>NC_092739.1:15774087-16091587 GCF_047496795.1 Chiloscyllium punctatum
GGGAATGGCGGTTAAGGAAGTTGAATGTTCCTCCTGCAGAATGTGGAGCTAAGCGTCGCCACAAGTGTCCCTGCTGACTACATCTGCGGGAAGTGCACCCAACTCTAGCTCCTCGAAAACCAGGTTAGGGAACTGGAGCTGGAGCTGGATGAATTTACGGATCATTCGAGAAGCAGAGGGGGTTATTGAGAGCAGTCACAGGGAGATAGTCACACCTCAGGTAAAAGAAGAAGGTAGATGGATTACAGTCAGGGACGGAAAGAGAACCAGCAGGCAGTGCAGGGAAACCCTGTGGCCTTTCCCCTCAATGACAAGTATACTGTTTTGGAGACTGTTGGAGGGGGAAACGACTTACCAGGTGTAAGTTATAGGGTATAGGTCTCTGACGCAGAGTCTGGTCCTGTTGCTCAGAAGGGAAGGGGGGAGATGTGCAGAGCAATAGTCATTAGGGACTCCATGCTTAGGGGGACAGATAGGAGGTTCTGTGATAAAAAGAGACTCATGGTTGGTGTGTTGCCTCTCAGGTGCCAGGGTTTGTGATGTCTCTGATCGTGTTTTCAGGATCCTTGAAGAGGGAGGGGAAGCAGCCCCAAGTTGTAGTCCACATAGGCACTAACGACATGGGGTGGGGATTTAAGGCAGAAATTCAGGGAGCTAGGGTGGAAGCTTAGTGCTAGGACAAACAGAGTTGTTATCTCTGATTTGTTACCCATGCCACATGCTAACGAGGTGAGGAATAGGGAGAGAGGAGTTAACACATGGCTACAGGGATGGTATAAGAGGGAGGGTTTCGGACACCTGGATAATTGGGGCTCATTCTGGGGTAGGTGGGACCTCCACAAACAGGATGGTCTACACCTGAACCGAGGGCTACCAAAATCCTGGGGGGGACATTTGCTAATGTTGTTTGGGAGTGTTTAAACTAATTCAGCAGGGGTATTAGAACCTAAATTGTAGTTTCAGTGTACAGGAGGTTGAGAGTAGTGAGGTCAGAAATGAGGTTGAAGGTTGCAAGAGTTCATTGGCAAGCAGGAAGGTGGTTTGAAGTGTGTCTACTTCAATGCCAGGAGCATCCGGAATAAGGTGGGTGAACTTACAGCATGGGTTGGTACCTGGGATTTCAATGTTGTGGCCATTTCGGAGACATGGATAGAGCAGGGACAGGAATGGTTATTGCAGGTTCTGAGATTTAGATGTTTCAATAAGAACAGAGAAGATGATAAAAGATGAGGAGGTGTGGCATTGTTAGTCAAGGACAGTGTTACACTGGCAGAAAGGGCATTTGAGGACTCATCTACTGAGGTAGTATGGGCTGAAGTTAGAAACAGGAAAGGAGAGATCACCCTGTTGGAAGTTCTCTATAGGCCTCCGAATAGTTCCAGAGATTTCAAGGAAAGGACAACAAAGATAGTTCTGGATCAGAATGAGAGTAAACAGAGTAATTGTTCTGGGGGACTGTAACTTTCCAAATATTGACTGGAAATACCATAGTCCGAGTACTTTAGACGGGTCAGTTTTTGTCCAATGAGTGCAGGAAGGTTTCCTGACATATGATGTAGACAGGCCAACAAGTGATTAGTACTGGGTAATGAACCTGGCCAAGTGTTAGATTTGGAGGTAGGTGAGCACTTTGATGATAGTGACCACAATTCGGTTATGTTTACTTTAGCGATGGAAAGGGATAGGTATACACTGCAGGGCAAGAATTATACCTGGGGGAAAGACAATTGTGGTGCGATTAGACAAGATTTAGGATGCATAGGATGGGGAAGGAGTCTCTAGGGGATGGGCACAATTGAAATGTGGAGCTTATTCAAGGAACAGCTACTGCGTGTCCTTAATAAGTATGCACGTGTCAGACAGGAAGTTGTCGATTGAGGGAACTGTGGTTTACTAAGGAATCTCTTGTCAAGGGGATGAAGAAGGCTTATGTTAGGATGAGACATGAAGGCTCAGTTGGGGCACTTGAGAGTTAAAAGTTAGCCAGGAAAGACCTAGAGAGAGAGCTAAAAAGAGCCAGGAGGGGAGATGAGAAGTCATTGTCAGAGCAGAGCAAGGAAAATCCTTAAGCTCTCAATAGGTATATCAGGCATAAACGAATGACTAGAGTAAGATTAAGGCCAATCAAGGATAATCGTGAGAAGTTGTGCGTGGATTCCAAGGAGATAGGGGAAGCGCTAAATGAATATTTTTCGTCAGCATTCACACTGAAAAAGGCAGTGTTGTCGAGGAGAATACTGAGATACCGGCTACTAGACTAGATGGAATTGAAATTCACAAGGAGGAGGTGTTAGCAATTCTGGAAAGTGTGAAAATAGATAAGTTCCCTGGGACGGATGGGATTCATCCCAGGATTCTCTGGAAAGCCAGGGAGGAGATTGCGGAGTCTTTGGCTTTGATCTTTATGTCATCATTGTCTACAGGAATAATGCCAGAAGACTGGAGGATAGCAAATATTGTCCCCATGTACAAGAAGGGGTGTAAAGACAACCCTGGTAATTATAGACCAGTGAGCCCTTACTTCAGTTGTCAGTAAATTGTTGAAAAAGGTTATAAGAGATAGGATTTGTATTCATTTAGAGAGGAATGAGTTGATTAGGTACAGTCAACATGGTTTTGTGAAGAGTAGTTTGTGCCTCACAAAACTTATTGAGTTCTTTGAGATGGTGACCAAACACGTGGATGAAGGTAAAGCAGTTGATGTGGTGTATATGGATTTCAGTAAGGCGTTTGATAAGGTTCCCCACTGTAGGCTATTGCACAAAATACCGAGGCATGGGATTGAGGGTGATTTAGCGTTTGCATCAGAAATTGGCTAGCTGAAAGAAGACAGAGGCCGGTGGTTGAGGAGAAATGTTCATCCTGAAGTTCAGTTACTAGTGGGGTACCGTAAGGATCTGTTTTGGGGCCACTGCTGTTTGTCATTTTATAAATGACCTTGAAAGATAGGTCAGTAAGTTTGTGGATGACACTACGTTTAGTGGAATTGTGGTTAGTGCTGAAGGATTTTGCAGGTTACAGAGGGACATAGATGAGTTGCAGAGCTGGGCTGAGAGGTGGCAAATGGAGTTAATGCGGAAAAGTGTGAGGTGATTCACTTTGGAAGGAGCAACAGGAATGCAGAGTACTGTGCTAATGGTAATATTCTTGATAGTGTAGATGAGCAGAGATCTTGGTGTCCATGTACATAGATCCCTGAAAGTTGCCACCCAGGTTGATAGGGTTTTTAAGAAGGCATATGGTGTGTTAGCTTTTATTGGTAGAGGAAAAGCTGAGGGACTTGAGGCTGTTTTCGTTAGAGTGAAGAAGGTTAAGAGTTCACTTAATTGAGACACATGAGATAATCAGAGGGTTAGATAGGGTGGACAGTGAGAGCCTTTTTCCTCAGTTGCTGATGGCTAGCATGAGGGGACATAGCTTTAAATTGAGGAGTGATAGATATAGGACAGATGTCAGAGGTAGTTTCTTTATTCAGAGAGTAGTAGGGGCATGGAACGCACTGCCTGCAACAGTAGTAAACTTGCCATCTTTAAGGGCATTTAAATGGTCATTGGATAAACATATGGATAAAATTGAATAGTGTATGCTTGATGGGCTTCAGATTGGTTCCACAGGTCAGCACAACATCAAGGGCCGAAGGGCCTGTACTGCGCTGTAATGGTCTATGTTCTTTGGACTGGTAAGAAGCATTCCTACAGCTTGCTGGCATCTTTGTTACAGTATTTGCCATACAAACAGATTGAATACAACAAATCACCCTGACAAGTGATCACAACTTGCTTTCTACTTCTGTCATTTCCTGATATATGGACAGCAAAATATGGTCCGATTGTTCTGCTAGTATTATAGAAGCCTACAGCTCATAACATGGTGGTTGAAGATCTTCATGGTGTTCTTTGTGTGCATCAGAATCAGCACAGTGAAAGAATTCTAATACTGATTTCAGGCAGAACCAATGTTTATTTTGGACATCACTGGCTTTTCTTAAATACGTTCACATTCAGCAGAGCGGATGCTTCAGCCTCCCCCCCCCCCACCCCCCTTCATTAATAACCTTCCCTTCCCCTCACCCCTGCCTATTTCCACGTTGGCCAAGAGCATGTTTGACTATATTTCACCAAGGATGCGGTCATTGACTGAGCTGGAGCTGTGAAGCTCATTGTAATTCTTTACCAGTAGATCTTCCCAAATGGCAATGGGCAACATTATTCACATAAAACAGTTTGCTATGGACCGTTGCATCAGGGAGTTGGTAATGACCCTGTGTACCAGCTCTGCCAAGCTATTGGAATTCCCAACAGTGCAGGGAGACTTCAACAATCTAAATATGACTCTGAGACTCACTAATATTAATGGACAAGGGCACCACAATTGCAAGAACTTTATTCCCCAAACAGTGTAAGGATAAGCAAGTTATGCTGCATCTTTATAGAACTTTAGTTAGGGCACACTTGAAATCTTACGTACCGTACTGGTCACCCCACTACCAGAAAGATGTGGATGCTTTGGAGAAGATACTGAGAAGATTTACCAGGATGTTGTCTGGTATGGAGGATTTTAGTTATGAAGAAAGGTTGGATAGACTGGGTTTGTTTTCACTGGGACACAGGAGGTTGAGGGGGTCACCTGATAGAAGCTTATAAGCTTATGAATGGCATGGACAGAGTCAAAAGTGTGAGGCTTGTTCCCAGGATGTAGGAGTGAATTTCTAGGGGACAGGGGTTCAAGGTTTTGGTGGGAGTGGGGAAAATTTCAAGAGATGTGCGAGGCAGGTTCTTCGCACCAAAGGTGGTGAGTGCCAGGATTGCACTGCCAGAGGAGTTGGTGGGGGCAGACCCAATAGTAACATTCAATAAACATCTTGTCGAATACATGAATAAGAAGGGGGTAGAGGGATATGGATCCTGTAAGTGAAGACAGGGCAAAATGTGTTAGCGCAGGCTTGGTGGGTTGAAGGTACTGTATTGTTCTTTGTTTTTTTATGCAGTCAATGTGCACTCATGCCCAAACATCATGTCAGCAAATGCTTTCAAACTGGACCAGCCAGCTGGACGCACTAATCAAGCCACGACGACTGACCAAAGTTGCTTAGGAAACACAGATGAAGGGTGCACCAACAAATAGCATTGTAAAGGACAGTTTGTGTGCACGGACAAGCATACAACTAAAAAATTGAGACATAGTTCCATCTTGGGGCTGCTCATTTGATCTCTTAGCACTTGTTCATGACCTGCATGCTCAAAGCACCAATGACTTGTTGTTCCAGTTAGTGTATTGGCATTTCAGACAGAGACATAGGCCTGTTGAATTAGAGTATTAGCACAGATAAATAGGCAGGATGCTTATCAGTAGGATCTGTCCAGGTTGGAGAGGATTGTTTTAAATATAATACCCTCTGGGATGTGGGCATCGCTACCTGAGCCAGTCTTTACTCCCTATGCCTGGTTACCCTTGAGAAGGTGGTGGTGAGCTGCCTCTTTGAACTGCTGCAGTCCATGTACACACACTGCCATGAGGGAGGGAGTTTCAGGATTTTGACTCACTGAGAGTTATATATTTCCAAGTTGGGATGGTGAGGAGAGTGAAGGGAAACCTCCAAGTGGTAGTGTTCCCATATATCAGCTGCCCTCTTCCTTCTAGATGAAAATGGTCATGGGCTTGGAAGATGCAGTCTAAAGAACTTTGATGCAATGCATCTTGTAGATAGTACACACTGCTGCGCCTGAGTATTGGTGGTGGAGGGAGAGGATACCTGTGGATGTGATGCCAATAAGCAGGTTACTTTGACCTGGATGATGTCAAGCTTCTTGAGTGATGTTACAACTTCATCCATCCAGGCAAGTGGGGAGTATTCCATCACACTCCTGACTTGTGCCTTTTAGATGGTGGACAAGCTTTGAGGAGTCAGGAGGTCAGTTACTCACTGCAGTATTTCTAGCCTCTCACCTGCTCTTGTAGCCGCTGTGAATATGTAGCGAGTTGATCTTGTGGGATTTAGCGATGGTAATTGCAGCAGCTACATGGCTACTAAAACACAAGTAGATTGCCAATTTGGCCTAATATCAAGGAATGCTGGGAATGGGACATGTTGATCAAGTAAAACATTGCAAATTGCAAACTCGGAAACTAGACACAGTGCAAACATAGCAGACGGGTGCTAATTGACATTAGCATTGTGTAAAAGGACTCATCTTATCAACACTTCAACAAAACAAAGGAGAAATGCACATTTTCAACCAACAAACAGAAAGGCATTTCAGCCCTGCTGCACAAAGAAACGAACATTAACAAGCCATCCCCAAACGATTGACAATGATTCAAACCATTCAGCGAGTGTCCCTGATTGGCTAGAACTACAGAACATTCCAGAAAATCATTCAAAAAGGTATAAAAACAGAGTTTATGTGCAGATCGATCTCTTGGACCTTGTGGAGAGGAAGAAGTGGCTGGCATGGCAAAATCTGACTATCTGGAGTGAGAGAGCAGGAAAACAATGACTTGCAAACTTGACTAAAGTTACAAGCTACCCTGGGATGTATTGTAATGACTAAGGAGGATCAGGCAGGATTAGACATTGTATTGTTGGTGGATTAGTGGTGCTGGAAGAGCACAGCAGTTCAGGCAGCATCCAAGGAGCTGCCTGAACTGCTGTGCTCTTCCAGCACCACTAATCCAGAATCTGGTTTCCAGCATCTGCAGTCATTGTTTTTACCTCTGTAGTATTATTGGTGTTAAAGTATCACAATTATTTATTTCTTAATAAAGTTGTGACTGCTTTCATTGGTACCAACTGGTCATTTTACCATTCTGTAGGACCTTTCAGTCCCTTCAACCAATAGATTATAAATGAATTTACTCAGGTGTCATTTATAATCTATGGGTTGAAGGATCTGAAAGGTCCTAACGGGATTGGATAACAGCAACATCATTGAGTATCAATGGGCCACGGTTAGATTATCTCATTTTGGAGTTTATCATTGACTGCCATTTGTGTGGCATAAATGTTACTTGCCAATTGTCAGCCCAAGCCTGAATATTGTCCAGATCTTGTTGCATTTGGACATGGACTGCTTCAGTATCTGAGGTGCTGTGTATCGAGTTGAACATTGTGCAGCTTAGTGGCATGGTGTAAAGACAAGAATCTCTCCCTCAGTGTCAGCAAAACAAAAGGAGCTGTACATTGACCTCAGGAGGCAGAATGGAAGTCACATCCCTGCCTGTATCAATAGTGCTGAGGTGGAGGTAGTCAAGTGCTCTAAATTTCTGAGAGTAAATATCACCAACAATTTATCCTGGCCCATCCACATTGACACCGTCGTCAAGAAAACGCATTAATACTTCTACTTCTGCAGAAGGCTAAGGAAATGCAGCGATGACTCTGACCAATTTTTATAGATGCACCGTACAAAGCATCTGTCCAGATGCATTTCAGCATGGTATGGCAACTGCGGTACCCAAGACCAGACGACATTTCAGAGAGTGGAGAATGCAGCCTAATTCTTAACAAAAAGCAGCCTTCCTTCCATTGACTCCATCCACATTTCCCACTGTCTCAGGAAAGTAGCCAACATATTTAAAGACTCCTCTCACCCCAGTTGTAGCTGCATGTATAGGACTGTGTCTGATTCTGTCACTGTTTTCCAAATGCTCCACATTAAAATCCTTGATAATGGACTCTAGCATCTTCCCACTGTTATTGTCTGACTCACTGGTCAATGATTTTCTGTTTTCTCTCTCCCACTCTTTCTAAATATTGGGATTACATTAGCTACTATCTAATCTGTAGGATACACTCCAAGTATTTCCATAAAAAGGATATGCTTTTCCACAATTCATAAGTAACAATAACAATGTGAATCATTTTAGATGCTACGAGACCCACATAAAGCATTTCCACCCATCATTTTTATGATAACTGGTATTGTTATACACTTATTCATTGTCATATTGTGGTCAATTTTCAACATCCATCATCCAATTTTAAACCTTGGATTTAATTGAAGTGACTTCAAATAGCAAGAAACACTGACTTAAAAATGGTTGTAGTGGTCACCTGACCAGAGATTGAGCCAAGCTTCCAAAAATTGTCAATAAACAGTAACCATCTGATCAGAAATTAATATGTTATTGAAAGTACTGAAGACAGTCAATCAGAACGAGGAGACACTGTTTTAAAAGTAGGGGTCGCCTTTTTAGGACAGAGATGAAGGGATTTTTTTTCTCTTTCAGGATTGTGAATGTTTAGAACTCAGAAGCAATGCAGGCTGAATTGAATATTTTGAAGGCAGCTGTGGATAGATTGTCAGGAATTGATGGAAATTTGGAATTTGGAACATAACCAGATCAGCTGTAAGGTTATTAACTGACAGAGCAGGGTTGAAAGGCTGAAGTAGCTCATTTATGCTCCTAATGTATATGGTCAAATGCATGTTTATAATAAAATTTCTCTTCCTTTCAATCAATGAAAACTCTTTTAGTATTTCTGGTGATCTAGTTAACCACATTTTTGATTGAAGTGGGAAGAGGCCACATAGAGTCATAGAGATGTACAGCATGGAAACAGACCCTTCGGTCCAACTCATCCATGCTGACCAGATATCCCAACTCAATCTAGACCCACCTGCCAGCACCTGGCCCATCCCTCCAAACCCTTCCTATTCATATACCCATCCAGATGCCTTTTAAATGTTGCAATTGTACCAGCCTCCACCATTTCCTCTGGCAGCTCATTCCTTACACGAACCACCCTCTGCATGAAAAAGTTGCCCCTTAGGTCCCTTTTAAATCTTTCCCCTCTCACCCTAAACCTATGCCCTCCTGTACTGGACTCCCCCTCTCCTGGGAAAAGACCTTGCCTATTTACCCTATCCATGCCCCTCAAGATTTTATAAACCTGTATAAGATCACCCCTCAGCTTTGGACACTCCAGGGAAAACAGCCCCAGTCTATTCAACCTTTCCCTATAGCTCAAATCCTCCAACCCTGGCAACATCCTTGTAAATCTTTTCTGAACCCTTTCAAGTTTCATAACATCTTTCCGATAGGAAAGAGACTAGTATTGCACGTAATATTCCAACAGTGGCCTAACCAATGTCCTGTACAGCCGCAACATGACCTCCCAACGCCTGTACTCAATACTCTGACCAATAAAGGAAAACATACCAAATGCCTTCTTCGCTATCCTATCTACCTGCAACTCTACTTTCAAGGAGCTATGAACCTGCACTGCAAGGACTCTTTGTTCAGCAACACATCCTATGACCTTATGTCTAAGTGTATAAGTCCTGCTAAGATTTGCTTTCCCAAAATGTAGCACTTTACATTTATCTAAATTAAACTCCATCTGCCACTTCTCAGCCCATTGACCCATCTGGTCAAGATCCTGTTGTAATTCAAGGTAACCTCCTTTGCTGTCCACTACACTTCCAATTTTGGTGTCATCTGCAAACTTATTGGCTATACCTTCTATGCTCACATCCAAATCATTTATGTAAATGACGAAAAGTAGTGGACCCAGCACCGATCCTTGTGGCACACCACTGGTCACAGGCCTCCAGTCTGAAAAACAACCCTCCGCCACCACTGTCCGTCTTCTACCTTCGAGACAGTTTTGTATCCAAATGCCTAGTTCTCCCTGTATTCCGTGAGATCTAACCTTGCTAACCAATCTCTCATGAAGAACCTTGTCGAATGCCTTACAGAAGTCCATATAGGTCACATCTACCGCGCTGCCCTCATCAATCCTCCTTGTTATCAAAAAACTCAATCAAGTTTGTGAGACATGATTTCCCATGCACAAAGCCATGTTGACTATCAATCCTTGTCTTCCCAAATATGTGTAAATCCTGTCCCTCAGGATTCCCTCCAGCAACTTGCCTACCACCGAGGTCAGGCTTACTGGTCTATAGTCCCCTGGCTTGTCTTTATCGCTCTTCTTAAACAGTGGTACCACATTAGCCAACCTCCAGTCTTCCAGCACCTCACCTGTGACTATCGATGATACAAATATCTCAGTAAGGGGCCCAGCAATCACTTCCCTGGCTTCCCGCAGAGTTCTAAGGTACACCTGATCAGGTCCTGGGGATTTATCCACCTTTAACCATTTCAAGACATCCAGCCCTTCCTCCTCTGTAATATGGACATTTTGCAAGATGTCACCACCTATTTCCCTACAGTCTATATCTTCCATATCCTTCTCTTCAGTAAACACTGATGCAAAATACTTCTTTAATATCTCCACCATCTCCTGCGGCTCCACACAAAGGCCGCCTTGCTGATCTTTGAGGGGCCCTAATCTCTCCCTAGTTACCCTTTTGTCCTTAATGTATTTGTAAAAACCCTTTGGATTCTCCTTAACTCTTATTTGCCAAAGCTATCTCATGTCCCCTTTTTGTCCTCCTGATTTCCCTCTTAAGTATACTCCTACTGCCTTTATACTCTTTGAAGAATTCACTTGATCTTTCCTGTCTATATCTGACATATGCTTCCTTCTTTTTCTTAACCTAACCCTCAATTTCTTTAGTCATCCAACATTCCCTATACCTATCAGCCTTTCCTTTCACCCTAACAGGAATTTTCTGTCTCTGGTCTCTTGTTATATCATTTCTGAAGGCTTCCCTTCTGTACCCAATCAGCTTTTGAAAGTTCTTGCCTAATACTGTCAAAATTGGCCTTCCTCCAATTTAGAACTTCAACTTTTAGATCTGGTCTATCCTTTTCCATCACTATTTTAAAGCTAGTAGAATTCTGGTCGCTGGTCCCAAAGTGCTCCCCCACTGACACCTCAGTCACATGCCCTGCCTTATTTCCCAAGAGTAGGTCAGGTTTTGCACCTTTTCTTGTCGGTACATCTACATACTGACTCAGAAAATGTTCTTGTACGCTCGTAACAAATTCCTCTCCATCATAAACCCTGAACACTTTGGCAGTCCCAGTCTATGCTCAAAAGTTAATTAAATCTTTGATGCATCCAACTGGATGTTGAAAAGAGAGAAACCAAATTATCCCTCGTCATCTGACTGTAATAAATACATGACTATATTTACCACCATCCCATCTTGACACATTCAAATGGTTTGAGGATTTCTCTCCAAATACATTCTCTGCAGATTTAGAAGAAAGTAGTTTGTTAGGAGAAGTTAGTTCCTTGACCTGTATTCCTGATGAACTGGGGTCTGACGTTCACTTCTGAACCAGAGGACCTTTAATGTCTTGTTTTCCTTTCATACAGGATGTCACCCCAGTAAGAGAAGCCGCTTTTCTCTTTGGGCTACCTTGATTTTTTAATCATTGCTTATTTCAACCCAATGGTGTCATCCATGGAGGTGTGAGCGCCACCAATCTTTAATCAGTAGACTTTGTTCTCAGTTCACTTTTAGATTTGTGCTGAATTAGAAATACTGAGACTTATGGATTAATTTGGATTTTTCATTCATCCTCAACAGATGAATTATTGGTGAAATTAACTTTTTCGCTTCCTCAATTGTATCATCTGAAGATTCATTCTTGATTGACGTAATATCCTTCTTTGGAACCAGATATCCTGACGTGAACTTGTCCCTTCTTACACATCTTTTCAGAAGCTTGAATCCAGTTGTTTTACCAGAATATGAAAGAGGCGTTCCTCAATGCGGTTCTTTCCCACGAAGCACTGGGGAAGAAACTGATCAGTGAGTGAATACAATCTATAGAGAATGTTTTTGGAGAGAAATCCTCAAACTATTTGCACGTGTAAAGACGGGATGGTGGTAAATACAATCATGTATTATTACAATCAGATGACAAGGGATGATTTGGTTTCTCTCTTTTCAACATCCAGTTGGATGCATCAAAGATTTAATTAACTTTTGAGCATAGACTGGGACTGCCAAAGTGTTCAGTGTTTATGATGGAGAGGAATTTGTTAAGAATGTATTAGAAAATGTTCTGAGTCAGTATGTGGATGTACCTACTAGAGAAGGTGCAAAACCTGACCTACTCTGGGGAAATAAGGCAGGGCAGGTGACTGAGGTGTCAGTGGGGGAGCAGTTTGGGGCAACCATAATTCTATTAGTTTTAAAATACATTCTTTTTACTTCTTCGATTTGAAATAAATGGCTGTTTAAAGTTTTAAATTTTTAAAAATGTATTCATAGGATGTGGGTGTTGCTGGCTAGGCCGGTATTTAATTGCCTAGAAGAGTCAACAATGTGAACATGAGTCCAGAGTCACGTGTTGGGCAGATCAGGTGAGGATGGCAACCTCCTTCCCTAAAGGACATCAGTGAACCAGGCGTTGGTTCTCCCTATCAGTCGAAGGTGGTTTCATGGTCGCCAGTAGATTCTTAATTCCAGATGTATTTTATTGAATTCAAATCTATGGCAGAGCAGGTCAACTTGAGCAGGTGGAGCACAGCTGGGCTGTGCGGGAAGTCATGGATGTACCACATGTCTGAGACCAATACCTCTAACACATGTTGCCTGCTTAATAGGTTTCAACTGAGGGTATCAGAACACAAACTACTGCTGGAGTCAGTGCTGTGCATCAATGAGGCACAAAACAAGATGGCGAGCCAGTTTAAAAAGGTGATTATACTGCAGGTTAGAGCATACAAGTAGAGAGGGATTGAGTTTCAGAGCCATAAGGTTTTACTGCAGCTCTCTAAAACTCTGGTTAGACCAAACTTGGAATGTTATGTCCAGTTCTGGTCACCTCAATATAGGAAGGTTTTAGAGTGGGTGCAGAGGAGATTTACCAGGATGCTGCCTGGATTGGAGGGTATGTCTTATGAAGAGAGGTTGAGTGAGCTAGGGCTTTCCACACTGCAGAGAAGAAGGAATAGAGATGACTTGATCGAGGTGTACAGGGTAATGAGAGGCATAGACAGAGCAGATAGACAGAGACTTTTCCCCAGGGCGGAAATGGCTGTCATGAGGGTTCATAATTTAAGTGATTGGAGGAAGGTTTAGGGGAGATGTCAGAGGTAGCTTCTTTACGCAGAGAGTGGTGGTAATAGAGTCAGAGACATTAGGGACATTTAAGCGACTGTTGGACAAGCACATGGACGGCAATAAATTGAGAGGTGTGTAGGTTAGGTTGATTCTGGATGTAGATTTGCTCACTGTGCTGGAAGGTTAATTTTCAGATGTTTTGGCACCATACTGGTCAACATCTTCAGTGAGCCTCCAGACAAAGCACTGCTGATGATTCCTGCTTTCTATTTATATGTTTGGGCTTCTTAGGGTCGATGATGTCATTTCCTGTGGTGATGTCATTTCCTGTTCTTTTTCTCAGGGGGTGGTAAGTTGGGTCCAAGTCAATGTGTTGTTGATAGAGTTCTGATTGGAATGCCATGCTTCTAGAAATTCTCGTGTGTGCCTCTGTTTGGCTTGTCCTAGGATGGATGTATTGTCCCAGTCGAAGTGGTGTCCTTCCTTATCTGTATATGAGGATATTAGTGAGAGAGGGTCATGTCTTTTTGTGGCTAGTTGCTCTTCATGTATCCTGGTGGCTAGTTTTCTGCCTGTTTGTCCAATGTAGTGTTCATTACAGTCCTTGCAAGGTATTTTGTAAATGACATTAGTTTTGCTTGTTGTCTGTGTTGGGTCTTTCAAGTTCATTAGCTGCTGTTTTAGTGTGTTGGTGTGTTTGTGGGCTACCATGGGCGACTTACCACCCCCTGAGAAAAAGAACAGGAAATGACATCACCATTCAAATGACATCACCACAGGAAATGACATGACCAACCCAAAGAAAGGAGGAGAAAGTGAGGACTGCAGATGCTGGAGATCAGAGCTGAAAATGTGTTGCTGGAAAAGCGCAGCAGGTCAGGCAGCATCCAAGGAGCAGAAGAATCAACGTTTCGGGTATCAGCTCTTCTTCAGGAATCCCAAAGAAACCCAGCATATAAATAGAAAACAGGGATCATCAACAGTGCTTCATCTGGAGGCTCACTGAAGATGTTACCTAGTATGGTGATGAAACTTCTGAAAATGAACCTTCTGGTTCAGCGAGCAAACCTACATCCAGAATCTCAACCTGAGCTACAAATCTTCTCAAAACTTGCTAGGTTAGGTTGATCTTAGATTCAGATAAATACTTGGCACAACATCATGGGCCGAAGGGCCTGTATTGTGCTGTACTGTCCTATGTTCTGTGTTCTAATGTTCAATAGCTAACGTGCACTATCTAATAGATGCACCTTAGAAATTCTCAATGACTCCTTAGACAGCACATCCAAACTCATCACTACTTCCATCTAGAAGGATAAGGATGGTAGATATGTGAGAACATCACCATATGCAAGTTCTCTTCCAAAGCACTCACCATCCTGACTTGCAAAGATATTACTGGTGCATCAATTTTATTGGGTTAAAATCCTCAGACTCCCTGACTACTGACTGACTCCCTGACCCGTTGGCATTGTGGGTCTAGCTACACCAAATGGATTGCAGCAGTTCAAGAAGGCAATAAATGCTGACCCAGTCAGCAACATTCATATCCCATGAATGAATAAAACTGTTCAATTTGCAATCTTTTTATCCAATAATAGATTTCATTAAAATTTTGCCTTATTTTTGTTCAGGGTACTGGCCTCTACACATTAAAGAAACTGACAGCTTTAGCTACAATTTGATAAAAGGAGTGGGAGTGAGTTTGTGACTGTTTGCAGGAAGGTAAGGTTGGTTGATTTTCTTGGTCTAAGAATCTTTGGCAAGAAATAGTTTCATCGGGTGGGCTCTACTTTCTGTCATCGAACATCCATCCCACACAGAAATATCCACTCCATATTTCAACACTGCAGTTAGCATCTTCAGTCTTAACTTAAACTCTTTATTTTCTCTTTCCTAATTGCGCCTTGTTTTATTTACTCTTCCCTAGTGTGGTCTCTTATGAGGTCAGTTGAGTGGATGGCTGGTGTACAATATAAAATAATGCCAACACCATAGGTTCCCAAAATGCCTGAGGTTACAATGAAGGGCTCTCTTTCTCAATTTCTCTCTTCACCTGAGGCATGGCGAATCACAGGTTAGTGCACCACCAATTGTCTCTGTCTATTGAGAAACCTGATTTGGAGATGCCGATGTTGGACTGGGGTGGACAAAGTTAAAAATCACACAGCACCAGGTTATAGTCCAACAGGTTTAATTGGAAGCACTAGCTTTCGGAGCGACGCTCCTTCATCAGGTGATTCATCAGCCACCTGTTGAGGGAGCAGTGCTCATCATGTCATTTCTGCTAATCTTTGAATCTGGCTCCAAATCAGTTAATCCTTTAAACATCTCCTGGAGATCATCCGCCTTTTATTTGCTTTTGTCCCTTTAATTCCAAATATACCAATATATTGTTGAGCTTTCTGTTTTTCTCTTTGAAGAAGATGGCTACCTAAACTATCTTGTCCCTCATTTGACCCCAATTGGTGTATGCAAATTTCAAGCAGGGTCTAATATTTTATGTGTTTAGAGTCATAGAGTCATAGAGATGTACAGCATGGAAACAGACCCTTCGGGTCCAACCCGTCCATGCCAACCAGATATCCCAACTCAATCTTGTCCCACCTGCCAGCACCCGGCCCATATCCCTTCAAACCCTTCCATCCAAATGCCTCTTAAGTGTTGCAATTGTACCAGCCTACACCACTAACCAATGTCCTGTAACTCCTGTACTCAATACTCTGACTAATAAAGGAAAGCATACCAAACGCCTTCTTCACTATCCTATCTACCTGCAACTCCACTAATTAACATACAAACAAAAATAGACCACTCAGCTCTTTGAGGTTACACTGCCATCCATTAAGATCATGCTGATATGATTTTAACCTCACAAATCTACATTCCTGCATATCCTTGACAATCTTTCATCCCTCTGGTAATTAAGAATTTAGTGAACTCCACCTTCACAATATTTGAAGATTCGGTATCCATTGCCTTTTGAGAGAGGGAAGGGAATGGCCAAGTCAATAGCCTATCGTGACTATTAACTGAGAAACTCAACTAATGTTCTGGGGACCTGCTTTTGCATTCCAGATGGTGGAATTTGAGTTTGAAGAAAGATCTGGAATTAAGAATCTACTAATGAGCATAAAATCATTGCTGATTGTTGTTGGGGGGGGCGGCGGGGGTGAAATCGACCTGGCTCACGAATCTGCCATCGTCACCTGGTCTGGCCTACATGTAACTGCAGGCAAGCAGCAGTGTGGTTGACTCTGAACTGCCCTCTGGGCAATTAGGGATGAGCAAAGAATGTTGGTCCAGCCAGCAATTCCAACATCCTGCAAGTTAATTAATAAATAAAATTCCAAAAATTAAACTTTTCCCTCGGCTGTCTTTAATGAGCTTCCCTTATTTTTGAACTATGAATCCTGGTTCTAGGTTATCTCAGAAGAGTAAATATTATTTCCATATCCAACTGGTCAAGTCACCTCAGGATTTTATATACATCAATTAAATCACGTCTAACTCTTCTATATTTCAGAGGACACATGCTTAGCATGCCTAGCCTTATGTATAAGGCAATCTGCTATTCCAGGTATTGATCTGATAACTTTTCTCTGAACTGTTTCCAAATAATTAATATTTTTCTGTAAGTATGGTGACCAGTACTATACCTAATACTCCATATGCAGTCTCACCAATCTCCCATACAATTGAATCACAGCCTACTCTTGCATTAAATTGCCCTCATAACGTTCCTGATTACTTTCTGTAATTGCCAAATATCTTCTACATGCCTTTTCTTCCTGTCTGTTTACCAAGACATCAGCTGTGATATTTACATAGGAAGGGATGCTGCTACCATTTCTCTTTCTTGGCTGGGTATAAGGGCCTGGTCAACTTACAGCAGTAAAGGGACAACCTCTACTGAATAACAAAATACGGATTTTTCATCTTAGAAATTAGATACAAGTTGCATTAGGTAGTTAGATATCATTACTCAGATTATTAGGAGACATAGTTGACACATTTGACCCCCTCAGAATCAAGAGCTATTCTCTTGATTTCTCCACCCAAGATTATCTGACTTAATCAGATTGGATCATTCTTAATGCAGACCCCAACCTTTAGCTATTCAGAAACATTAATTAATATAAGTTAACAATTTCTTCTCCTGTGCTTGCTCACCTGTGATTTTCAGGCTATTAAAATAAGTGCAAGCTAACAAGTGCAGGGGCTCAAAAATTCAACCATAATTTTCTGAAAATAGTGAGACCTGATGGATTGTGTGGAACGTAATCGTTTCATTTATGACTAGGTTGCTTGGGAAAGATATTATAGTGACATGTGAAATGAGAATGGGATGATTGTATTTCAGTGGGATAGTTCAAGATAGCATTCTTGCCAATTCGTTCAGTGGTTGTCTCTGAAGCAAGCCTGGTTTTCTGCACCCTGCTTACCTGCCAGGAATCTAAAGAATATATATGTGTGTGTGTCCGGAATGTCTGAATATCAATGTGCAATCAAAAACAGAATAGGGTTTCATATTGGTTGGGAATATTGCTTCAGTATTCATTCAAAGCAAAAGCACACTTGCATTTTAAAAAAGAAATGTTTTTCAATATAAAACAAAGTACAAATAATTTGTTAATTAGTTAGATCATTTGTTAAATGATCAGAAGTGCTTTCAAATTCTGAAATGTTTCCTCATAAAATTTTGCACCAAATAGACCACTGAAGTATTAATCTGCCCTTAAACCCAGAAGATTAAAAGGCATTTTCAATTTGGCAACATGTCTCTAGTGTAATGCTGCAAGGATCAGTCTGGGGCCTCAGTTATTCAAATTAACATGACAGACATAGACAAAGCGACTAAGAGCAATGACTGTAGGTTTGCTAATATAGACAAAGAGAGAATGAAGGCACAAAAAGGTTGCAAAGGAAGAGGTGGGTTCAGTGAGTGGACCACAGTGTAACAGATGGAACACGTGGCAAAGTGAAAAGTTATTCACTTTGATTGTAAGACTCAAAAAGCAGATTGTCTTTCAAAGGTGTGGAACTTTTAAATATTGATGCTCAGAGACATATGAGTGCACTCAAAAAAACAGACATTTCACATGCAGAACAGGAAGCACGTAGGAAGACAAATGGCGTGTTGACCTTTATTGCAAGGAGATTGGAATATAAGAATAATTATGTTTTGCTGCAATTATTCAGGGCTTAAGTGAGATTACACCTGGAGTATAGTTTTCACTTCCACACCTAAGAAATCTATACTTACATACAGTCATAGAGATGTACAGCATGGAAACAGGCCCTTCAGCCTAACTTGCCCATACTAGCCAAATGTCCTAAATTAACCCAGTCCCATTTGCCAGCACTTGATCCATATCCTTCTAAACCCTTCCATTATATGCCCATCCAGATGCATTTACATGTTGCAATTGTACCAGCCTCCACCACTTCCTCTGGCAACTCATTCCATACATGCACTACCCTCTGCATGAAAAGGTTGCCCCTTAGGTCCCTTTTAAATCTTTCCACTCTCACCCTAACCCTATGCCCTCTAGTTCTGGACACCCCCAACCCAGGGAAATAACCTTATCTATTCACCCTATCTATGCCCCTCATGATTTTATAAACCTCTATAAGGTCACCCCTCAGCCTCCGACGCTCCAGGGAAAACAGCCCCAGCCTGTTCAGCCTCTCCCTATAGCTCAAATCCTCCAACCTTGGCAACATCCTTGTAAATCTTTTCTCAACCCTTTCAGGTTTCACAACATCCTTTGTATAGGAGGGATACCAGAATTGCACACAATATTTCAAAAGTGCCCTAACCAACGTCCTGGACAGCTGCAAACTTACTAACTATACCTCCTATATTCACATCCAAACCATTTATACAAATGACGGAAAGCATTGGACCCAGCACCGATCCTTGTGAGTCTGCAGGTCACAGGCCTCTAGTCTGAAAAACAACTCTCCACCACCACCCTCTGTCTTCCATCTTTGAGCCACCCTGCAGCCACCTTCTACCTTGGAGACGGTGCAGTGTATGTTCACCAGATTGATTCCTGGGATTGAAGTGGTATCCTATAATCAGAGTCTAGATTAGAGTGGTGCTGGAAAAGCACAGCAGGTCAGGCAGCATCCGAGGAGCAGGAAAATCAATGTTTTGGGCAAAAGCTTTTCATCAGGAAGGGCTTTTGCCCGAAACGTCTATTTTCCTGCTCCTCAGATGCTGCCTGACCTGCTGTGCTTTTCCAGCACCACTCTAATCTAGACTCTGATCTCCAGCATTTTCAGTGCTCACTTTTTCTTATAATCAGAGGCTGAGTAAGTATGGCCCAGGCTCTCTGGTGTTTACAAGAATGCAAGGTGATCCATATCAAAACAAGATATGATTCTGAAAGGCTAGACAAAGTTTTTTCCCCTGGCTGAGAAATCTAAAAAAAGGAAGCACACTCTGAGAATAAGGCTTCAATGATTTAAGGCTGAGATGAGGAGAAGTTTCTTTATTCAAAGGTTTGAATCTTTGAAATTCTCTACACGGAGGATTGTGGATTGTTGAACATGTTTAAGCTTGGGGTTGACAGATTTTTGGTGTTTCAGGGAATCAAAAGATATGGGAAGCAAGTGGGAGAGTGAAGTTTAGGCAGAAGATCAGCCCCAATCTTAATGAATGGCAGACCAGGCTTAAGGGGGGGTCATATAACCTAATCCTTAAATTGTTATGGAATTGACTTCATCTGAAAATGTTAGTAACCAACTTAATATATGTCTCATTAAATAAATGCTGCCATCGGGTAAATCACAGCACCATATGCACCTTGTACCAGCCCGATGAAAATGAGATCCAATTCAGCTGGTACTTCCCTAACTTCCAAATTAATGCAGTGCATACCTCTCAGGTTAATGTAGAAGAAATATGTCAAGATGATAATTGCTGCAAATGCTCACATATTGCAAATCAAATCCACACTGAGTTATTATGACTCATAATGTCAGACCCTCAAAGGCCTGAATCCTGCCTGCATTCAACTAATAACTGCATGAAATCAGTTATTGCCCTAATTTTGCTATTCTATATATAGAAGCATTATAGGTTGCATCAGTACTGCAATAAATCTGAATTAACGTTACTACAGCATAAACTGAAGAGATGAAAACGTGAATTCATTAAATTTGATATATGTTGTATGTACTTTCTTCCCTGGCAACATTGTCCATTGCACACTTGAACTTCTGTATAGAAAAGCTTTCAATCTCATCAATGAAAACCCAAAGAGGCCATAGGGTGTTGTTGCTATTTCTTTGGAATATCTGTGGATTTGTTTGCTGCAATAATTCAACCACTGTGTTTAAAAGTTGGTCTTTGCTATTTATCGCCAAGAAAATATTCTTGCAGTATCAACACAAGGAAGACATGCAGTTAAACGGAACAAAACTGCCTCAGGGCTCCATTGCTTGACATTTAAGGAGGGTGAGACAGTAATTACAAAAGAAAGGTATGCATTTAATCTAACCCTGTGCACTGCTAATTAAGAGTTTAACTGTGTTTGACTTGCTCCTTTAAGGGGAAATTCTTGTAAAACTGGTTCCATTTCAAAATTAATGTGAAGCTCCCACATGAAAACAAGAAACAATTGTTTAATTTTAAGGATAGCCAGCTATCCAAGTAAACTCATATTTATGATTATGTTCCATTTTGTCAGTTCAATAAAAACAAATTTTTGTAGGTTACTCAAAGCATATGGGATTGCACCAGGTAAGATGTGTTCGTAACTTTGATCTGCTTATGAGGAGACTTCCAAGAACGAGGGACTTTCGTTGTGAGTGAAGATTGGAGAAGTGCAAGTTGTAGTCAGAGAAGATCAAGGGGAAATTTGAAATTCATCAGGGGGCTTAGCAAAGTCTTACTTAAAATTACTTAATTCCACCAGTCCCATGTTGGACAATGGGCAGTAAGACTTCACCTCTGACCTCTGTTCATTATAATCATTCATTCCAGCCAAAGTGATGAATTCTTCAAGATTTGACTTTAGATCTGCTTTGCCAAGTCTTCTTTAGCCACCCTAGTCCTCTTTTCCAATCCAGCGGCTTCCTTTCAACTGCCATTCTGCCACGGAAAGAGACAAAATACTTGTCCCCCTAATCCGGGTGGCACGGTGGCACAGTGGTTAGCACTGCTGCCTCACAGCGCCAGAGACCCGGGTTCAATTCCCACCTTGGGCAACTGTCTGTGTGGAGTTTGCACATTCTCCCTGTGTCTGTGTGGGTTTCCTCCCACAGTCCACAAATGTGCAGTTGGGTGAATTGGCCAAGCTAAATTACCCACAGTGTTAGGTGAAGGGGTAAATGTAGGGGAGTGGGTTGCTGTTCGGAGGGTCAGTGTGGACTTGTTGGGCTGAAGGGCCTGTTTCCATACTGTAAATAATCTAATCAAAAAATTGTCAGTCACCTCTCTACAATGTTGTCTCAGAGGCACCTCTGACTAGTCCTTTTGTACCCTTTTCTCATTGATGATGTTGTCGCTGTTGGAATATTGCGTGCAATTCTGGTCTCCTTCCTATCGGAAAGATGTTTTGAAACTTGAAAGGGTTCAGAAAATATTTACAAGGATGTAAGGATGTTAGGGTTGGAGGATTTGAGCTATAGGGAGAGGCTGAACAGGCTGGGGCTGTTTTCCCTGGAGCGCCAGAGGCTGAGGGGTGACCTTATAGAGGTTTACAAAATCATGAGGGGCATGGATAGGATAAATAGGCAAAGTCTCTTTGTTGGGGTGGGGGAGGGGGTGGGGTGCAGATTTAGAGGGCATAGGCTTAGTGTGAGAGGGGAATGATATAAAAGAGACCTAAGAGGCAACTTTTTCATGCAGAGGGTGGTACACGTATGGAATGAGCTGCCAGAGGAAGTGGTGGAGACTAGTACAATTGCAACATTTAAAAGGCATTTGGATGTGTATATGAATAGGAAGGGTTTGGAGGGATATGGGCCAAGTGCTGTCACGTGGGACTAGATTGGATTGGAATATCTGGTCGGCATGGATGTGTTGGACCGAAGGGTCTATTTCTGTGCTGCTAATCTCTATGACTCTAAGACACTACGTTGTCTGTCTATGTGAAGCCCACAATCTCATGTAAATAATGCTGGGGATGATGTCTAATTTTTGTGAATCCATTGCTCTCTTCTGTGCCTTACTGGCCTAGATTGCATCTGATGCACACTGAACGTGCAGTCAGAGCTGCATGCAGGGTTGATGGTGCTCAATGCTTACACTGTGTGGTTTCACTCAATGCTACGTTGCCTATTCCTGTGTGGATGTTGATCTCTACATCATCTTACCTGGAGTTTCCTAGGTAGAGAAAGTGGCCAATCTCTTAATGCCCTGTTTCCCAGGAGGCCTTGTTGTTATCAGTTGCCATTGTCTTGGTCAGACAAAGGACATGTCAGTCAGGTTCCAGATGACTCTCTTCAACAGATTTGGAATATTAGTGAGGTTGGGCAACAACAAGGAAAAGTGGGAGATTTTCAAGGTGCGCCCAGAAGTCCCACAATCAGGAAGACAGGAATCAACAAAGTGTGATGCATCACTGTTCCAATGTAGAACTTGATTGATGAACAAAAGCTGGCAAGCAGCAACAGAGCCCTGGAAATGAACATTAAACAAGGATTTGAAGCAAGAAAGATTACAGCAGAGCTATCTCTTGGATTAATTATGGAGAGGTAATAGTGGCAGTGGCATTGCCACTGGGCTAGTAATCCAGAAACATCAGGTAGTGCTCTGTTGCTAAAAGCAAAATGCTGCAGATGCTGGAAACCTGAAATAAAAACAGAAAGTGCTGGAGAAATTCAGCAGGTTTACTAAGATCTATGAAAAGAGAAACAGAATGAATCTAGTTTGATTATCCTACTAGCTGAGTTTCCCAAGCACTCTCTGTTTTTATTTATTGCCCTATGGACCTGTATTAGAAATTCTTGAATTCATAAAATCTGAAATCAAAAGTCTAAAGGTGACTATGAAACCATATCCAATTGTCATGCAAACTTATATGGTTTAAGAAAAACTGCCATCCTTACTTGATTCGGCCTACATGTGACTCCAGACCCACAGCAATGTCATTGACAGAAACTGTCCTCTGAAGTTATATAGCAAGCTATTCAGCCGAATCAAGTTGCTACAAAGTCTGAAGAAAGGTTTAAACCTCACAGACTGCCTGGCATCATTGAATTCACCAGAAATCACAATGGCAAACAGAGCCTACTCAGCAAAATTTTCCTCACTAACACTGAGTCTGAAAATTAGGAGAGCTGTCTCATAAACTAGCCTGACACAGTACTACTCATTGATCAATAACATACAAGCAATATCCCAGGAACCATTAGGTGCTATCTCTCCCAGTAACAGGAGAGGCCCAGCAGTAGGGGTGAGAACGTTTTATACAGTAGGCAGGAGTTGCCCTTGGGAGTCCTTACGTTGTTTCTGGACACTATGAAGTCTCGTGGCATCAGGTCAAATATGGGCAAAAACCTTCTGTTGATTACCACATGCCTTTTGGTTGATGAATCAGTACTACTACATTTTGAACAGCTCATGGAGGAAGCAGTTAGGGTGGCAAGTGTGCAAAATGTACTCTAGATGGGAAACTTCACTATCTCTTTTCAAGAATGGCTTGGCAACACCATTAAGCATGGAGCTGACCAGCATACAAAAGACATAGCTGCTGAGCTCTGTCTACAGCAGGTGCTGAGTGAGTCAGCAAGAGAGAAGAGCATACCTGATCTCATCCTGATTAATCTGCCTGCTGCAGATGCATTTGTAAGTATTTACAGTACCAGTAAGAGTGACTACCACACAGACCTTATGGAGACAAAGTTTTGGCATCACATTGAGAATGTGCTGCATTGTGTGTGTTGTACCACCACTGTGCTAAATGGGATAGAACTTGAACAGATCTAGCAACTCAATAAGGCACAGTGAGCTATTAGCTGCAGCAGAATTTTACTCCAAAACAATCTGCAACCTCATGGCCCCAATCTCCTGCTCTATCATTGCCATTAAACTGGAATCAACCCTGTTTCAGTGAAGAATGCAAGAGAGCATGCCAGGAGCAGCACCAGATATGCTTAAAGCTGAAGTGTCAAGCTGGGCGGTGACCTGAGAGGGGTTTATAAAATCATAAGGGGCATGGATAGGGTAAATAGACAATATATTTTCCTGGGGTGGGCAAGTCCAGAACTAGAGGGCACAGGTTTAGGGTGAGAGGGGAAAGATATAAAAGAGACTTAAGGGGCAACCTTTACATGCAGAGGGTGGAACGTGTATGGAATGAGCTGCCAGAGGAAGTGGAGGCTGGTACAATTGCAACATTTAAGAGGTATCTGGATGGGTATATGAATAGGAAGGGTTTGGAGGGTTATGGGCCAGGTGCTGGCAGGTGGGACTAGATTGGGTTGGGATATCTGGTCGGCATGGACGGGTTGGACCGAAGGGGCTGTTTCCATGCTGTACTCTATGACTCTATGACTCTAACTGTGAGTCCTCAGACACTGAATTCATCCAGGTGCAAATACATCAAGACTTGGCCAACGTCTTGGTTTGAACTAACAAGTGGCAAGTGATATTCATTCCACATATGCTAGGCAATGGCCATTTCCACCAAGAGAGAATCTAACCACCATCACTTGATATACAATGGCATCATCATCATCACTGAATCCCCTACTATTAATATTGACCAGAAACTGAAGTGGACTAACCATATAAATACTGTTGGGACAAAAGCAGATCAGAGTTAGGAGTACTGCAGCAAGTCATTCATCAACTGACTCTCAAAGCCTGTCCACTACCTACAAGGCACCAGTCACTTTCCTGCATTGTCTACTCTTTTTAGTTCATTTCGGAGGTGAGTTTCACTGGCTGGGTCAGCATTTATTGCCATCTTTAATTGCTCTTGAGACGGTGGTAATAAGCTGCACAATTGAACCACTGCAATCCTTGATCTGAAATTCCCATATATCACAGCTCTTGTCCTCCTAGGTGATAAAGGTTGTGGGCTTTGAGATGCTGTCAGGAGGCTTGGCGAATAACTGCAGTGCATGTGATATATGGTACACGCTGTGGTTACAATATGGGTCACTCTGCTATAACCTCACGTTTCATCAGTGCAAATTGGCTATAACATGATTGACTAATTATGGATGCTGATTCCTGATGAAGGGCTTATGCCTGAAACGTCAATTCTCCTGCTTCTCGGACGCTGCCTGACCGGCTGTGCTTTTCCAGCACCACACTCTCGACTAATTGTGGATGCTGTTTGGATAACGCGAGCTTTCTACTGAAGGGGTATAACCATTTTCTATTAGCGATCTTCGAAAGCACGATTCCCGATAGCACGAGGTTGTAGATGAACACAACAGTGGCGTTATAGCAGAACGCCCTGTATGTTGGTGGTGAGGGGAGTGAGTATTGAAGATGATAGATGGAGTGCCAGTCAAGTCGGCTGCTTCATTCTGAATTGGTGTCTAGCAACTTGAATATTGTTGGGGCTGCATTTATTCAGGAAGTACTCCCAGCACACCTCTGACTTCTGCCATGAAGACAGTGCACTGCAATGGGGAGACAAAGGGTGAGTTACTTGACACAGAATTTCTAGCCTCTTACCTCTCGTTGCTGGATATTTAAAACTAAATTCACAAATTAACATTAAATATTGTTATTACAAGTGTAAATGCCCTTTTACTCATGTGGTAATTGTTAACCTCTGACAGTCAACATCTCTGGCACTGAAAACTATTACAAACGTGACCTTTCTTCCTTCAGGTTTCCTAGAGATATATGGTCAGCAGTCACACAACACCCGGTTATAGTCCAACTGGTTTATTTGAAATCACAAGCTTTTAGAGTGCTGCTACCTTGTTAAGTGAAGTGAAGGGAAGACACACAGGCGCAGAATTTATAATCAGAGAGATCAAATGATCATATAAATGTTGTCAGTGGAGTGTAGACAGGCTGAATAATAAGTGTTTAGATCAGAGTGGTGCTGGAAAAGCACAGCAGGTCAGGCAGCATCCGAGGAGCAGGAAAATCGACGTTTCGGGCAAAAGCCCTTCATCCTCGGATGCTGCCTGACCTGCCGTGCTTTTCCCGCGCCACTCTGATCTAAACCCTGGTTTCCAGCATCTGCAGTCCTCACTTTTGCCAGGCTGAATAATAAGTCTCTGCAGGTGATCAAGAATGTCAGATGGTGTGAGTAAAGTGTTAACAGCTGAATAGCCAGTGAAGAGATGGCCTATAATCTGATTAATTGAGGCAGAGAGATAATTTAAAAACATTTAAAAATAAGGTGGTGCTGTAGACAAATCAAATCGTGATAGCTATAAGAGTCACCTGCCAAGGACCTAACCAAAGTAACAAATAATCCAAAAGTATACAAACTACTTATGGCAGAGACATCATAACTGGTTATGGGGTTACATGTAGCAATGCATGTACACAAGGTCACGATTGAGGCTACCTTCATGGGTACAGAACTTGGCTATCAGTTTCTGCTCAATGATTCCATGTTGTTGTGTATGAAGGCTGTCTGGGAGGATGCTTACCCAAAGATCGGAGGCTGAATGTCCTTGACCACTGAGGTTTTCCCCAATTGGGAGGGAACATTCCTGTCTGGTGATTGTGGCGCAGTGTCCATTCATCCGTTGACGTGGCGTCTGCACGGTCTAACCAATATCCCATGTCTCGGGGCACGCTTGCCTGCAGTGTATGAGGTGGACAACATTGGCCAAGTGTCTGCCGTGTACATGATGAGTGGTGTTCCCACGGGTGATGGTAGTATCCATGTTGATGATCTGACATGTCTTGCAGAGGTTGCTATGGCAGGGTTATGTGGTGTTGTGTTCGATGTTGTCCTTAAGGCTGGGTAGTTTGCTGTGAATAATGGTCTGTTTAAGGTTTGGTGGCTGTTTGAAGGTGAGAAGTGAAGGTTAAGGGATTGTTTTGGCGAGATATTCATCGTCAAGGATGGCATGTTGAAGTCTGCGAAGAACATGGTGTAATTTCTCCACTCTAGGGATGTACTGGACAATGAAGGGTACCCCACTGGTCATGTCTTGTGTCTGTCTTCTGAGGACGCCACTGTGGTTTTTTGCTGTGGCATGTCGGAACTGGCGATCGATGAGTTGACCATCATATCCTGTTCTTGTAAGATCATCTTTCAGCATCCTTAGGTGTCTGTTGTGTTACTCCTCATCTGTGCACATCCTGTGTCTATACAGGGCTAATCTGTAGGGGGTGGTTTCTTTAATATATTTGGGGTGGAAGCTAGAAAGGTACAACATTGTGAGGTTATGTGTGGGCTTGGGGGTAGAGTGAGGTACTGAGGTGTCCATCCTTGATGGAGAAGCATGTGTCTGAGATTGAGACTGATTCTGAAGAATAGTCCATGGTAAATCTGATGGGGGGGGATGAAACTTGTTGATACCATTGTGTAGTCATTTCAGTGATTCCTTGCCATGAGTCCAAAGGAAGAAAATGTCATTGATGTATGCAGTGTACAGAGTTAGTTGAAGATCCTGTTCAGCAAAGAAGTCTTGCTCAAACCTGTGTATGAAAAGATTGGCATTCTGGGGTGCAGGTTTGGTCAGCATGGCTGTTTAGTGTGTCTGGATAAAGAGCTGGTTGTCAAAGGTGAAGTAGTTTGGTCGAAGTGGATGCATTGCACCCGATGTGGTCTTCTCTACACTGGGGAGACAGGACGCCAACTTGCGAATCATTTCAGAGAACATCTCTGGGACACCCACATCAACCAACCCCACCACCCCGTGACTGAACACTTTAACTCCCCCTCCCATTCCACCCAAGGGCATGTAGGTCCTGGGCCTCCTCCACCACCAAACTCTAATCACCCGATGCATAGAAGATGAATGCCTCATCTTCTGCCTTGGGACCCTCCAACCACATGGGATCAATATTGACTTCACCAGTTTCCTCATCTCCCTTCCCCCAACCTTATCCCAGTCCCAACCTTCCAACTCGCCACCACCCTCTTTACCAGTCCTACCTCTCCATCTCCCTTCCCACCTATCTGCTCCACCCTCCTTTCTGACCTATCACCTTCTCCCCGACTTTCATCTACCTGTCGGCATTCCCAGCTACCTTGCCCCCAGCCCCACCACCCTTCCACTTATCTCTTAGCGCCCTTGGCCCACAAGCCTCATTCTTGATGAAGGGCTTTGACTCTGATCGCCACCATCTGCAGTCCTCACTTTTTCTGAGTTGTAGGATGGCATCTGGAAATTGGCAGTTGTTGATGTTAAGTATTGAGGTTGTTGCAGTGATGCTTTTGTCATAGTGAATGCTGGTGTATAGTGCTGAAACCTCCATTGTGATGAGGAATGTTCCTGGTTCAACTGGTCCGTAGACACTGAGTTTCTGCAAGAAATATGTAGTATCGCGACAACAGCTGAGGGGTTCTTTGTACAATGGGTTTCAAGATGCCCTTGCCATAGCCTGAGAGGTTCTCACACAAGGTTCCATTGCCTGAGGTGTGTTGGCTTTGTATATCTTCAAAAGGCAGTAGAAGTCTCCTATGTGAGAAGTACATGGGATGAGAGTGTGTAGGGTACTCCGAAGGTCTGGATCAAAGGTCTTGATCAGTCTGTGGAGTTGATGGGTGTGCTCTTTGGGTGGATTGGCAGGTTGTTGCATGTAGTGTTCCTGATTGTTCAGTTGTCGATATGCTTCTTTGCAGTAGTCTGTTCACATAATTGGAGATATATGTATATAAATACAAATTAAACTCACAGATTAACATTAACTGTTGTTATTACAAATGTAAGTGCCCTTCTATTAAGATTTGATTAGATTCCCTACAGTGTGGAAACAGGCCCTTCGGCCCAACAAGTCCACACCGACCCTCCGAAGAGTAACCCACGCAGACCCATTTCCCTCTGACTAATGCACCTAGCACTATGGGCAATTTAGCATGGCCAATTCACCTGACCTGCACATCTTTGGACCATGGGAGGAAACCCACACAGACACGGGGAGAACGTGCAAACTCCATACAGACAGTCACCCAAGGCTGGAATCGAACCTGGGACCCTGGCGCTGTGAGGTAGCAGTGCTAACCACTGAGCCACTGTGCTGCCCTTACTGTAATTATTGTTAACCCCTGACAATCCACTTCTCTGGCATTGAAAACTATTACAAATGTGGATTTTCTTCCTTCAGGAGGTTTCAAGAATGTCAAATGTAAAATTTCCAATTTTTTTCTTACGTTTCTTTCTTGTCCCAATTTCTCTTCCTCTGAATGCAACATTTTGTTTCTTCTCTCTATTGGCCTTTCCATTCTTGATCTGATATACAATTCATCTGCTCAAAGTTACTCTGTCTTCATCTTTGCATTGTGAATTTTCCAATCCTTTGTTTCAATTTGTTAAGAAGATACACAGCTGCTTTGCCCTGTTCACCCAGTCCCCAGATGTCCTGTATCCCTCACTGTGAAGTTGTAAACATGCATTTTCTGTACATTGTGAAGCAAATATTTTAAAAGCTAAATGTGCATAGGCCGATCAAACTTACAGCAGATTTGATAGATGCCCTGTTTTAGCAGTAGATTATTACAACATGTACTGAAACTCTTCATATCAAGTTAACCTTATGACTTATTTGTTACAGTTACATTTATAGAATAGAATAGAATCCCTTCAGTGTGGAAACAGGCCCGTGGACCCAACAAGTCAATACCGACCCTCCAAAGAGTAACCCACCCAGAACCATTCCCTATATTTACCCCTGACTAATGCACCTAACCTACACATCCCTGAACACTATGGGCAATTTAGCATGGCCAATTCATCTAACCTGCACATCTTTGGACTGTGGGAGGAAACCGGAGCACCCGGAGGAAACCCACACAGACACGGGTGAATGTGCAAACCCCACACAGACAGGAGGCAGGAATTGAACCCAGGTCTCTGGTGCTGCGAGGCAGCAGTGCTAACCACTGAGCCACTGTGCCACCCCATATATTACATGGTCATGTGATATATAGTTTTCATTGATATTAACTAATGTTAATAATACACCATAATATTAGTAATAACCCAGCACAATATCTTTCATATTATAATGAGAATTGATGTAGTACATTTCCACTGTTCAGGAACTCGTGAGCAGAAATTTGAAACTCTATGGACTGTTCTTTTTGATAGAGGTTAATGCCAGTCTGGTTGGAAGCAGGAGCTCAGCCCACTCTGGTCTCAATGATGATACCTGGGGAAGCATATACCCAAAGGGGCCAATTAAGTGACCACCAATGAGGTTGCTTTTCTACTGAAGGATGGCCGCCTTTACAAGTTGCCAGCCCAATCAGAGAGCCAGTAGCCCACCACTAGCAATTGCCATTTCTCAGCCCCTACTTTTGCGGCTTCAGGATGAGGATACATCGGGTGTCCTTGAAAACAGATGAGTGGAGTTCAGGGACAGTGGGTCCCATCAACGGCAGAGGATGCTGAGGGCAGGCAATTCCATTGATATGGGAGAAAGATGTTAACAGTGTTCCCACATCCTAATCTGTCACCACAAGGCCAATAAAATTCTGGCTGACTTTACATTGTTCTCCCGGCCTTTCTATTGTTCACCCATCTATATTATGTAAAACTATGAGGGGTATATGCAGGAAGGAAGTTTGCACTTGGTGGAATCAATGAGCAGGGGGCATAAGTTTACAGTAAGAGCAGGAGAAGGGATGTGAGGCTTTTTTTTAGCTGGACAGTGGTGGGAATTTGGAACTCACTGCCTGAGAAGCTGTCAGAGGAAGAAACTCTCATAATATTTAAGATGTGCACTTGCGATGTCAAAGTATATGAGGCTACAGCCAGGTGCTAGAAAATAGGATCAAAGTGATTGCTTTTGACCAGTGCCAAGGGCCTGTTTCCGTGCTGAAGTAACCCACGACTATGCCTACAGCAGAAAATTAGAAGGAACTCATTGGAAATTCAACCTTTTTGCCTGTACTTACTTGAATACAGTCAAACATGTTTGTAACAATAATGAATGAGAACGAACAGATAAGAAAGAACTTAAATATAATTCAAATCAGCCAATAGAAAATTCTCAGTCAACACATTGACCTCTCTTTTGGTGCATGTTTCCTCCTTGTAGTTCCACTAATACAGTTTCTGGTGTTGTGTCAGAATCTAACAATACCAATATGTTTCTATCTTTTCAACTTGCTTCTAATTCAAGGCTATTGTCACATTATGCCATGACACCTACAGTATACACTCTGTAGGGCCAATTAAGCTGGAAGCCATGAAACCAGAATTACCCATCTGAGAAAATAATGGCCTGGGGGGTATTAATTGTCTCTCCTGAATTTTTGTCGAGCAGATGGTGGTGAGCGACAGTCCCATATGTGCCCTTAGTATTGTCAGGAAGAGAGCACCAGGTTTTTGACAGTGAAGGAGTTATCATATAATAATATTTCAACTCATGGTAGCATTTGACTTGGAAGGGAATTTGCAGATGGTGGTGATCCCATGTACCTTCTACTTTTGTTCTTCTGGATGGTAAAGGCTGCAGGATTTTCGGCGATGACGAACATGGTCTTGCTGTGAGCCTGTCTTTCAGGCGGTACACACTGCTTCCAGTGGTGGAGGGCTTGAAAGTTTAAAGTATTTGATGGGGTGCCAATTAAGCAGGCTGCTTTGTCTGGATAGTTTGAGCTTCTTGAGTTTTGTTGGTAGTTGCAAGTCCAGTCAGGTGGCGATATTACATCACATTCCTGCCCTGTGCCTTATAAATAATAGGCTGACTTTGGCAATTAAGGAGCAGTTATGTATTGCCAAACTCTTAGCTTTTAATTTGCCCTGGTAGCCACAACATTATTTGGCTGATCCAATTAAGTTTCTGCTTCAGGGGGACCCCAGGATTGTGATAGTGGGAGATTTCTGACGTCAGTGGTAGGGAAGCTGCTGGAGAAGATACTGAGGGATAGAATCTATTCCCATTTGGAAGAAAATGAGCAGATCAGTGATAGGCAACATGGTTTTGTGCAGGGAAGGTCATGTCTTACCAACTTAATAGAATTCTTTGAGGAAGTGACAAAGTTGATTGATGAGGGAAGGGCTGTAGATGTCATATACATGGACTTCAGTTAGGCGTTTGATAAGTTTCCCCATGGTAGGTTGATGAAGAAAGTGAAGTCACGTGAGGTCCAGGGTGTACTAGCTAGATGGATAAAAAACTGGTTGAGAAACAGGAGACAGAGAGTAGTAGTGGAAGGGAGCTTCTCAAAATGGAGAACTGTGACCAGTGGTGTCCCACAAGGATCCGTGTTGGGATCACTATTGTTTGTGATATACATAAATGATTTGGAGGAAGGTATAGGTAGTCTGATTAGTAAGTTTGCAGAAGACACTAAGATTGGTGGACTAGCAACAGTGAAGGGAACTGTCAGAGAATGCAGCAGAATATAGATCGATTGGAGAGTTGGGCAGAGAAATGGCAGATGGAGTTCAATCTGGGCAAATGCAAGGTGATGCATTTTGAAAGATTCAATTCAAGAGCGAACTATACAATAAGTGGAAAAACCCTGGGGAAAATTGATGTACAGAGAGATCTGGGTATTCAGGTCCATTATTCCCTGAAGGTGGCAACGCAAGTCAATAGAGTGGTCAAGACATGCTTTCCTTCATTGGACAGGGTGCATAGAATCTCGAATATAGAACATTACAGCGTAGTACAGGCCCTCGATGTTGCGCTGACCTGTGGAACCAAACTCAAGCCCATCTGTCCTCCACTATTCCATTTTCATCCATATGTTTATCCATTGACCATTTAAATGCCCTTAAAGTTGGCAAGTCTACTACAGTTGCAGTCAGGGTGTTCCATGCCCCGACTACTCTGAGTAAAGAAACTACCTCTGACATCTGTCTAATATCTATTACCCCTCAATTTAAAGCTATGTCCCCTCGTGCTAGCCATCACTATCTGAAGAAATAGGCTCTCACTGTCCACCCCATCTAACTCTCTGAGTATCTTGTATGTCACAATTAAGTCACCTCTCAACCTTCTTCTCTTTAATGAAAACAGCCTCAAGTCCCTCAGCCTTTCCTCATAAAACCTTCCCTCCACACCAAGCAACATCCTGGCAAATCTCCTCAGCGCCCTTTTCAATGTTTCCACATCCTTCCTACAATGCGGTGACCAGAACTGTACACAATACTCCAAGTGCGGCTGCACCAGAGTTTTGTACAGCTGCAGCATGACCTCATGGCTCCGAAACTCAATCCCTCTACCAATAAAAGCTAGCACATTGTACGCCTTCTTAACAGCCCTATCAACCTGGGTAGCAACTTTCAGGGATCTATGTAATAGACACCGAGATCTCTGCTCATCTACACTACCAAGAAGCTTACCATTTGCCCAGTACTCTGCATTCCTGTTGCTCCTTCCAAAGTGAATCAGCTCGCACTTTTCCACATTATACTCCATTTTCCATTTCTCAGCCCAGCTCTCCAGTTTATGTATGTCTCTCTGCAACCTGCAACATCCTTCAGCACTATCCACAACTCCACCAGCCTTAGTGTCATCTGCAAATTTACTAACCCAGCCTTCTATGCCCTCATCCAGATCATTTATAAAAATGACAAACAGTAGTGGACCCAAAACAGATCCTTGTGGTACACCACTAGTAACTGAACTCCAGGAAAAACATTTCCCAGCAATTTCCACCCTCTGTCTTCTTTCAGCTAGCCAATTTCTGATCCAAACCACTAAAACACCCTCAATCCCATGTCTCTGTATTTTGTGCAATAGCCTCCTGTGGGAACCTTACCAAATACTTCACTGAAATCCATATACACCATATCAACCACTTTACCCTCATCCACCTGTTTGGTCACCATCTCAAAGAACTCAATAAGGTTGGTGGGGCACAACATACCCTTCACAAAACCATGTTGACTATCCCTAATCAACTTATTCTTCTCTTGATGATTATAAATCCTATCTCTTATAACCTTTTCCAACACTTTACCCACAACCGAAGTAAGGCTCACTGGTCTATAATGAGCAGGGTTGTCTCTACTCCCCTTCTTGAACAAGGGGACAACATTTGCTATCCTCCAGTCTTCTGGCACTATTCTCGTAGATAATGATGACATAAAGATCAAAGCCAAAGGCTCTGCAATCTCTTCCCTGGCTTCCCAGAGAATTCTAGGATAAATCCCATCTGGCCCAGGGAACTTACCTCTTTTCAAACCTTCCAGAATTGCTAACACCTCCCCCTTGCAAGTGTCAATTTCTGATGAAGGACTTATACCTGAAACATCGATCTTCCTGCTCCTCGGATGCTACCTGACCTGCTGTGCTTTTCCAGCACCACACTCTCAACTCTGGTCTCCAACGTCTGCAGTCCTCACTTTCTCCTACTCACTCCCATCTAGTCTAGTAGCCAGTATCTCAGTATTCTCCTTGACAACATTGTCTTTTTCCTGTATGAATACTGGTGAAAATATTCATTCAGCGCTTCCCCTATCTCCTCGGACTCCACGCACATTTTCCTACTACTGTACTTGATTGGCCCTAATCTTTCTCTAGTTATCCTTTTATTCCTGCTAGACCTATAGAAAGCTTTAGGGTTTTCCTTGATCCTACCTGCCAATTGGTTCTCATGCCAATTGTAACTCTCAAGCACCCTAACTGAGCCTTAAAGTCTGATCTTAACCTAAGCCTTCTTCTTCCACTTGACAAGAGATTCAACTTCTTTGGTAAACCATGGCTCCCTCGCTCAACCACTTCCTCCCTGCCTGACCAGTACATACTTATCAAGGACACGCAGTAGTTGTTCCTTGAATAAGCTCCAGATTTCAATTGTGCCCATTCCCTGCAGTTTCCTTCCCCATCCCATGCATCCTAAATCTTGCCTAATCACATCATAATTGCCTTTCCCCCAGCTATTACTCTTGCCCTGTGCTTTATACCTATCCCTTTCCATCGCTAAAGTAAACATAAACAAGTTGTGGTCGCTATCACCAAAGTGCTCTCCTATCTCCAAATCTAACACCTGGCCAGTTTCATTACCTAGTAACAAATCCATTTTGGCCTCACCCCTTGTTGGCCTGTCTACATACTGTGTCAGGAAACCATCCTGCACACATTGGACTGACTGACTAAAATACTTGAACTATAGTGTTTCCAGTCAATATTTGGAAAGTTAAAGCCCCTTATAACAACTACCCTGTTACTCTGACTCCTATCCAGAATTATCTTTGATATCCTTTCCTCCACATCTGTGGAATTATTCAGGGGCCTATAGAAAACTCCCAACAGGGTGACCTCTCCTTTCCTGTTTCTAACTTTAGCCCATACTACCTCAGCACCTTAAACGTCCTTTCTGCCATTGTAATTCTGTCCTTGACTAACAATGCCACACCTCCCCCTCTTTTACCATCTTCCATGTTCTTACTGAAACATCTAAATCCTGGAACCTCCAACAACCATTCTCATCCCATGTAATCCAGGGTATTAAGTACAAGAGTTGGCAAGTCATGATACAGTTGTATAAGACTTTGGTTCAGTCACATTTGGAATTCTGCATACAGCTCTGGTCGCCACATTACCAAAAGGATGTGGATGCTTTGGAGAGGGTGCAGAGGAGGTTCACTCAGATGTTACCTGGTCTGGAGGGTGCTAGTTATGAAGAAAGGTTGAGTAGATTGGATTATTTCATTAGAAAGATGGAAGTTGAGGGGGGACCTGATCAAGGTCTACAAAATCATGAGAGGTATAGATAAGGTGGATAGCAAGAAGCTTTTTTCCAGTTCGGGACTCAATTACTGGGGGTCACTGGTTCAAAATGAGGGGGGGAGAACTTAGGGGAGATATGCATGGAAAGTTCTTTATGCTCAGAGTCGTGGGTGCCTGGAATGCGTTGCCAGTGGCTGTGGTAGAGGTGGGCATGATAGCATCTTTAAGATGTATTTGGACAGATACATGAATGGGCAGGGAGCAGAGGGATATAGACCCTTAGAAAATAGACAACAGGTTGAGATAGAGGACCTGGATTAGCGCAGGCTTGGAGGGCCAAAGGGCCTGCTGTCATTTTCTTTGTTCTTAGTTCTTTGCATTCAGCGCTAGTACTAACTACCTGAGAATGCCCATCATGGTTATCGAAGACAATGTGGCTGAGTCTCAGGAGGCAACCTTGATTCAGGTTGATGTGGTCGGGTTTCATGACCTCCACTGCTGGTCCAGGAGGAAGAGGGCAGTCAGTCTATGCACCATCTTATCCAGTCGAACCTCCAGGTTCTTGCTGACAAAGTGGGCACTAAACTTGACTTGTCTGCCATGTCCCACATGAATGTCAGGAACCATTCAAGGCAGTTTTGGACTAACAGTATGGGCGACAGCCAGTCCATGTGTGCGACAGTCTTTAAAAGGTGGTGTCATGCAAAGGATTCCAATCAGTTCTGGGATATCTCAACAGTAGTGGTTCCGGGAGTGGCATGTGGTATGATGGGCCCTAAGCCAAGTGAGAGGGGTATCACAGGAACTGAGACAAGTCTGCGAAGAAACAGTGAGAAAATCTGCAAGGGTTTGCAGTGAAAAATCCACCAAGAAACCTGATATAACTGACACTGAACCAAAAAAAGGAAATATTTAGCCCAGAGTCAATCTGACAAAAAAACACTGGCTACTTCTGGAGTTTGTTTCTCTGCTACTATTTATCAGTATCAGCTTCGGTCACATTCTTACAGATTCAAAGAAATTTCACACCACTTCAATTCATGGTTGGAGTTTTGTAACTCCTTTTTGTTACAGACATTTTGGTAAGGATTTAACTGAGTGTTGTGAGTGAATGAAGAAGCAGAGGGGGCTGAACGATTGAGCTAGAAGGTGTCCATTGCCTTCCTGTCACAGCTGGCCTTGGGCCAGTTGCATGGATGGTGACAAATTAGATTACTTACAGTGTGGAAACAGGCCCTTCGGCCCAACAAGTCCACACCGCCCCACCAAAGCGCAACCCACCCATTCCCCTACATCTACCCCTTACCTAACACTACGGGCAATTTAGCATGGCCAATTCACCTGACCTGCACATCTTTGGACTGTGGGAGGAAACCGGAGCATCCGGAGGAAACCCACGCAGACACGGGGAGAATGTGCAAACTCCACACAGACAGTCACCTGAGGCGGGAATTGAACCCGGGTCTCTGGCGCTGTGAGGCAGCAGTGCTAACCACTGTGCCACCGTGCCGCCCACTGGGTTCAGTTGCCATCCTTAAGTGGTCAATTAAAAGTCAGCTAGCATTTTAGCAGCGACAGCTCGGTCCTCCACCCATCATTGCTGTTTTTACCTTCTTAAATGCAGGGTACACTATTCCCAGAGATACTGATACGGCAATACCAGGTTGATGCATGGAGTTTACAGACTATGTCCCTTGTCCATCTCTCTGCTTCAAAAATCAGTTTAATAGATTGTCCCCAGATAAGGGACATATCAAATATTAAACTGGTAAGAATCGAGACTACAGATGTTCTCAGCCCAGTACACTAACTGCTTCCTTGTCTCGGACCTTCGGGTGACTATCCTCCAAGGTGGACTTCAGGACAGGCAGCAGAGGAAAGTGGCCAAGCAGAGGCTGATAGCTAAGTTCAGTGCCCATAGTGAGGGCCTCAACCTGGACCTTGGGTTCATGTCACATTACAGGTGACCACCATTGCACTACACACACACAGATACTCCTACACACACACACTCTCACATACACATGGACACAGGTACACACAGACACGCACACAGACACCCACACACACCCTTATAGACACCCACACTCCGACACTCACACATGCACCCCCTCACAGACTTAAGACACTCTGCACTCATTACACACACACACACACACTTTCTCACACTCACAATCCCCAGCCCAGACAGACACACACACACACAGACAGACAAAGACCCACATGCACACATATATTTTGTGGGGTGAATTTGTACTTGCAGAGTTACATTGCACTTTGCTCAAAAACTGCATACATTCATGTAGAACGCTGAGCTCAAAAACTGCATGAATTTATGTAAAACTCTGTTATCTCACTTTTTAGATTAGAATCAATCTAAACATCAGGTCATAGACAGAGAACACAGGGGGCTAACACCTTCAACATATTGTCTAGCTATCACCATTGTTAACAGCTAACCCAAGAATGTAACTTTTAAAAAAAGGGTTTTGTGATTTACACATGAAAGAAGTGGAACTATCACTGTATTCTAACAGATGAAAGGCTTATCAGACAATCAATTTTTCAATGTATAATTTCAGTTACATCACACTGCAAATTTTTGCTATAAATTCTGTGTTACGATCGAGCCCTCCACAATCACCTGATGAAGGAGCGTCGCTCCGAAAGCTAGTGTGCTTCCAATTAAACCTGTTGGACTATAACCTGGTGTTGTGTGATTTTTAACTTTGTACACCCCAGTCCAACACCGGCATCTCCAAATCATGCTTCCTTGTCAGTTGAACCTCCCTGATCAACCATTCTGTCTCCCGTTAATGGTCTCTCTAATCAAAAGGACAGTGACTGCAGCAGAATATCCCTGCCCTCACCAATCACATTTCTCCTAACTGCAGTCTGCTTTACCGACCCTGAGCACCCCAAAGAAATGTTCTTAATGCTGCTCTCGGTGCAGCTTTGATATCTGATAGCATCCAATGGCTCTACTGGGACTGAAGATCTGCTGGCACTTCAACTTAGAACATCCTGACACAAGACAGTTAATTGCTTACAGGATATATAATCTCATTGAATCCCAGCAATGGCTGAGGTGGGTTTGTCGTTGAATTTCTAGACAGTGACAGGATTATCACCATCCCATAAAATCCCAGCCTTTTTCTCCATTCAGTTTTGTTTCTGACTAGCTTTACTGAAACTTAAAATTTTATTAAAGTTCTGACTTTGCTTCAAAGCAAAGCTTTGAAGTTTGGCCATTTGTTGGTTTTAGCTCTATTTTATGACCCTGGGCTTGTTGACAGACATTCTATGGTTTGGAAAGTATGATGTACTTCACAGGCCAATGGCTTTGATTAGCTCTTGATAAACCAGCTGCTCTTTCAGTAGATTCTGTTTCAGAACAATTTCTTTTGACCTTTCGTCACAGTGATAGCATTTCTATAAAGCAAAAGCCTTTTCATCAGAGCTTTCAATGTTTCCCTCAGCTTGAAAGCTTTCACAAATTCTCAATTACAAATTTCAATTCAACTAAACTCAAAGATGGCACAGCTTCTGACACTGAAGCCATCCATGGCATGTGCAGCAAAACCTGGATTACATGCAGATTTGTGGTGTTAAGTGCCCAGTAACTATAAACTACAGAAGTGCTAGTGTATGACCATATCCATAGAACATAGAACATAGAACATAGAACAATACAGCACAGAACAGGCCCTTTGGCCCACGATGTTGTGCCGAACTTCTAACCTAGATTAAGCACCCATCCATGTACCTATCCAAATGCCGCTTAAAGGTCCAACAAGAGAAAATATAACCATATACTCTTGATAGATTAGATTTTAGATTGGATTAGATTATTTACAGTGTGGAAGCAGGCCCTTCGGCCCAACAAGTCCACACCGACCCGCCGAAGTGCACCCACCCAGGTTCATTCCCCTACATTTACCCTTGCACCTAACGCTACGGGTAATTTAGCATGGACAATTCACCTCACCTGCACATTTTTGGACTGTGGGAGGAAACCAGAGTGGAGAGCAGCCTTCTCATTCTGCTTCTGCAGATGCATGGGATGCACATCACTGCAGCATTGAGGCACAATTCAAGAAATTCCCTGAACACAATAAGTTAGCACCCAAGTTTGTACGAGGAAGGAGTGTTAGTGATGCAGTATGTGGTTGCTCCGTTTTAATTTGCGTATGACATTTCAAATGAGATTTTCCTGATGTCCCATTGAGAAGGTCAGATAGACATTATCATGGGAGTGAGGAGCTCTGGCAGCTTGCTCTTAAAATATGAAGTGAGTCTATGTTTGATAATAGAAACAAATAAATGTCAGGACTTCATCGCATCAACATGGAAATAGTGTAAGGCTATTGTACCGGTGGCCCTTAATAGTGACTAGATAATTGTAAGTGGATCAGTATGAGATGGTCTACTTCTGTGGCTGGGATATTGGCAGCAGCCTGATGGTTTGGGTCCCCTTCCATTTCACACTCTACTTCGCTGTCTTCTGTGGCTATCTCTCCTTCTGGTATTATCACTTCTCTACATGATAATGTTACAAAGTGTCCAGGACCCAGTAAACAGCTCTGAGCCCTTCACTGGGTCATAGCACTTCCTGAGTCTTTGAGGCAATGGGAGCACATCTGCAGGAGACCAATAGTTTGGCTCCGTATTGACTCTTGTTGTTTCCTATATTACCATACTATAGTAGAGCACATGAACAAGCCCCTCAGCCCACCATGTTTGTGCTGACCGTGATGCCATTCTAAACTAACCTGCACATTATCGATGTTACTCTGTCCTCTGTCTGCTCATGTATCTTTCTAAATGCATTTTGAACTGTGCTGATACATTTCCTTCTATTAGATTTTTTTAATGTTACACTCTGTATACAAAACTTGCCTTACACATCCCCTTTAAACCTTTTCCCTCTCACTTTAGGTTAATGTCCCCTAGTATTTGACATTTCCAACCTGGGAAAATGACTCTAACAATCCACCCAATCCATGCCTGTCATGGGTTTACCCAACCTCTCCTTATAGTTCAGACACTCCAATCCAGGTAACATCCTGGTAAACTTCTTTTGCACCCTCTCCAAAGCTTCCACATGCTTCCAGAACTGTGCTACAAATGTGATTTAACTAAAGTCTTATACAGCTGCATCATGAATGGGCAACTTTTCATTATAGAATCCCTACAGTGTGTGGAAACAGGCCATTCGGCCTAACAAGTCCACACTGACCCTCCGAAGAGTACCCTAGCCAGACCCATTCCCCTACCCTATTACTCTACATTTACCCCTGACTAATGCAACCAACCTTTCCATCCCAGAACACTATGGCCGATTTAGCATGGCCAATTCACCTAATCTGCACATCGTGGACTGTGGGAGGAAACCGGAGCACCCAGAGGAAACCCATGCAGACACAGGGAGAATGTGCAAACTATACACAGACAGTCGCCTGAGGCGGGAATCAAACCCAAGTCTCTGGCGCTGTGAAGCAGCAGTGCTAACCACTGAGCCACCATGACACTTGTAATGTAAAAAGATGTGAAGGCTAGTTGAGTTGGCTATAATCAATTGTCCCATGTTGTCCGGCGATGTGCAGGCTAGATACATTAGACATGGTAAATGCAAGGTTACAGGGATCGGGTGGGGTGGTTGGTGTGGTTGGGATCCTCTTTGGAGAGTTAGTGCAGATTCGATGGACCAATGTTCTCTTTCCACATTGTAAGGCTTCAGTGATTCTAGGGTTGTGATGTGTGACCTCCTTCACATTTCCCTTTGACCACCAAGTGCCTTGCCTACATAGCAGCCTCCACTGTGGTATCAGCCCATAGACCCAGACATTGTATTCTTCTCCCACTTTCTTTTCCCTCACATTGCAGGTTGTGCCTTCCGTCCTATAGGTGCTAAACTCTAGAATTCTGTCCCCAAGTCTCTTAACCTCTCCCTTTCTCTGTCATCTTTGGTGGCTGTGCTTTAAACATAGCTTCTGACCAAACATTTGATCACCTATCCTACTCTGCCTTCTTTGGCTCAGTATAAACTTTTGACTGCTTACAATTGCTTGTAGCATCTTCAGATCTTTACTACGTTAAAGTAGCTACATAAATGTAAGCTGTTGTGTTCATTTCAAAACAATGTTAGCTGAGCACTTCCTCTCTCTTTACTGAAGAATACTGCAAACCCATCAACTGCTTCACCAAATAGAGCGTCTACCCTCTCCCTCGAGAGATTTTCATTCCATCTGTTTTCTCCCACTTCACTTGTTCTCACCTTGATCCACGTCTTTTGCTTCAAATATTGCTTGACTCAAATGCTGTGCTTGGTGTGATACCCTTGTATAATGCCATGAAAAGTTGTCAGGTATAACATAAAGCATATATACCTTTCACTGCATTTATTGCTAACGTGCAATAACGTTATACAGATTTATATCTAGAAATGTATTTCTGTTTGCTTTGCATGTTAATTAGGACTCAAATAATTTTCCTATACTGAAAAGCTGAATTTGCATTCATTTATTTCAATTTTAATGATTCCACTTGTGGCTATTGTATAGATCTACTGTGAACAAGTTAAGACAATGCTCTTCTAGCTTTTTGCTTATTCAGAGTTAATTATAAAATGTATAGATGTTCCGCATCTGAAAGTCTCTCAGACACATGCAGACAAGGAAAAGAACAATGTTATCACGCACATGTGTGACACACACATTGTTAACTTAATTAAAATTGAGCAAAACCTATAGCAACTTCATAACAATGACAATAATTCCATTCAAATGTTATTATTGCTTTTGAATAACAAAGTGAATGCAATATCTGGATCACAATTAATAAAGCAATGAACTTTTATGCTTGTTTATACCTTATTGTGATTACTTTAAGAACTTATAAGAAGAAGTATATAAAGTGAAGCTTGCTCCTTCATGCTGTCACAAATGTCTGTAATGAGAAGTTTGGCATAAAGTCAGTATGTATTGGCACTTTGATGAATTTCTTTCATCTCTTCTCTGTTAATCCATCTAAACCAAACCCATTGGTGTCTTCAGGCCATTACAAATAATTCATGACTCTGACAGGTTTGTTGAAAATCCCAGGTGGCAAAGAGAGACTACCTCATCAATATTTCTGTTTTTGATTTTCAGATATTAAGTATATGTTCCAGTCTCTTTATACAAGGTGGGAGTGAGAATTTGCCTTCCCTTGAGGGTTGCCAATCAGTTTTCTTTGAATCTATTGTGGTTTTGCTTGAAACACGTTTTCAGAGATATTGGGCATTCCACCATTCAGAAGAAATCCATGTTGAAAGTAAAATTTATCCTTTCACTTATTTACATAAAGATATTACTGGTACTTTTTATTAGTATTATTGTAACATGAATCAGTAAATAAAAGCTAGGAGATTCTCTGCAACTTCACTTTGTCCCCAGTTGCATTTAGTGTGGCCTCCATAACTCAAAATGTTTCAAACCTCCTTCAACAGAACGTATAACTGCTGTGTGACAGTAGTACTACACGTACAGAAACCTCCTCGAAATGAATATTAGGAAGTCTAAACCCAATCTTTGAGACATGCCACAAATTCTATTACTTGACACAGAATCCATTCCTCTTCATGGCAACTGTTTACAACCTTGTTTTTTTCCCCCCAAAAACAAACACACAAAAACAAAAAATGAAAGCCAAAAGTCGAATGTCTCCGAGCTCAGAGAACTCTCCTCTTCTTCCTCCTCCTCACAGTACACTGGCCGTGACCAACCAGCTCGGAGTCCCATGTCTGAACCAAGGAGATTCTAATCTCCTGCTTATCTTTTTTTCTTTCTTTTAGCATCTATGTTGTGTGTGTGCAAGAGTGAGACACAGTGAAAGACAATAAGTGTACAAATCACACAACCTTGGTTTATTGCTCAAACCCAAGATGAGCTCACCACCACTATTTGCAGCAAGATTAGAGCTATCTATTACTACATCATATGGGCGGCACGGTGGCACAGTAGTTAGCACTGCTGCCTCACAGCGCCAGAGACCCGGGTTCAATTCCCACCTCAGGCGACTGACTGTGTGGAGTTTGCACGTTCTCCCCATGTCTGCGTGGGTTTCCTCGGGCTGCTCCGGTTTCCTCCCACAGTCCAAAGATGTGCAGGTCAGGTGAATTGGCCATGCTAAATTGCCCGTAGTGTTAGTTAAGGGGTAAATGTAGGGGTATGGGTGGGTTGCGCTTCGGCGGGGCGGTGTGGACTTGTTGGGCCGAAGGGCCTGTTTCCACACTGTAATGTAATCTAATCTTAAAAAAAAATCTTTACCTGATGAAGGGTTCTGATAAAGAATCACTGGACTCGAAATGTGAACTCTGCTTTCTCCTCACAGATTCTGTCAGACTGGCTAAGTTTCGGCAGCATTTTTTGTTTTAGTTTCAGATCTCCAGTATTTTAAATTTTATTTACCTGACTCTGCCTTGCATTAAGGCAACTGACATTAATCATCCATGCTTCTCTTACTGAGAGTACTGCATTCACACCACATGTCAATTAAAGTATGTTGGAAGATAGACACTATTTTTAAAGAGCAACATGTAATATAGACACAGTGCCTTCACAAATGAACTTCAGGTAGCTCTCAATTTCTTTTGTTGATTCTGTCTAGACATACCTGAGCACATCTCTGTTTACATCCCTCACAATTTCAATGCAGAGGTTTAAAATGACCTGACTAGACATACTGTTACATCACCCAGAGAGGATAATCTTAGCTGGAATATTGATGGAACTGCATGTCAGTGGTATCAGCTTCAACCCATTCTATGGACAATGAATTACAATGATACTATCATCACACGACTGACACTGGCTGGCCGTGGAGTCAATCCCTTGTCAATTGACAAGGACAATTCAGCAAATCAGTACGGGACTGGCACCTCAAAAGGAGCCACTTTGCTTAACAAAAGGAAAGGAATGGCACAGGAAGGAGGGATTCAATTAATTGAGGCTCACTCTGAGGTAGGTGGGAGCTCTACAAACGGGATGGTCTACGCCTGAACCAGACGCGTACCAATATCCTGGTGGTGAGGTTTGCTCATGCTCTTTGGGAGGATTTAAACTAATTCAGCAGGGGGATGGGAACCTGAATTATAGTTCAAAGTTTGTGAGAAGGTTTCGAGTGCTCGTTGTGGTACTGTTCGCCGAGCTGGGAATTTGTGTTGCGGACATTTTGTCCCCTGTCTAGGTGACGTCCTCAGTGCTTGGGAGCCTCCTGTGAAGGCTTCACAGGAGGTTCCCAAACACTGAGGATGTCACCTAGACAGGGGACAACACATTTGCAACACAAATTCCCAGCTCAGCGAACAGAACCACAACAACCTGAATTATAGCTCCAGTGTCCAGGAGGTTGAGAGTAGTGAGGTCATAAATAAGGTTTCAAGGTGTAAAAGTGTACCGGTAGGCAGGAAGGTGGTTTGAAGTGTGTCTACTTCAATGCCAGGAGCATCCGGAATAAGGTGGGTGAACTTGCAGCATGGGTTGGTACCTGGGACTTTGATGTTGTGGCCATTTCGGAGACACGGATAGAACAGGGACAGGAATGGTTGTTGCAGGATCCGGGATTTAGATGTTTCAGTAAGAACAGAGAAGATGGTAAAAGAGGGGGTGATGCGGCATTGTTAATTAAGGACAGTCTTACGGTGGCAGAAAGGATGTTTGAGGACTCGTCTACTGAGGTAGTGTGGGCTGAGGTTAGTAACAGGAAAGGAGAGGTCACCCTGTTGGGAGTTTTCCATCGACCTTCGAATAGAAGTAAATCTGGGAAAATTAACAAACAGTGAATTTCACAACTAATCTTGGAGGAACCAATTTGGGCGAAGTTCACAACACAGAATCGGATAAGTTAATTGTTGTTTTAAGTCTGTCCAAGAGAAAGGCTGTATTAGTGAGTACAGTGGGCTCTTTCTTCATTATATGTTTTTGGAGAAAAGCCTCTTGATTAAACTTAAAATATAAGCCATAACTATTAATTTAATTTGGTGCAGTGTTTTGTAGAGGAATAAGACGGTGTTATTTTCTGGATCTGTAGATTGTGAAGGAGCAAAAATGGCCTTTGCAGTGATATGTACTTCTTGTCAGGTGTGGGAGTTTAAAGAGAGTTTAAGGGTTACTGCGGATTATATCTGCCATAAATGCTGTTGGATGCGAATCTTATCAGACCGAACAGATCGAATGGATCGGTTGGAGAGACAGACAGAAGCAATGAGGAATTTGCAACAGCAACAGTATGTGATGGATGGCAGTTATAGGAAGAGGGGAATGTCTCAGATACAGTCACATAGATGGGTTAACTCCAGGAAGGGTGAGAGAGGTCGGCACCAAGGGCAGGAGTCTTTTGTAGATATACCCATTTCAAAAAGGTATGCTGTTTTGGAAAATGTAGGGGGTGATGGATTCTCAGGGGAACGTAGCACAAACAGCCAAGTTTCTGGTATTGAGACTGGCTCTAATGCAACGAGGGGTACGTCGGCTTCCAAGAGATCAATTGTGTTAGGGGATTCTCTAGTTTGAGGTATAGACAGACGTTTCTGTGGCCAGCGGAGAAAAAGCAGAATGGTGTGTTGCTTTCCTGGTGCCAAGATCAAGGATGTCTCAGAGAGGGTGCAGAATGTTCTCATGGGGGAGAGTGGTTAGCAGGAGGACATTGTACACATTGGAACCAATGATATAAGAAGGGAAAAGGTTGAGACTCTGAAGGGAGATTGCAGAGAGTTATGCAAAAACTTAAAAAGGAGGTCCTCAAGGGTAGTAATATCTGGATTACTTCCAGTGCTATGAGTGAGGGCAGGAATAGGAGGATAGAGCAGATGAATGCATGGCTGAGGAGCTGGTATATGGGAGAAGGATTCACATTTTTGAATCATTGGAATCTCTTCTGGGGTAGAAGTGACCTGCAGAAGAAAGATGGATTGCACCTAAATTAGAAGGGGACGAATATACTGGCAGGGAAATTTGCTAGAACTGCTTGGGAGGATTTAAACTCGTAAGGTGGGGGGGGGGTGGGACCCAGGGAGATAGTGAGGAAAGAGATCAATCTGAGACGGGTACAGTTGAGAACAGAAGCGAGTCAAATAGTCAGGGCAGGCAGGGACAAGGTAGGACTAATAAATTGAACTGCATTTATTTCAATGCAAGGGGCCTAACAGGGAAGGCAGATGAACTCAGGGCAAGGTTAGGAACGTGGGACTGGGATATCATAGCAATTACAGAAACATGGCTCAAGGATGGGCAGGACTGGCAGCTTAATGTTCCAGGATACAAATGCTACAGGAAGGATAGAAAGGGAGGCAAGAGAGGAGGGGAAGTGACATTTTTGATAAGGGATAGCATTACAGCTGTGCTGAGGGAAGATATTCCCGGAAATACATCCAGGAAAGTTATTTGGGTGGAACTGAGAAATAAGAAAGGGATGATTACCTTATTGGGATTGTATTATAGACCCCCTAATAGTCAGAGGGAAATTGTGAAACAAACTTGTAAGGAGATCTCAGCTATCTGTAAGAATAATAGGGTAGTTATAGTAGGGGATTTTAACTTTCCAAACATGGAATGGGACTGCCAGAGTGTTAAAGGTTCAGATGGAGTGGAATTTCTTAAGTGTGTACAAGACAATTTTCTGATTCAATATGTGGATGTACCGACTAGAGAGGGTGCAAAATTTGACCTACTCTTGGGAAATAAGGCAGGGCAGGTGAGTGAGGTGTCAGTGGGGGAGCACTTTGGGGCCAGCGACCATATCTCTATTCATTTTAAAATAGTGATTGAAAAGGAAAGACCAGATCTAAAAGTTGAAGTTCTAAAATGGAGAAAGGCCAATTTTGACAGTATTAAGCAAGACCTTGTGAAAGCTGATCGGAGGTAGATGTTTGCAGGTAAAAGGACAGCTGGAAAATTGGAAGCCTTCAAAAATGAGATAACAAGAATCCAGAGAAAGTATATTCCTGTTAGGGTGAAAGGGAAGGCTGGTATGTATATGGAATGCTGGATGACTAAAGAAATTGAGGGATTGGTTAAGAAAAAGAAGGAAGCATATGTAAGGTATAGACAGGATAGATAGAGTGAATCCTTAGAAGAGTATAAAGGAAGTAGGTGTATACTTAAGAGGCAAATCAGGAGGGCAAAAAGGGGACACGAGATAGCTTTGGTAAATAAAATTAAGAAGAATCCAAAGGGTTTTTACAAATATATTAAGGACAAAAGGGTAACTTGGGAGAGAATAGGGCCCTTTAAAGATCAGCAAGGCTGCCATTCTGTGGACGCACAGAAAATGGGGGAGATACTAAATGAGTATTTTGCATCAGTATTTACTGTGGAAAAGGATATGGAAGATATAGGCTGTAGGGAAATAGATGGTGACATTTTGCAAAATGTCCAGATTACAGAGTTACAGAGTCATAGAGATGTTCAGCAAAGAAACAGACCCTTCGGTCCAACCTGTCCATGCTGACCAGATATCCCAACCCAATCTCGTCCCACTTGCCAGCACCCGGCCCATATCCCTCCAAACACTTCCTATTCATATACCCATTCAAATGCCTCTTAATGTTGCAATTGTATCAGCCCCCACGACATTCTCTGGCAGCTAATTCAATACACGTACCACCCTCTGCGTGATAAAGCTGCCCCTTAGGTCTCTTTTATATCTTTCCCCTCTCATCCTAAACCTATGCCCTCTAGTTCTGGACTCCCCGACCTCAGCCTATTTATCCTAACCATGCCCCTCATAATTTTGTAAACCTCTATAAGGTCACCCCTCAGCCTCCGATGCTCCAGGGAAAACAGCCCTAGCCTATTCAACCTCTCCCTATACCTCAAATGTTACAAACCTGGCAACATCCTTGTAAATCTTTTCTGAACCCTTTCACGTTTCACAACATCTTTCCGACAGGAAGGAGACCTGAATTGCATGAAATATTCCAACAGTGGCCTAACCAGTGTTCTGTACAGCTGCAACATGACCTCCCAACTCCTGTATTCCATACTCTGACCAATAAAGGAAAGCATACCAAATGCCTTCTTCACTATCCTATCTACGTTCAACTCCACTTTCAAGGAGCTATGAACCTGCACTTCAAGGTCTCTTTGTTCAGCAACACTCCTTAGGACCTCACCATTAAGTGTATAAGTCCTGCTAAGATTTGCTTTCCCAAAATGCAGCACCTCGCATTTATCTGAATTAAACTCCATCTGCCACTTCTCAGCCCATTGGCCCATCTGATCAAGATCCTGTTGTAATCTCAGGTAACCTTCTTCACTGTCCACTACACCTCCAATTTTGGTGTCATCTGCAAACTTACTAACTGTACCTCTTATGCTCACATCCAAATCATTTATGTAAATGACAAAAAGTAGAGGGCCCAGCACCGACCCTTGTGGCACTCTACTGGTCACAGGCCTCCAGTCTGAAAAGCAACCCTCCACCATCACCCTCTGTCTTCTACCTTTGAATCAGTTCTGTATCCAAAAGGCTAGTTCTCCCTGTATTCCATGAGATCTAACCTTTCTAATCAGTCTCCCATGGGGAACCTTGTCGAACGCCTTACTGAAGGAGGAAGTGCTGGCTGTCTTGAAATGTTTAATGGTGGATAAATCCCCAGGACCTGATCAGATGTACCCGAGAGCTCTGTGGGAAGCTAGAGAAGTGATTGATAGGCCTTTGCTGAGATACAGGTGAGGTACCGGAAGACTAGAGGTTGGGAAACGTGGTGCCACTATTTAAGAAGGGCAGTAAAGACAAGCTAGGAAACTATAGACTGGAGAGCCTGACCTCAGAGGTGGGCAAGTTGTTGGAGGGAATCCTGAGGAACAGGATGTACATGTATTTGGAAAGGCAAGGACTGGCTCAAGCCCGAAACGTCGATTCTCCTGCTCCTTAGATGCTGCCTGACCTGCTACGCTTTTCCAGCAACACATTTTCAGCTCTGATCTCCAGCATCTGCAGTCCTCACTTTCTCCTCGAAGATTTTAACTTACTGATTAAGGATAGTCAACACGTCTTTGTGTATGGGAAATCATGTCTCACAAACTTGATTGAGTTTTTTGAAGAAGTAACAAAGAAGATTGATGAGGGCAGAGTAGTAGATGTGATCTATCTAGACTTCAGTAAGGCATTCGACAAGGTTCCCCATGGGAGACTGATTAGCAAGGTTAGATCTCATGGAGTACAGGGAGAACTCGCCATTTGGATACAAAACTGGCTCAAAGGTAGAAGACAGAGGGTGGTGGTGGAGGGCGGGTTGTTTTTCAGACTGGAGACCTGTGACCAGTGGAGTGCCACAAGGATCGGTGCAGGGTCCTCAATTTTTGTCATTAACATAAATGATTTGAATGCGAGCATAAGAGGTACAGTTAGTAAGTTTGCAGATGACACCAAAATTGGAGGTGGAGTCGACAGCGAAGAGGGTTAGCTCAGATTACAACAGGATCTGGACCAGATGGGCCAATGGGCTGAGAAGTGGCAGATGGAGTTTAATTCAGATAAATGCGAGGTGCTGCATTTTGGGAAAGCAAATCTTAGCAGGACTTATACACTTAATGGTAAGGTCCTAGGGAGTGTTGCTGAACAAAGAGACCTTGGAGTGCAGGTTCATAGCTCCTTGAAAGTGGAGTTGCAGGTAGATAGGATAGTGAAGAAGGCATTTGGTATGCTTTCCTTTATTGGTCTGTGTATTGAGTTCATGAGTTGGGAGGTCATGTTACGGCTGTACAGGACATTGGATCGGCCACTGTTGGAATATTGCGTTCAATTCTGGTCTCCTTCCTATTGGAAAGATGTTGTGAAACTTGAAAGGGTTCAGAAAAAATTTACAAGGATGTTGCCAGGGTTGTAGGATTTGAGCCATAGGGAGAGGATGAACAGGCTGGGGCTGTTTTCCCTGGAGCATCGGAGGCTGAGGGGTGACCTAATAGAGGTTTACAAAATTATGAGGGACATGGATAGGATAAATAGACAATGTCTTTTCCCTAGGGTGGGGGAGTCCAGAATTAGACGGCATTGATTTAGGGTGAGAGGGGAAGGATATAATAGTGACCTAAGGGGCAACTTTTTCACGCAGAGGATGGTATGTGTATGGAATGAGCTGCCAGAGGAAGTGGTGGAAGCTGGTACAATTGCAACATTTAAGAGGCATTTGGATTGGTATATGAATAGGAAGGGTTTGGAGGGATATGGGCCGGGTGTTGACAGGTGGGACTAGATTGGGTTGGGATATCTGGTTGGCATGGACGAGTTGGACCGAAGGGTCTGTTTCCATGCTGTACATCTCTATGACTCTATGACTCTATAGTTCCAGAGATGTAGAGGAAAGGATTGCAAAGAGGATTCTGGGTAGGAGCGAGAGTAACAGGGTGGTTGTTATGGGGTCTTTTACTTTCCAAATATTGACTGGAAATACTTTTCATGGGTCAGTTTTTGTCCAATGTGTTCAGGAGGGTTTCCTGACACAGTATGTAGACAAGCCAACAAGGGGTGAGGCCACATTGGATTTGGCACTGGGTAATAAACATGGCCAAGTGTTAGATTTGGAAGTAGGTGAGCACTTTGGTGATAGTGACCAGAATTCGGTTACATTTACTTTAACAATTGAAAAGGACAGGTATATACCCTAGGGCAAGAGTTATAGCTGGGGGAAAGGCAATTATGATGCAATTTGGTAAGACTTAGGATGCATAGGATGGGGAAGGAAACTACAGGAATGGGCACAATTGGAATGTGGAGCTTGTTCAAGGGACAGCTAGTAAGTGTCCTTGATAAGTATGTACCTGTCAGTCAGGGAGGAAGTGTTTGAGCGGGGGAGCTGTGGTTTACTAAAGAAGTTAAATCTCTTCACAAGATGAAGAAGGAGGCTTATGTAAAGATGAGATGTGATGGCTCAGTAAGGGTGCTTGAGAATTAAAAGTTTAGCCAGGAAGGACCTAAATAGAGAGTTAAGAAGAGCCAGGAGGAGACATGTGAAGTTTTTGGCAGGTAGGATCAAGGAAAGGATCAAAAGCCTTCTGTAGGTATATCAATAATAAAGGAATGCCTTGAGTAAGATAGTGGTGGGAAGTTGTGCGTGGAGTCCGAGGAGATAGGGGAAGCACTAAGTGAATATTTTTCTTCAGTATTCACACTGAAAAAGACAATATTGTTGAGGAGAATACTGAGATACTGGCTAATAGACTAGACGGGATTAAGGTTCACAAGAAGGAGGTGTTAGCGATTCTGGAAAGTATGAAAATTGATAAATCCCCTGTGAAGGATGGGATTTATCCTAGAATTCTCTGGGAAGCCAGGGAGGTGATTGCACAGCCATTGGCTTTGATCTTTATGTTGTCATTGTCTACAGGAATAGTGCCAGAAGGCTGGAGGATAGCAAATGTTGTTCCCTTGTTCAAGAAGGGGAGTAGAGATAACCCTGATAATTATAGACCAGTGAGCCTTACTTCAGTTGTGGGTAAAGTTTTGGAAAGGATTGTAAGAGATAGGATTTATAATCATCTGGAGAGGAATAATTTGTTTAGAGATAGCCAACATGGTTTTGTTAAGGATAGGTCGTGCCTCACAAACCTTATTGAGTTCTTTGAGATGGTGACCAAACAGGTGGATGAGGGTAAAGTGGTTGATATGGTGTATATGGATTTCAGTAAGGTGTTTAACGTTCCCCATGGTAGCCTATTGCAGAAAATATGGAGCCATGGGATTGAGGGTGATTTAGCATTTTGGATCAGAAATTGGCTAGCTGAAAGAAGACAGAGGGTGGTGGTTGATGGAAAATATTCATTCTGGAGTTCAGTTATTAGTGGTGTACCAAAAGGATCTGTTTTGGGGCCACTGCTGTTTGTCATTTTGATAATTGACTTTGATGAGGCTATAGAAGGATGGGTTAGTAAATTTGCGGATGACACTGAAGTGTGGAGTTGTGGACAGTGCGGAGGATGTTGCAGGTTATAGAGGGTGACTTAATTGAGACATACAAGATAATCAGAGAGTGAGATAGGATGGACAGTGAGAGCCTTTTTCCTCAGATGGTGATGGCTAGCACAAGGGGACATAGCTTTGAACTGAGGGGTGATAGATATAAGATATAGGTAGTTTCTTTACTCAGAGAGTATTAGGGGCGTGGAACACACTGCCTGAAACAGTTGTGCACTCGCCAACTTTACGGACATCTACATGGCCATTGGATAAACATATGGATGATAATGGAATAGTGTCGGTTGGATGGGCTTCAGATTGGTTCCACAGGTCGGCGCAACATCGAGGGCTGAAGGGCCTGTAATGCCCTGTAATGTTCTCTGTTCTATGCTCTATGTACTATGTTCTAGGAAGGGGGTGGGGTGTGGGATGAAATTTGATGTACCTGCAAGCTTATAATGATTTGATAACTTCATCTGAGAACCACCATTTTCTTGAGGGAAATTTCTTAATCATTGTGAGGACATTGTAAAGAGGTGATCCTACAAGTTTCCTAAGCACATGTTGCATCCTTAAAATTCATTTTCATTGTGTGTGTTTTTTAAGCCTATGCCTATGTGCTTGGGGAATGTATGTTTGTTCTATTTACATTTTGGTACTAATCTTTGATTTAATTTTATCTTAAAAATAAGTCTGGTTCTGTGTAGGATTTTTAAAGTTATCCTCAGACGATGGAAAATGCATCTCTTGTTGCAATTAGTTGTTGGAAAGGGGGGGTGGGGGTGGGAATTACCTTGCATCTCTCCTCACCCAACAACTATCTCAATATACTGCTTGTCATCTTCCATAAACTGGAGGTCATCCAAAACTCTGTCCCACATCTCCTATAGCAAGCTCTACTTACCTATTGATCCTGTGCTTTTCGACCTATAATGGCTCCCAAAAGAGTATTGTCTTAATTTCTAAATTCTTGTACTTGTTTTCAATTCCTCAGTAGACACTGATCTGTATCCCTGTCACCTCCTTCAGCACTGAAGACCTCTGAGAACTCTTTGTATCACCTGAGTCTCAGATCTTGCTCACCTCCAATTTTAATTACTCCAATATTCTCAGCCATACATTCAACTGTTGAGAAACTAAACCCCAAATTCCTCTCAATTTGGCGTGACAGTGGGTTCTCATGTGGTTGGGGGTATGTGCTCGGGGTGGGAGGGGGGTTTGGTTGAGGTCACAGGGCAGGTTGGTGGCACGACTTCAGGCAACACGGAGCAATATTTTTTTTCTCTAATCTCTTGCCATTTTTAAATTGTGGGACATCTTTAATTCAGTTTCCCAACTATGTACAGATTGGACCCCTTTTGCTTGAGAAAATCTACAGTACAACCCAAACGGAAGAGATCAGATCATTTTTACTTTCATTTGCTTGTGAGAAGCTGACATCATTAGCAAGGAATCATTCGTTGCCCATTGGTAATTATCTTTGAGATTATGGTGATTCTTCTTCTCAACTGTTGTAGTCCTGTTGAACTGCAGCAGCCCATGTGGTTAAGGAACCTGCCTCTCTCCGATAACCATTAGGAACCTGCACAAGCACTGTCATTTCCATGACCTATATTGGACCCAAATCAAGCTTTTCTCAGCATGGAACCCCTGGCAATCAGGGTCATTTCTGATGAACAGCTCTTGCCCGAAACATCGACTTTCCTGCTCCTCGGATGCTGCTGTGCTTTTCCAGCACCACACTCTCGGCTCTGATTTCCAGCATCTGCAGCCCTCATTTTCTCCTAGTTGATTTTAACCTCACTGCGAAGCCTCTTCCAAGGATGCCTACCTTGAAGACCTTCTCCTCCTCCTCTCTCTACATGACCTCCTGCTCCACTGTCAATCCTAATAATTCCACATAGTTTCAAGGAATTGTTGAATGCGTAAGACATAGTAATGGCTATGGGACTGATGGGCTCTAATGGTTTTTGGTTGCAGGAAATAGTCTTCAGGAGCCAAATGGGGATTGTCAGTCTAATATTGTCCAAGATATTGTATGGAGAGGCAATGAGGAAACAGTGAACAAGTCACAGGAGGACACTGTCCAGAGTGTGGTGCCGGAAAATCATAGCAGGTCAAGCAATATCTGAGGAGCAGGAGAATCGATGTTTCGGACCGGAGCCCATCATCAGGAATGAGGCTTGTGGGTTGGGGCTGAGAGATAAATGGGAGGGGAGTGAGGCTGGGGGGAAGGTAGCTGAGAAAGCAATAAGTGGATGAAGGTGAGGGAGGAGGTGATAGGTCAGAGGGACAGTGATGGACGGGTCCGGAGGGCGGTACCGAGTTGGAGGCTTGGGACTGGGATAATGTGGGGGGAGGGGAAATGAGGAAGCTGTTGAAATCCACATTTATCCCGTGTGGTTTCAGGGTCCCAAGGTGGAATATGAGGCGTTCCTCCTCCAGGCGTCGGGTGGTAACGGTTTGGCGATGGAGGAGGCCCAGGACCTGTACGTCCTTGATGGAGTGGGAGGGGGAGTTGAAGTGTTCAGCCATGGGGCGATGGGGTTGGTGGGTGAGGGTGTCCCAGGAGGATGGCTCACTGGGTGGCTTGTTGAATCGCTTGGAAAAATAACCATATTGCTTTGGACTCACAAGAAGGCCTCTGAAACATACAATTGTTATTGTCTACTTGCAGCTACGCTCTGATAGTGGGAATCTCAGCTCATGCTATTGGCCATTTGTCCAAATGTGATTTTAGTTATTTCACCGTTGCTGGTTATTCCTTCAGCTGCCCTGGCCACCTCCCTCTGTAAGCTGCCCTATCTCTTTACATCTCTGCCTTCTTTTAGCACACTCCTTCAATTCAATTCAGCCATTTCGCTGACCTGCTCTAACATCTGAACTAACTGAACTCTGTACTGTCAGACCTAATGAAGGCTTTTGGACTGACGTCTACACTGGGGAGGCTGAGTTGCCACCTTGGACGCCTCCTTCTATCTCCCCTGGACGGTGACACCACCACTGAGCACCAGGCTATTGTGTCCACAATGGTCACTGATCTCATTTCATCTCGCAATCTCCCCCCTACTGCCTCCAAGCTCAATGCTCCCCCATTCCAACCATCCCAATTCTATCTCCTTCCCAAAATTCACAAGCAGGACTGCCCAGACAGACACTTTGTTTCTTCTTGACCGACAAAACTAATCTTTTCCCACCTTAACGAGATTTATTTTCACCCTTTGCCCAGTCCTTCCTCGCTTACATCCCGATTCTCGCTTTACGTCAGTTTCAGAACCTCCATTTTGCAGGCTCCAGCTGACTCCTCCTAACCATTGATCTGCAATGACTTTGCACGTTGATTCCCTCATCAGGATGGATTCACTGCTGTCTGCATATTCCTGGAAAGAAAAACCTGAAGCAGTCTTATCCAGCACTGCCCTCTTCTGCCTGGTCAAGCCAGTCCTCACTTTGAACAAGTTCTCCTTCAACTTGGGGTGGCACGGTAGCTCAGTGGTTAGCACTGCTGCCTCACAGTGCCAGGGACCCAGAATCGATTCCCAGCTCAGGGGACTGTCTGTGTGCAGTTTGATATTCTCCCCGTGTCTGCGTGGAATTTCCTCTAGATGCTCTGGTTTCCTCCCAAATTTACAAAAGATGTGCAGGTTAGGTGAATTGGCCACGCCAAATTGCCCATAGTATTCAAGGATGTATAGGTTGCGTGCATTAGTCAGGGGCAATGTAGATTAATAGGGTAGGGGAATGGATCTGGGTGGGTTGCTCTTTGGAGGGTAGGTGTGGACTTGTTGAGCCAAAGGGCCTGTATCCACACTGTTAGGATTCTAATGTTCGAATCTAATTCACACAACAAGATCTGGATTTCATTACCCAAGGGTCTGGTGGTAAGCAGATTCAATTAAAACACTCAGAAAAGGAAATAGACCACTTTCAGAGTAGGATGAATGTGTCAAGTTACAGGGAGAAGACAGTGAAAGTGTACGTGGAGAATTGCTCATCTGGAAAGCCAACAGATGAAGTGGGTTGAATGACCTTGTAACAACTCTATAGAGGCAGCATGTTGGCTCAATGGTTAGCACTGCTGCCTCACAGCGCCAGGGACCTGGGTTCAATTCCAGGCTCAGGCGACTGTCTGTATTGCACATTCTCCCCGTGTCTGCGTGGGTTTCCTCCGGGTCATCCAGTTTCCTCCCACAATCCAAAGATGTGCAGATCAGGTGAATTGGCCATGCTAAATTGCCCATAGTGTTAGGTGCATTAGTCAGGGGTAAATATAGGATCGGGGAATGGATCTGGGTGGGTTACTCTTCGCAGGGTTGGTATGGACATGTTGGGCCGAAGGACCTGTTTCCATGCTGTAGGGAACCTAATCTAATCTAACTCCTCTCACTTTCTTCAGATCAAACATGTGGCCGTAGGTACCTGCACGGATCTCAATTATGCCGGTCTCTTTGTTGGATATGTGGAACATTTCCAATCTTACTCAGGTCCCACCCCTTAACTCTTTCTCTGCTACTTGATAACATCATTAATGCTGCTTCCCTCTCATAGAGAATTGGAAAAAAATATCAGCTTTGCTTCTAATTTCTACTATGTTCTCACCTTCACCTGGTCCATCTCTGACTCCTCCCTCCCTTTCCTCGACATCTCTGTTTCCATTTCTGGGATAGACTGACCACGAATATCCATTACAACCCACTAACTCCCAGTTACCTTGACTCTACATTCTCACATCCTGCTTCCTGTAAAAACTCCATTCTTTTCTCACAGTTCCTCCATCTCCATCGCATAGGTTCAGATGATGCCAGCTTTTACAAGGGGACCTCCGAAATATCCACCTTCTTCCTCAGCTGACAATTCCCTGCCACTGCGGTTGACAGGGCCCTCAGCTGTGCCTGATCAATCTCATGCACTTCTGTCTTTACCCCTTCTCTTCCCTCCCACAACACTGATAGAGTGCTCCTGCTCCTCACTTACAATCCCACCAGTGATTGCACACAAAGGATTATTAGCTGACATTTCCACCACCTCGAACAGGATACCATCACCAGATAGTCTTCCCCTCCCCTCCCTAGTCATCTTTCTGCAGGACCCATTCCCTCTGGGACACTTTGGTCCCTACCTCCTCCACTCCCAACATCACCTCACACCCCCACAGCAGCCTCTCATGCAAGTGCAGAAAGTATAGCATCTTCCCTTTTACTTTCTCCCTCCTCACTACTGAAGGTCCCAGACACACTTTCTTGTTGCAGAAGCGATTTACCTGCACTTTGCTCATTCTAGTTTACTGCATTCACTGCTCACAAGGTGGTCTATCTTCAGTGGGGAGACAAAATGTAGACTGGCCGATCTGTTTTGCAGAGCACCCATGTTCTGTCAGAGCCTGAGCCACTTCAACACACCACCACCGTCCATAGCCAACGTCTCTATCTCAGGCTTGCTGGAGTGCTCCAGTGAAGCTCAGTGCAAGCTGGAAAAACATAGTACATAGAACAGTACAACACAGTACAGGCCTTTCGGCCCTCGATGTTGTGCCGACCTTTTATCCCACTCTAAGATCAAACTAACCAACATACTCTTCATTTTACTATCATCCATGAGTCGCTTAAATGTCCCTAATGTATCTGAATCTGCCACCAGTGCATTCCAGGCACCCACCGCTCTGTCTGTAAAGAGCTGACCTCTGACATCTCCCCAAAGCCTTCCTCCAGTCACCTTAAAATTATGCCCCCTCGTGATAGCCATTTCTGCCCTGGGAAAAAAAGTCTGACTATTCACTCCATCTATGCCTCTCATCACCTTGTGCACCTCTATCAAGTCGCATCTCCCCTTCTTCGTTCCAATGCGAAAAGCCTTAGCTCCTTCAACCTAACTTCATAAGACATGTCCTCTAGTCCAGGCAGCATCCTGGTAAATTTTGCCTGCACCCTTTCTGAAGCTTGCACATCCTTCCTGTAATGAGGTGACCAGAACTAAACACAGTATTCCAAGTGTAGACTAACCAGGGCTCCATAGAGCTTCAGCCTAACCTCATGGCTCTTAAACTCGAACCTCCTGCTAATGAAAGTCAACACACCAGATGCCTTCTTAACAACCCTATTAACTTGGGTGGCACCTTTAAGGGATCTATGCACATGGACCCCAAACTCCCTCTGTTCCTCCACATTGCTATGAATCCTGCCTTTAACCCTGTAATCCGCATTCAAATTCAACCTTCCAAAATGAATCACTTCACACTTTTTTAGGTTGAACTCTATCTGCCAGTTCTCAGCCCAGCTCTGCATCCTGTCAATGTACTGTTGCAACAGCCCTCCACACTATCCACCACTCCACCGACCTTTGTGTCATCAGCAAACTTACTAACCCACCCTTCCACTTCCTCATCCAAGTCATTACAAAGAGCAGAGGTCCAAGAACAGAAGCTTTGCTGAACACCACTGGTCACTGAGTTCCAGGCTGAATTCGTTTCCATTTACTACCACCCTCTGTCTTCTGTGGACCAGCTAATTCTGTATCTAGACAGCTAAATTTTCCTGTATCCCATGACTCCTTACTTTCTGAATGAACCATGGGGAACCTTATCAAATGCCTTACTAAAATCCATGTAGATCATATCCACTGCTCTACCTTCATCAATGTGTTTTGTCACATCCTCAAAGAATTCAATAAGGTTTATGAGGCATGACCTGCCCCTCACAAAGCCATCGTGACTATCTCTAATCAAGTTATGGTTCTCCAAGTAACCATAAATCCCATCTCTCAGAATCGTCTCCAATAATTTGTCCACCATAGATGTAAGACTAGCTGGTCTACAATTCTCAGGATTATCCCTATTCCCATTCTTGAACAAGGGAATAACATTTGTCACCCCCCAATCGTCTGGAGGGTGTACCTCCCCTACCTCTCCCCAATTCCTTTTGAAGCATCTAAACCCTGGAAATCCAATAACCATTCCTACTCCTCTGATATCCAATTGTATGTAATGGCAACAACATCATCTTTCCAGGTAGTGATCCATGCTCTACGTCCAACACCCTGTTCAGATACAGTGTGCAGAGAGTCTGTGAGGAGAGATCGACAGATGATAGGGCAAAGTTGCAGTCAGTGTGATGGGTTGAAGTGTGTCTATTTTAACACAAAATGTATCAGGAATAAAGGTGATGAACTTAGAGCATGGGGCGGTACTTGGAACTATGATGTTGTGGACTTGGATATCACAGGTGCAGGAATGGTTGTTGGATGTTTTGATGTTTCTAAAGGAATAGCAGGGGAGGTAGGTGAGGATCTGTAGCTTCAGTCCCACCCCCCTGCCAAACTAGTTAAAAATCTCCCCAAGAGCTCGAGCAAAACTGCCCAGGATATTGGTGCCCTTCCAGTTCACAAGGTAAGTATTTAACAGGAAAACATACCTTCTCGGCAGTCCATGATCCATCCTCTCACCATTCCCGCTGCTGCAATCTGGAATAGCTGGGAAATGCAGCCTTCAGAACTCAATTTCAAGTTCAATAATTTTAGGGCCTGTGTACCTTCTTCCATGACCTTCCTTAAAACCCCACGCACCAGGTCTTGTTATCACATGGTCTGCAACCAAAACTAAACCATTGTCAGCTACTAATTGTCCCCATTAGTAATCATGATTTTGAGGTGCCGGTGTTGGAATTGAATTGAACTGACTTTATTGTCACATGTACCGAGGCACAGTGAAAAGTTTTGTCTTGTGAACAATACTGGCAGATCACAGAGTTAAGTAGCACAGATAAGGTAAATAGTAGGTAAACAGTGGCAAAAACAAAAACACAGGTACACGCAAATGTGAAGAGTTTGTGAGTCCATTCAGTATTCTAACAACAGGAGGGTAGAAACTGTTTCGAAACCGGCTGGTGGGTGTGTTCAGGCTTCTGTACCTTCTCCCCGATGGTAGAGGTTGTAGAAAAACATTGCCAGGGTGGGATGGATCTTTGAGAATGCTGGCGGCCTTTCCTTGACAGCGGGCCTGGTAGATGGATTCTATAGATAGGAGGTTGGTGTTTGTGATTGTCCAGGCCTAGTTCACCACTCTCTGTAACCGTCTCTGATCTTGAATGGTACCGTTGTCATACCAAGTAGTGATACATCCAGACAGAATGCTCTCAATGGTGCACCTATAAAAGTTGGCAAGGATATTCGCCGTCATGCCAAATTTCCTCAGCTGCCCGAGGAAGAAGAGACATTGTTAGGCCTTTGTAACCAGTGTGTCCACATGAAGAGTCCAAGAAAGCTTGTTGTGGATGACCACTCCCAGGAGCTTGACACTCTCCACTCATTCCACCTCTGTGCTGTTAATGTGTGGGGGGTCATGAGTAACATTCTGCCAAAAGTCAATAATGTGTTCCTTGGTTTTGCTGGCATTGAGAGCTAAGTTGTTCTCAGTGCATCATTTTTCCAGGTCTTCCACCTCCCGTCCATAGTCTGTTTCGTTGCCATCTGAGATTCCACAGACTATGGTGGTGTCATCAGTGAACTTGTAAATGGCATTAGTCTGGTATTTGGTGACACGGTCATGGGTATACAGTGAGTATAGTAGGGGGCTAAGTATGCACACCTGGGGGGAGCTTCAGTGTTGAGGGTTACTGAGGATGAAATATTGTCCCCAATCTTCACAGATTGTGGCCTGTGGATCAGGAAACTGAAGATCCAGTTTCAGAGGGTGAGGCTTAGTCCGAGATCATTGAGTTTAGTAACCAGTCTCAAAGGCTGAAGGCTGAACTGTAGTCAATGTGTAGGATTTTTACGTAACTGTTCTTGGTGTCAAGATGTTCTAGGGAGGAGTGAAGGGCAAGTGATATGGCATCTGACGTGGATCTGTTGGTTCCAGAGGCAAATTGGAGTGGGTCCAGAGTGGGGAGGCTGGAGTTGATTAATGCCATGACCGGCCTTTCAAAGCACTTCATGACCACCAAAGTTAGGGCCACTGGGCGGTCGTGATTGAGACATGCTCTATGAGCCTTCTTAGGCACAGGGATGATGTTGGCCCTCTTGAAACAGGCAGGGACAGTGGCCTGCTGGAGTGGACAAAATTAAAAATCACACAACACCAGGTTATAGTCCAACAGATTTATTTGGAAGCACTAGCTTTCGAGGTCCACCTGATGAAGAGGCAGCCTATTAGTAACAATTGATTTTCGCAGGCTGATCATTACTCATTCCTTTCCCTGCCCAACTGCTGTTCTCTTCCTCTGGGTTCCATCTCCACCTATTGTTTGCACCTCACCCCTCCTCTCAGCCCATATATACCAACTATTTCCTAGCTACAATCAGTTCTGCCAATGAGTCATTGGACCTGAAATATTAACTTTGCTTCCTCTCAGAGATACTGCCAGACCTGCTGAGTTTCTCCAGCAATTTCTATGGTTGTTTTGATTTCCTGCACTCAGAGTTCTTTGTTTTTGTTTTACCTTAATACCTCATTCTGTGGCAAATTTGCTTCTGAGAAGTGCCTTTGAATGTTTTATTATGTTAAATATGCTGTAAAAGTACAAGTTACCATTGCTTGTTAGTTTAGGGGATGATTCCACAATTTGGTATTACTAGGGGGAGGACATTCATGGGTTAACACATGTTAAGAATTCTCAGAGAGCAACTACTGATTCATTGTATATCAATTTTAAAGGAAGGAAATAGTGCATGGCATACCCACATGTGTAAATTATGGAATTATCCCTCCAGTTAACTCTAAATTTTCCTATGCATGTTATTTCCTACTGCTGTTTGCAATGCAGTGTTATCCAGCGGGAATGCTTATTGCTATATTGAGGTCAGTGTGTCTTACACAGGCTATGGATTCAGCACATTACTCAGTACGGCCAGCATTGTGAAATGCACATTCAATTTACTATTTTCTACAGAAATGAAAAAGATATAAGTTCTGACAATTGCAATTTATTTGATGTGCCCGTTTTGTTCCATGGTTTCGGTAGGATTGAAAGAGATACTCATGTCATTGCCTTCCCTCCAGGATCACATTTAAAAGTGCTGAAGATTGACTTGAACACATTAGAGAAAGCCAGTAGTCAGTAACTACTTTTACAAAGTAGGTAATCACAGAAGGTATTAATGACAACTCTCTGAAGTTTATTTTTCTCGTCTTGAGAAATGGGACATTGTCTGAACAAAAAGTATTCCCTTTAGAATTTTTTTTCTTTTAGCTTTATCAAACGAGAGAACCTTCAAAATCTAAGCAAAAAAGCCAGGAAACAAAACTACGACTGTATCTACTGCAAGCATTATGTTAGAATGTGCCAATCGTACTTTAAGGTTATCAGTAACACTTTTTTTAGCTGTGTCCTAGCCCAAGGTTAAGTACTATTCAATTAGTCTTCTTTGTACACAGATTTCAAGGATTTAGTTCAAGCTTTGGCCTGATATTGTGTTTCAGTTATCCTGGAATAATGTCAGATTAGAGAGGATAAATCCTCCAGGCAAGTCAAGGCTTCATTTTGTACCAATAATTACCAGTATGCCCGGCAGCAAATCCCGATCTCAACTTTAGCTCTTCAATAGGTAGGAGGACAAGTGGTGAAGATGACACAGAGTCTAGATTAGAGTGGTGCAGGAAAAGCACAGCAGGTCAGGCAGCATCCGAGGAGCAGGAACGTCGACGTTTTCCAGCACCACTCTAATCTAAACTCTGATTTCCAGCATCTGCAGTACTCACTTTTGACAGAGAGTCTGCAGAGGGATATAGGCTGGTTAAGTACCTAGGCAAAAATTTGGGAGATGGAAAATAATGTGGGAAAATACAAGATTAAAGAACTTTGGCAGGAAGAATAGAGGAGCAAAATAAACATTGCTTAAAGAGAGAAGGAACGTGGAATGCTGCTATATAGAGGGTTTTTCAGAGTTCTTGTGCATAAATCAGAAGTGAGCATACATGTCCAGTAGGTAATAATGAAAAAAAAGATATGTTGACATTTATGATCCATTTCCTTTGCAATAAATTAATGCAAGGCTTTAGTTAGACCACACCTAGAATCTTGTGAACAATTTTGGCTCCCTTATCTAAGGAGAGGCAAAGCGGCATTAGATGCAGCAGAGAGAAGGGTGTGAGATTGAGTAGATTGGACTTTAGAAGGATGAGGGGTGACTTTATTAAAGCATGCAAGATTCTTAAGGAATAAAAGAAATATAATGCAGATGCTGAAAATCTGAAACAAATACAGGTAGATCTTCTATAACACCGTAATTGTGTTCCAGCGAAACCTCACTTAATAGAAAATCACTAAATATAAATAATGGAACTTGTGGGAAAAGGGGGGGAGGTTAGGAGCAGACCAGCAAAAAATGTCATTCACGATCGCTCAAAAATCGCCCAAAAGTCTAATGCAAAGTATAGCACAGCTGGAATGAAGATTGGAATTGTATTCATTAATGAAACAAAAGTAAATTTTATACAGTACATTTAGAAAATGTCAGAAAGCTGATCTCTGTACAGTACCTTCCACAGAAAGCTGCAGTCAGCAGCTGACATCATGTATGTGCAGAGCAGCACAGAGACCTCTGTGCACGTGCAGAGCAGCTCAAAAACTGGCACCAACATGTAGACACCGTCACATGTGCAAAAAGGTAAGAACATCAGCACAGGCACAAATGGCACAAGAGATCTGTGTGTGCATGGCGGCACATCTGCAGAACAAAGTGTGCAAACCATTCCCCGCCGGAATCATGCTCTTGCCAATCAGAGGCAAGCATTCTCCAAAATACCACTCCCTAATTCTTCAGCGATGTTATAGCCAAGTCACACTACAGAAATGCGTGCTGTCAGAGAACCTCTTGTACAGTAAATGTTAGAGAAAGTCAACACGCTTGCAACAACTGTGGAGCGAGAAACAGAGTTAATGTTTTCAACTCCTGCATGATTGTTTTTCGGAACTGACTTTGAACTAGTTCTGAAGAAGGGTCGTGCAAAACTCAAACATTAACTCTGTTTCTCTCACCGCAAATGCTGCCAGTCTGCTGTGTTTCTCCAGCAATTTCTGCGTTTGTTCAAGCTTCTTAAGGGCTCGGTAAGATAGATGATAAGAGATTGTTCCCCCTGCTGGGAGAGTCCAGTAACAAGGGGACACGATCTCAGAGTGACGGATCACCCACTAAAGACAGGGATGAAGAAAAATGTCTTCTCCCAGAGGATAGTGATGATATGACTGGGATGGACAAGGTCAGAAGTCAGACGACAGGTTATAATGCAGGCTTATTTGAAATCACAAGCTTTCGGAGTGCTGCCCCTTCAGCAGATGAAGAGGATAGTGAAGCTGTGGATATCTTCACTGCGGAGGGTCGTACAGGCTGAGCCATTAATACATTCATGAAAGATATTTACTCAGTAAGGAAATCAAAGGTTACAGGGAAATGTTTGGAAAGAGGATTTGAGAATGATCAAATCTGCCATGATCTCAGTGAACAGTAGGTTGGAGAGCAGCACCAACAATGTGGATTCATTTCTTCTTCTCGCTGAAGTCATCACAAAGGTCCTGCTGGCTTAACCTCACCTGAGGCATGGTAACCACAGGTTAGCCCACCCATTGTCTCTGTCTATTAGTGTGGGACAATGGTGACTTCACTTTTTATCCACAAGGAAACATATGACATGTGTTTCATTAATTTCTTTCTTGCTATGCAAAATTAAATCGTAAGCATATTTTTAACAGTTTACATTTTAAAAATATCTATATATATATAAAACCACATGTGGGATGTGGGCATTGCTGACTGGCCCATCCCTAGTTGCCCTTGAGAAGATGGTGGTGATCTGCCTTCTTAATCTGCTGCAGTGTACATGCTTAGGCTAACCTGTAATGCCCTTAGGGAGGGAATTTTCCTGGCTTTAGTGTGCAGAGTAGACCTTCCCCAAGGGCAGATTTATAGAGTCATAGAGATGTACAGCATGGAAACAGACCCTTCGGTCCAACCCGTCCATGCCGACCAGATATCCCAACCCAATCTAGTCCCACCTGTCAGCACCCGACCCATATCCCTCCAAACCCTTCCTATTCAAATACCCACCCAAATGCCTCTTAAATGTTGCAATTGTACCAGCCTCCACCACTCCCTCTGGCAGCTCGTTCCATACACGTACCACCCTCTGCGTGAAAAAGTTGCCCCTTAGGTCTCTTTTATACCTTTCCCCTCTCACCCTAAACCTATGCCCTCTAGTTCTGGACTCCCACACCCCAGGGAAAAGACTTTGTCTATTTATCCTATCCATGCCCCTCATGATTTTATAAACCTCTATAAGGTCACCCCTCAGCCTCTGATGCTCCAGGGAAAACAGCCCCAGCCTGTTCAGCCTCTCCCTGTAGCTCAGATCCTCCAACCCTGGCAACATCCTTGTAACTTTATTCACACTTTTTCACCCTTTCAAGTTTCACAACATCTTTCCGATGGGAAAGAAACCAAAATTGCATGCAATATTCTAACAGTGGCCTAACCAATGTCCTGTACAGCCACAACATGACCTCCCAACTCCTGTACTCAATACTCTGACCAATAAAAGAAAGCATACCAAACGCCTTCTTCACTATCCTATCTACCTGCGACTCCACTTTCAAGGAGCTAGGAACCTGCACTCCAAGGTCTCTTTGTTCAGCAACAATCCCCAGGACCTTATTCTTAAACAGAATCCATTGCTTTCCTTTCACTCAACCATTCCAGCAATGTAAATGTGTGGGGTTTTAATTAACATTACTTATGCACGCGTTTTTACACAATAGGTAATAATGTATAGATTTTCATATAAAATGGCTTCCACAAGTCAGAAACAAGAATGGAAACATTTGTTTTCTTGAGAAAGACGCTATTTTGCTTTAGTCTGATCAGCAAACGTGCTATTAGTTAAACATGCCCCCTGCATCCTGCAAGTAAAAGTATTGACCCACAACATTGCTCATTGTGTGAGCTGATAATGGAGTGCAGGGAAAACGTACCATCTGAGAACCTGAGTGAACAGAACAGTCATCAGTTTCTCGCTCATGTTGAAAAATTGGCAAATGAAGGAAGTAAGGTCTGAGGAAGATAATAAATTAGAGGGGATGAAATCAATGTCAAATCATGATGAGAAAGTGAAGGGAAGTAATGAGAGATTGTATTGAGAGACTTAATGTGGCAACAGGGGAAATTATATCAGAATAATGAAGTAATTGGGCTGTAGTAAGGTTAGAACAATGAGAGAGTTGTGCTGTAGTATTGTTAGAATATTGAGAGTCGTGGGCTATTGTAAAATTAGATTGATGATGGTGCTAAGCTGTGACAAGTTTAGAATGACGAGGCTGTTATGCTGCGATAATATTTAAATGATAGGGGTTGAACTGTAGCAATATTAGAATAATAAGGGATTTGTGCTATCGTAATTTTAGAATGATGAGGGTGTTGTGCTGTGGTATTTAAATGATAAGGGTGTTGTACTGTAGAATTAATGGAATGATGAGGGACTTGTGCTGTAGTATTGTCAGGATGATGAGGGAGTCGTGCTGTGTTAATGTCAGAATAATAAAGGAGTTGGGCTGTGATAATGTCAGAATGGTTAGAGTTGGGGTGTAGCAATATCATCGAATCATAGAATCCCTACAGTGTGGAAATAGCCATGTGGCCCAACAAGTCCACACCAACCCTCCAAAGAGTATCCTGCCCAGACCTATTGCCCCACCCTATTGCTCTATATTTCCCCTGACTAATGCACCTAATCAACAAATTCCTGAACACTATGGGTAATTTAGCCTGGTCAATTCAGCTAACCTGCACATCTTTGGACAGTGGGAGGAAACTGGAGCACTCGCAGGAAACCCACGCAGACACAGGGAGAATATGCAAACTCTACACAGACAGTTGCCCGAGGTGGCAATCGAACCCGGGTCCCTGGCGCTGTGAGGCAGCAGTGCTAACCACTGTGCATAACGTTAGAATAATGAGGATTTCTGAGCTGCAGTAATTCTGAGCTGGTGGGTGAATTATGCTGTTGTAATATCAGAATATGGGGTAGTTGGGCTATTGTGATATCATAATGATGAGGGAGTTGGGTTCTAGTAACATTAGAATGATGAAGGAGTGGCACTACAATAAGGTAAGAATGATAAGGGTATTGTACTGCAGTAGTGTTAGGGATGATTAGGAAGTTGTGCTGTGATAAATTTAGAATTATGAGGGCATTGAATTTTATCTTTTAGCTACTTTCATATTAATGCTGTCACAGCCTTATTTGTATTGATGATTTCAATTTTGTCTCACACATTTTAATATCCTTTGAAAGTTCAAATCAAACAGCTCTGGATCTACCTTTAACAAGATTGCCTGGAGGAACAGTGGTTAGCACTGCTGCCTCACAACGCCAGAGACCTGGGTTCAATTCCCGCCTCAGGCGACTCTCTGTGTGGAGTTTGCACATTCTCCCCGTGTCTGCGTGGGTTTCCTCCGGGTGCTCCGGTTTCCTCCCACAGTCCAAAGATGTGCTGGCCAGGTGAATTGGCCATGCTAAATTGCCCGTAGTGTTAGGTAAGGGGTAGATGTAGGGGTATGGGTGGGTTGCGCTTCGGCGGGTCGGTGTGGACTTGTTGGGCCGAAGGGCCTGTTTCCACACTGTAAGTAATCTAATCTAATCTAATCTCACAGCACCAAGGATATGGGCTCGATTACACCCTTGGGTGGTTGTGTGGAGTTCACAAGAAGTCCCTGTATGGGCTTCTGCTGGGTACTCCCACAATCATTAGATGTGCAGGTTAGGTAGATTGACTGTGCTAAATTGACCTATTGTGTCCAGGGATGTGCAGGCCAGGTGGATTAGCATGGTAAATGCAGGGTTACAGGGAAAGGGTGGGAGATTGGTTCTGGGTGGGATGTTGTTTGGAAGGGTGGCGCAGAATCTTTGGGCCGAATGGCCTCTTTGACGCTGCAGGGATTCTACGAAACCTGTTTTCTCTGTCACTTATCAAGCAATTGTCTTTCAAGTGGGAGTTTCTTTTGTCCGACATCATAGCCTTTAGAAGCCTTAGAAGTGATCTCTAGTCAACATCTTTATCTGTAATTAAATCCAGTGTAAGCATTTACTCTGAAGTGCAATAAGGGTGAAATCTTCATCATGAGGAGTCTGGAAACATATGGGTTTGAGAAACATATCTGCCGTCATCAGATGACAGAGCAAACTCAATGGGCCAAATAGTGTAATTCTGCTCCTTACCTGATGGTCTTATGAAGCCAAACTGACTCTGCTTGATTGGATAATTTTCCAACAATAAATATTAGGTCAATTAGCCCTCAGTTACCCACTTTTTGCCTTCCTGTCTTTCTCAATAGAGGCTGTCACATTAACAGTTTTCCAACTCTCTGGTCCTTCTCCAGAATCCAATGAATTTTGGAAAATTACAACCAATGCATCCACACTGTCTGTTGCGACTTCTTTTAAAATCCTAAGATGCAAGCCATCAGGGTCTGGGCACTTGTTTGTCTCTAACCCCATTACATTGTCTCATACTACTTATTTAGTGATGTTGGTAGAATAGTACTGAACACACGTCCTCCAGGATGTTGCCTGAGCCGAGCTTTCCCAGTGCAATCTACAACACTGAAATCTATCTGACAATGTGGACAATTGTCCAGTTATTTCCCATGTACAAAAAAACAGGCAAAATTCAATCCAGCCAATTACTGCCCCTTCAATCTCATTCAATTATCAGTCAAGTGATTAAAAATGCTTTCAATCAGCATTTGCGTAGCTATAACCTGCTCACTTCGTGGGTCTGCTCCTGGGCCTGGCCAAACTGGCCATCAACAGGTCCAGGCAGCGGGCCGTGGAGGGGGTCGTTAGGGCCGACTGCCTGCCCCTCTTCCGGGGTTACGTTAGAGCCCGGGTGTCCTTGGAGAAGGAGCACGCGGTGTCCACCAACACCCTGGAGTCGTTCAGGGAGAGGTGGGCGCCGCAGGGAGTGGAGTGCATCATTTCTCCCTCCAACTCTATTTTGATTTGATCCCTACCCTCCCCTTCACTGTTTTGATCACACAGCATTGCCCTGTGGTTTGAAGGGCAGTGCTTGTCACTGGCCACTCGGGTGTCTTTCCTATCTTCCTGGTGGTGGAAATTGAATAAAGATTCGTGCACTTTGTGTCTTTTCACTGTGTCTCACACCTGCACACACACACACTATGGGTGCTGGGAAATAAAAATAAAAATATAAATATAAATAAATATAAAAAAATAAATATAAAAAAAAGAAAAAGAAAAAAAAAAATAACCTGCTCACTGATGCTCAGAATGATATCCACTGGGACCAGTCAGATCCTGACCATTTGGTAGACTTGGTTAACATTTAGGGTGAGTAAAGTGATCAAAGTATCTTCCACCTAAAGACTGATTTAACTTCTCTGCCATTTCCTTGTTCCCCAAAACCATCTTTCCAGATTCATTTTCTAAGGGGCCTATGTTCACTTTGACCTCTCTCTTCCTTTCGATCTATTTAAAGGAGCTCTTGTCAGTTTTTGTAACCTTTGCTTGTTTGCCCTCATAGTTGATTTTCTCTGTCTCTATGATCTTTTTAATCTTCCCTTGCTGGATTCTGAATTCATTGACTTTGCCCACCTTATATGATTTTTCTTGACTTTTTCTTTAGTGTCAAAATCTCAGAATTCCCAACCCAACAGCATTGGAGAGGTATTCTACACCAAATGGACTTCAGTAGTTCAAGAAAGTAGCTCACCACTCCACCTCCACCTCCCCCTCCAACCTTTTCAGAGGCATCAGGAGATGGACCGCAAATGCTGAGGTCACTGGTGTCCACATTCCATAAATGAAGAAGAAACTGCTGACACAATTGTTGAAATGATTTCTGAAACAGCTTCATATCAAAAGCTTACAGTAAGAGTATGAAATACTTGAGGGATTAAATGGATAAATTATAGTTATAGGTTTACGAGACAGACAGTTTGGTCTAGCATAGACATTGTAATCACATAAATGTAAAAGCAACCTGATGAACCATTCTCTTTTTTTGAGACTGGACCATTTTTCATATGCCACCGGAGCCTAAATTTAATGAATAGTATAAAGTTGTACTGTAGAAGGTTATCGCAAGTGAGTAGGCTATTTGGCCTATTGTGTCTTTGCCTGCTGTCTACAACAGCAACTCATCAAAGTTTCACTCCCTGTTTCTTACCTCTGTGGCCCTGCAATATTTTCCACTTCATATGAAGGTAGGAAACGGTAGGAGCATGATTAGCCTCTTTAGCCCCTCAAGTCAGGTCAGCCCTTCTAAGTCATGGTTGATCATCCAACTCATTGTGATTTTGCAACACTATCCCCATACACAGTCATACAGCAAAGAAGGGGCCATTCAAGCCATCGAATCTACACCAACCTATTTTCACAATCCCGTTTTCTAGAACTTGGTCCATAGCTTTGAGTGTTATGACAATTCATGCGCTCATTCGAATCAAAAACAGAAATTGCTGGAAAAGCTCAGCAGGTCTGGCAGCATCTGTGGAGAACATTCAGAGTTAATATCTCGGGTCCAGTGACACGTCCCCAGCATTGCACATCATGTTCTTTATAAAGGCAGCAAGGTTTCCTTTCTGTACTACTCTGTTGTGCTCATTGTAGAACTTAAGATGAATGTTATGTTAATAATTGATTGCTATTCTCCTTAAGTACTTGAAATTGAAAACTGGATTGCCTACTAAAAATAGGATTTTATTTTCTCTGTTTTACAATAAGTTTATGTTTCTTGTTACAAATACTGTGTGCATTTAAGTGAAGAGCCTAAACCTATGCCCTCTAGTTCTGGACTCCCCCACCCCAGGGAAAAGATTTTGCCTATTTACCCTATGCATGCACCTCATACTTTTGTAAACTTCTATTAGGTCACCCCTCAGCCTCCGATGCTCCAGGGAAAACAGCCCCAGCCTGTTCAGCCTCTCCCTGTAGCTCAAATCCTCCAACCCTGGCAACATCCTTGTAAATCTTTTCTGAACCCTTTCAAGTTTCACAACATCTTTCCGATAGGAAGGAGACCAGAATTGCACACAATATTCCAACAGTGGCCAAACCAATGTCCTGTAAGCCGCAACATGACCTCCCAACTCCTGTACTCAATACTCTGACCAATAAAGGAAAGCATACCAAACGCCTTCTTCACTATCCTATCTACCTGCACTCCAAGGTCTCTTTGTTTAGCAACACTCCCTAGGAACTTACCATTAAGTGTAGAAGTCCTGCTAAGATTTGCTTTCCCAAAATCTGGGCATTTTGCAAGATGTCACCATTAATTTACCTACAGTCTATATCTTCCATATCCTTTTCCACAGTAAATACTGGTACAAAATATTCATTTAGTATCTCCCCCATTTTCTGTGGCTCCACACAAAGCCCGCCTTGCTGATCTTTGAGGGGCCCTATTCTCTCCCTAGTTACCCTTTTGTCCTTAACATATTTCTAAAAATCCTTTGGATTCTCCTTAATTCTATTTGCCAAAGCTATCTCATGTCCCCTTTTTGCCCTCCTGATTTCCCTCTTAAGTATACTCCTACTTTCTTTATACTCATCTAAGGATTAACTCGATCTATCCTGACATATGCTTCCTTCTTTTTCTTAACCAAACCCTCAATTTCTTTAGTCATCCAGCATTCCCTACACCTACCAGCCTTCCCTTTCACCCTGACAGGAATATACTTTTCTGGATTCTTGTTATCTCATTTCTGAAGGCTTCCCATTTTCCAGTCGTTCCTTTCACCTGCGAACATCTGCCTCCAATCAGTTTTTGAAAGTTCGTGCCTAATATCATCAAAATTGGCCTTTCTCCAATTTAGAACTTCAGTTTTTAGATCTGGTCTATCCTTTTCCATCACTATTTTAAAATGAATAGAATTATGGTCACTAGCCCCAAAGTGCTCCCCCACCAGTCACCTGCCCTGCCTTATTTCCCAAGAGTAGGTCAAGTTTTGCACCTTCTCTAGTAGGTACATCCACATACTGAATCAGAAAATTGTCTTGTACACACTTAAGAAATTCCTCTCCATCTCAACCTATAACACTATGCCAGTCCCAGTCGATGTTTGGAAAGTTAAAATCCACTACTATAACTACCCTATTATTCTTACAGATAGCTGAGATCTCCTTACAAGTTTGTTTCTCAATTTCCCTCTGACTATTACGGGGTCTATAATACAATCCCAATAAGGTGATCATCCCTTTCTTATTTCTAAGTTACACCCAAATAACTTCCCTGGATGTATTTCCGGGAATATCGTCCCTCAGTACAGCTGTAATGCTACCCCTTATCAAAAATGCCACTCCCCCTCCTCTCTTGCCTCCCTTTCTGTCCTTCATGTAGAATTTTATCCTGGAACATTAAGCTGCCAGTCCTGTCCATCCCTGAGCCATGTTTCTGTAATTGCTATGATATCCCAGTCCCATGTTCCTAAGCATGCCCTGAGTTCATCTGCCTTCCCTGTTAGGCCCCTTGCATTGAAATAAATGCAGTTTAGTTTATTAATCCTACCTTGTCCCTGCCTGCCCTGACTGTTTGACTCACTTCTGTTCTCAGCTGTACCCGTCTCAGATTGGTCTCTTTCCTCACTATCTCCCTGGGTCCCACCCCCTCAACCTTACTAGTTTAAATCTTCCCATGCAGTTCTAGCAAATTTCCCTGCCAGTATATTCGTCCCCTTCCAATTTAGGTGCAATCGTCCTTCTTGTACAGGTCACTTCTACGCCAAAAGAGATTCCAATGATCCAAAATGTGAATCCTTCTCCCATATATGAGCTCCTCAGCCATGCAGTCATCTGCTCTATCCTCCTATTCCTGCCCTCACTCATAGCACTGGCAGTAATCCAAATGTTACTACCCTTGAGGACCTCCTTTTTAAATTTTTGCCTAACTCTCTGTAATCTCCCTTCAGAGTCTCAACCTTTTCCCTCCCAATGTCGTTGGTTCCATTGTGGACAACGACTTCCTGCTGACCCTTCTCCCCCGTGAGAATATTCTGCACCCTCTCTGAGACATCCTTGATCCTGGCACCAGGGAAACAACACACCATTCTGCTTTTTCTCTGCTGGCCACAGAAACGTCTGTCTGTACCTCTGACTACAGAATCCCCTAACACAATTGATCTCTTGGAAGCCGACATACCCCTCGTTGCATTAGAGCCAGTCTCAATACCAGAAACTTAGCTGTTCGTGCTACGTTCCCCTGAGAATCCATCACCTCCTACATTTTCCAAAACAGCCTACCTGTTTGAAATGGGTATATCCACAAAATACTTCTACCCTAGGTGCCAACCTCTCTCACCCTTCCTGGAGTTAACCCATCTGTGTGACTATATCTGAGACTTTCCCCCCTTCCTATAACTGCCATCCATCACATACTATTGCTGTTGCAAATCCATCATCGCTTCTATCTGTCTCTCCAACCGATCCACTCTGACAAGATTCGCATCCAACAGCATTTATGGCAGATATAATCTGCAGTAACCCTTAAACTCTCTTTAAACTCCCACATCTGAGAAGAAGTACATATCACTGCAAAGGCCATTTCTGCTCTTTCACAATCAACAGACCCAGAAAATAACACCGTCTTATTCCTCTACAAACACTGCCCCAGGTTAAATTTATAGTTATGGCTTATATTTTAAATTTAATCTCCAAAAACATATAATCAAGAAAGAATCCACTGTACTCACTACTGCAGCCTTTCTCTTGGACAGACTTAAAACAATAATTAACTTATCTAATTCTGTGCTGTGAACTTCACCCAGCAGTTCCTCCAAGATTAGTTGTGAATTTCACTGTTTGTTAATTTTCCCAGATGCACTCTGATGTCCAGTGATACATGAATTCAAACAGCAAAGGTGGTAACTGAGCAGGTTCTCTCTCTCTCTCTCCTGCACTGACCTCACCATATGCTTCCTTTGTCTGCTCTTCTCCCTTTCAAACTGCTGTAGTTTTGACTTTTTTTTCCCAAAGTTCCAAAACGATGCAACAGCTTATAAAACAGTAATTGCTGTTCCTGGAATTCGAGGAAATCACCTCCAACACCTAAAATACCTCAAAAAAAGGAGCAGCTCTTACAGCCAGACATTTTTCCCGTCCTCCATCAGTATTCTGTAAGTTCTGAGTAAGGGGCACCAGAACCAAAATGTCAACTTTGATTTCTCTTCACAGATGCTGTCAGATTTGCTGAGATTTACTAGCAACTTCTGATTTTGTCTGTGTAAGTTTTAATCAGATCCCTCCATATCCTTCTAACCACCATTGAGTACAGACCCAGAATCCTCAACTGCTCCTCATATGCAAGCCCTTCAATCCTGGAATTGTTCTTGGGAATTTCCTCTGGATCCTCTCCAAGACCAGCACAACTTCCTTAGACAAGGGGGCACAAAACTCTCCACAATATTCTAATTGTCCTTTTTTATTTTAGCCCTCTCGAAATGGGTGTTAACTGCCAGTGAACCTGCATGTTAACCTGAAGAGAATCCTGATCTAGGGCACCTAGGACCTAAATCCTTTTGTGCTTCAGATTTCTGAAGCCTTCCTCCATTTTGAAAATAGCCTACTCCCTCCCTAGTCTACCAAAGTGTATAAGCTCACACTTTACAACATTCGATTCCATTTGCCACATCTTTGACCACTCTCCTAGTCTGTCCAAGTCCTCCTGCAGTGTGTTCCTTAAGACTACTTGTGCCTCCACTTATCCTTGTGTCATTTGAAAATGTAACAACGATGTCAACTAGTTCATTTGTCTGGACCATTAGCGCATAACCTTCACGGTTGTGGTCCCAACACTGACCCCTGTGGAATTCCACTAGTCACCAACTGCCATCGCAAAAAAAGACCCCTTTATGCCTACTCTCTGCCTGCTGCCAGTCAGCCAATGCTAGTACTTTGTTCTAACAACATGGGCTTTTTCCTGTGCTGCACCTTGTCAAAGGCCTTCTGGAAATCTAAATAGATCACATCAAATGGCTCTCCTTTGTCTAATTTGCTCATTATCTCCTCAAAATGTTTTAATGGAAATGTCAGGCATGGCCTCCCCTTGACAACGCCATGATGACTCAGCTCCATTTGACCATACACTTAAAATATACTCTGCAAACTAAGAATGGATTCTAAAATCTTACTAATGACTGAGGTCAGGCTAACTGGATTAGTATTTCCCATCTTCTGTTTCCCTTCCTTCCTTAGAAGGGATGCTACAATAACCATTTTACAGTTCTCTGGGGCCCTCTCTGACTCCAGTAATTCCTGGAAGATCACCCCCAATGTATTCACAACTTCCTCAACTATCTCCTTCAGAACCTTGGGTGCAGTCCCTCCGGTCTGCGTGAATTATTTACTGTCAGACTTTTCAGCTTCCCCAGCACCTTCTCCTTCATGATAGTGACCACACACACTTTTATACACCTGAGGTTCTGGTAAGATACTGGTGTCTTCCCAGGTGCAGGCCAGTGCAAAGTACCTGTTCAGAAAGAGTCATTGAGTCCTACAGCATGGAGACATGCCCTTTGACCTAAACTGGTCCATGCCGACCAAAACATCTGTCCACGCTAATCTCATTTCCCTGCACTTGACCCATATCTTTCTAATGCTTTCCTAACTATGTATTTGTCCAAATGCCTTTTAAATGTTGTAAATGTACCCACCTCAACCACTTCTGTTGGCAGCTCATTCCATATGTGTACCATCCTCCATGTTAAAAAGTTGGTCCTCAGGTTCCCTTTTATTCTTTCCCCTCTAACCTTAAACTGATGCCCTCTAGTCCTCGATTCCCCAACCGAGGGAAACAGACTGAGTACATTCACCCCATCTATGCCTCTCATAATCTGCTACACATCTATAAGGTCGCCCTCAGTCTCCTACATTCGAAAGAAAAATGTCCTAGCTTGTCCAACTTCACCTTGTAACTCAGACCATTGCATCCAGGCAACATGCCTGTAAATTTCTTCTGCACTTTTTCCAGTTTAATAACTTCCTTCCTATAACAAGGTGACCAAAACTGAACATAATACTCCAAGTGCGGCCTCACCAATGTCCTGTATAACTGCAACATAACTTCCCAACTTCTATACTCAGTGCCCTGACAGATGAAGGTCAGTGTGCCAAAAGCCTTCTTCACTGCCCTGTCCACCTGGGACTCCACTTTCAGAGAACCGTGCACCTGAACTCCAAGGTCCCTCTGTTCCATGACACTCCTTAAGACCCTACCATTCCCCCTGAAACTCCTACAATGATTTGACTTTCCAAAATGCAAGACTTATCAATATTAAACTCCGTTTGCCATTTCTGGGCCCACTTCCCCAGGTGATCAAGGTCTGACTGCAATTCCTCATAACCTTCCTCACTGTCAATGATTCTGCCAATTTTAGTGTCATCAGCAAACTTACTAATCGTGCCTTGTACATTCCCATCTAAATCGTTGGCATAGATTACAAACATTAATGGGCCCAGCACTGACCCCTGAGGCACTCCACTGATCACAGGCCTCCAGTCCGAAAGGCATCCTTCCATTCTGGCCCTCTGCTTCCTACCATCAAGTCAATTGTTTATCCAATTTGCCAGCTGTCCCTGGATTCCATCATAATCTAACCTTCCAGAGCAGCCTACCATGTGGAACCTTATCAAAGGCCTTACTGAAATCCATACAGACTACATCTACCGCCCTGAGCTCATTAACACTTCATCAAAGAACTGTAACAAATTTGTGAGGCATGATCTCCCACTCACAAAGCCATGCTGACTACCCTTAATCAAACCCTGTCTTTCCAAATGCATGTATATCTTATCTCGAAGAATCTTCTCAAGTAACTTATTTACCACAGGTGTTAAGTTTACTGGTCTATGGTTCTCAGGCTTTTCTCTTCAGCCCTTCTTGAATAACATTCACTACCCTCCCGTCTTCCGGGACCTCACCTATGGCTAATGCAAAAATATCAGTCAGGGCTCCCACAATTTCTGCTCCAGCCTCTCACTGTGCCCTTGGAAAAATCTGGTCAGGACCAGGAGATTTATCTACCTTCATACATTCTAATACATCCAACACCTCCTCTACTGTGATGTGGACTGTCCCCAAGATATTAGATTAGATTACTTACAGTGTGGAAATAGGCCCTTCAGTCCAACAAATCCACACTGATCCTCTGAAGACCAACCCACCTAGACCCATTCCCCTACATTTACCCCTTCACCTAACACTATGGGAAATTTAACATGACCAATTCACCTAACCTGCACATTTTTGGACTGTGGGAGGAAACCGGAGCACCTGGAGGAAATCTACACAGACATGGGGAGAATGTACAAACTCCACACAGACAGTTGCCTGAGGCATGAATCGAACCTGGGTCTCTGGCACTGTGAAGCAACATTGCTAACCACTGTGCCACCGTGCCACTACTAACTTTTCCAAGTTCCCAAGTCTCCATGTCTTTCTCCACGGTAAACACAGAGAAGAAATATTCATTGAGGACCTCGTCTATCTCCTGTGGTTCTATACATACATGTCCCTTGAGGGGTCCTATTCTCTCTTTTCTTTTCCCTTTAATATACTTAAAGTATCTCTTTGGATTCACCCTAATCTTCTCAGCCAAAGCTACCTCATGCCCCCTTTCACCCTCCTGATTTTGAACTCCTGAATTCCTTGTATACCTCCAATGATTCTCTGGATCCCAGCTGCCTGTACCCGGGCCACATCTCCTTCAGTTTTTCTAGTCAAAGCCTCAATATCTGTTGTCATCCTGGGTTCCCTATTGCTGCCAAACCTGCCCTACACCCTCACAGGAACATATACCTTGAACTCTAGCTTTCTCACATTTACTGGCCTTCCATTTTTTGGAGGTCCCTTTACTTGCAAACAAACTACACCAATCAAACCTAGCGAGCTCCTGTTTAATTCCGTCAAAATTCACCTTGTCCCAATTTAGGACTTGAACCAGTGGACCCAGTTTTGTCCTTCTCCATAACTAATTTATGAAATTAATGCGCAAACGATTATGCCATTTTGAGCTGGTCGAGACAATATTGGGTGAATATGGTCCCTATGAAAGGGAAAAAGCACAATTGTACAGAAATTCCAGGTCGTCACCTCTTCTGTATGCTTCTATATGTCTTTACTTTTTCTCTAAATCTCTTTCAGAACCTGTTTCAACACTGAATTCTGCCAGTTCTGTGTAAACTTCCATCTCACGTCTTGCACTGTTCAATACATCAAAATTAAGGACCAAGCAATGAATGGAGAGACACAGCTGCTTGCTCTTGTTATTTAGATCCCAGACGTCCAGTTTCCCTCAATGTACTGTTATCAGTTTGCACTTCCAGCAATTTAGAAAGTGCAGGAGAAAGTGAATTAAATTTCAACTTGTACGAATATAAGTTAAAAATCACACAACACCAGGTTATAGCCCAACAGTTTTATTTGGAAGCACTAGCTTTTGAAGTGCTGCTCCTTCATCAGGTGGTTGTGGAGGTTAAGATCATGCTCACAGAATTTATAGCTAAAGGAATCCTATGTCAGGGAGATGTGATACAGTAAACAATTTTAGATTAAATCTTTCATCTTTTATAATGGAATATGCTGGTTTCTGTTCTTTGATATATAAATCCCAGAGCTTCTTTGAAATTACATTCTCAAGGTAGCTCAGCTTTTTAAACAATAGGTGTGAAGCCTGTCTGTCCCAATGCTGTGTTCGACTGACAAACCGTCTGTATAGTTTTATAGAGTTTACGTGGATTCATGCAGCAAAATAAAATGTAATTCTGCAAAAACAAATTCACCCCATAAGCTTAGATGTGTGCTCATATGGGGTGACAGATTGAGTGTGCGTGCTAAGTGTGAGTGTGAGTGTGATGGGGTATGTGTGAGAGGGTGCGTGTGTCGGTATGAGTGTGGGGGATTTATGTGTGTGTGCATTTGAGAGAGCTTGTGTGTAAGGGTGTATGTGTGTGTTTGTGTGTGTGTGTCTGTGTGTGTGCATGTGAGTGTGTGTTTGTGTGTGTGTCTGTGTGTGTGTATCTGTGTGTGTGTTTGTGTGTGTGTGTGTGTGCATGCGTATGTGTGCGCGTGTATGTGTGTGTTTGTGTGTGCGTGTGTTTGTGTGTGTGTGTCTGTGTGTGTGTGTGTGTGTGTGTGTGTGTTTGTGTGTGTGTGTGTGTGTCTGTGTGTGCGTGTGTGTGTGTGTGTGTTTGTGTGTGTGCGTGTGGGTGCGTGTGGGTGTGTGTGTGGGTGTGTGTGTATGTGTGTGTGGTGCAGTGGGGTCACCACTCTGTAGTGTGACACCACTCTGTGTTGTTGCTTGTCCCAAAGTCCGACTTGGAGAACGGTCACTCGAAGGTCCGAGGCCGAATGTCCTGGGTCTTTACTGTAATAAATGACCAAAAACTGAATCAAAGAGATAGATTTTAAGGAGTGTGATGAAGAAAGAGAGACAGAGAGCTTTAAAGGTGGAATTCCAGGCCTTAGTGGTATGGCAGAAAGTATAGCCAATTACAGAATCAGGGATTCTCAAAAGACCAGAAATACATATGCACAGGTTGTTTTAACTCTTACATTAAGTCTTTGCTGTCACAAGAAACATTTATTGCTATTCTGAACTTCCCTTGAGAAGGCAGTGGTGTGCCACTTTCTTAAACTGCTGCAGTCCATCTGTAGGTACATCGAAGTTGATGCTAGGAAGGAAGTTTCAGGACTTTGATGCCATGACAATGAATGAATCACACCATGCTGCCAAGTCAGGATGACGTGTGAACTTGTAGCTGGTGGTGGTGACCCCATAACAGCTGTTATCCTTGCTCTTTTAAGTGATAGAGGTGAAAGGTTTGGAAGGAGCTTTGGATAGGCCTTCAGTGTCTATTATATATAGTGTACACTACAGCCTGTGTATATTGGTGAAAGAGGGTGAGAACGTTTATGTTGTTGGACAGGGTGCAGATGAAGTGGACTACTTTGCCCTGGATGATGTTGAGCTTCTTCAGCACTGCTGGAATTGTACTCATCCCTTCACTCACCATGCAAGCCAACCTTTCATCCATAAACTCCACCTACATTTCTTGATGTCTTGGAAAGTCAGCCAACCCCTCCCAAGGCCTCAAAGACCCCTCCCGCCCCGTTGTAATCTCTGCCCAGCTCTTCTGTCAGGCAGAAGATACCAAAGCTTAAACACAAATACCAACAGGTATCCTCAGTCATTTCTTTGTTCTCTATTACTACTTCTCCAGTCTCATTTTCCAATGATTCAATGTCCACTCTTGCCCCTCTCTTACTTTTCATATATCTAAAAATAACTCTTACTACCTTCTTTTATATTACTCACTAGATTACTCTCATATTTCATCTTCTTCCCTCTTGTTGTTTTTTCACTTGTCCTTTGATAGTTTTTAAAGGCTTCCCAATCCTTTGGCTTCCCACTAATCTTCACCACATTATACGTTTTTTTTTCTTTTTTGAATGCTGTCCCTGACTTCTTTGTCAGCCTCTGTTGCCTCATCTTCCCCTTAGCGTCTTTCTTCTTCATTGTGCTGAATTTCTGCAAAGTCTCATATGTTGTACCCAGAAATTCCTGCCATTCCATCTTCTCTGCTAGGCTCCCTTCCAATCAACTCTGGCCCAGCTCCTCCTTCAAAGGAACATTGGAATTAGCAGAGGGCGTGGGCAATGCAGACCTTTTAACCCGTTCCACCATTTTTCATGGTCATGGCTGATCTTATGCTAGTCTCTACTCTGCTTTCCTGCCCGCTCCCCACAGTCCTTTACCTTACTTTTCATCAGAAGTGTATCTACTTCTTTCTTGAATTGATTGATTGATTCTGTCTCCACTGCACTCTGGGGCAGTGAGTTCCACAGATTCATAACCCTCTGACAGTTGTAGTTTCTTCCTCATGTCTTTCTCATTACCTTTTCTCAATTGTAACACTGTTACACCTGATTCCAACTTTTCCCTCTCAAACCACAGGGTGAATTCCAACATATTGTGGTCACTGTTTTTTTTTCATAATAAGCTCCTTAACAAAGTCTGCTTCATTACCCATGACTAGATCCAGAATTGTCTGTTCTCTAGTGGGCTATTCCGCTAAAATGCTCCAAAAAGAAAAATTCACGAACAGTCTTGGGATCTGCTAACCAGTCCACCTGTATATTTAAGTTTCCCGTGATTATTATTTGGAGATGCTGGTGTTGGACTGTGTGATGTCCATGGATATTTTTGCTATAAATTCTGTGTGTTAGGATTGAGCCCTCCACTATCACCTGATGAAGGAGCATCGCTCCGAAAGCTAGCGCTTCCAATTAAACCTGTTGGATTATAACCAGGTGTTGTGTGATTTTTAAATTTTTTAAAGATTGCATTCTCAGGTTAGCTGTAACAATTGATGTTAGCTAGACAATATGTTGTAGGTGTTAGTCCCCTGTAGTCTCTGTCTATGCCATGATGTTTAGATTAATTCTAATCTAAAAAGTGAGATAACAGAGTTTCACATGAATTCATGCAGTTTTTGAGCTCAGAGTTTTACATGAATCCATGCAGTTTTTGAGCAAAGTACAATGTAACTCTGCAAGTACAAATTCACCCCACAAAATATATGCGTGCATGTGGGTCTTTGTGTCTGTCTGTGTGTGTGTGTGTCTGTCTGGGCTGGGGATTGGGAGTGTGAGAGAGAGTGTATGTGTGTGTGTAATGAATGTAGAGTGTCTTAAGTCTGTGAGGGGGTGCATGTGTGAGTGTGGGAGTGTATGTGCGTGTCTGGGGTGGGGGGTTGTGAGTGTCTGTGAGGGAGAGTGTATATGTATGTGCATGAGTGTAGAGTGGTCTAAGTCGCTAAGAGGATGCCTGTGGGAGTGTGGGAGTGCGTATGTCTGTAAGGGTTTGTGTGAGTGTCTGTGTGCGTGTCTGTGTATATGTGTGTCCATGTGTATGTGTATGTGGGAGTGCCTGTGTGTGTATATAGTGCAATGGTGGTCACCTGTAATGTGACATGAACCCAAGGTCCCTGTTGAGGCCCTCCCTATGGGTACCGAACTTAGCTATCAGCCTCTGCTCGGCCACTTTCCTCTGCTGCCAGTCCCGAAGTCCACCTTGGAGGATGGTCACCTGAAGGTCCGAGGCTGAATGTCCTGGACCACTGAAGTGTTCCCCAACTGGGAGGGAACCCTCCTGTCTGTTGATTGTTGTGTGGTGCCCATTCATCCGTTGTCGTAGCCTTTGCTCGGTTTCCCCAATGTACCATGCCTCCGGGCATCCTTGCCTGCAACATATAAGATAGACAACATTGGCTGAGTCACATGAGTACCTGCCATGTACAAGGTGGGAGGTGTCCCCAAGTGTAATGGTGGTATCTATGTCCACACTCTGACACATCTTGCAGTGCCTACTGTGACAGGGTTGTATGGAGTTGTCCTGTTAGCCAGGCAGCTTTCTACAAACAATGATCTGTTTGAGGTTTGGCGGTTGTTTAAAGGCAAGTAGTGGAGGTGTGGGGAAGGTCTTGGTGAGGTGCTCATCCTCACTGATAATGTGTTGCAGGTCACGAAGAACATGGCTCATGTCACATTGGGTTCATGTCACAATACAGGTGACCACCATTGCACATACACACAGACACTCCTACACACACACACACACACACACACACACACACATAGGTACTCCTATACACTCACATACACACAGACACTCACACACACCCTTACAGACACACACACTCCCACACTCCCACAGGCATCCTCTCAGAGACTTAGACCACTCTACGCTCATGCACATACATATACACTCTCTCTCACAGACACTTACAACCCCTCGCCCCAGACATGCACACACATGTTTTGTGATTTACACATGAAAGAAGTGAAACTATCATGGTATTCGAACAGATGAAAGACTCAACAGACAATCAAGGTATTATTCAAGGTATAATTTCAGTTACATCACTCTGTAAATTTTTGCTATAAATTCTGTGCCTTACAATTGTGTCCTTCACAACCACCTGATGAAAGAGCGACGCTCCAAAAGCTAGTGCTTCCAATTAAGGAGGTAAAAACAACGACTGCAGATGCTTGGAACCAGATTCTGGATTAGTGGTGCTGGAAGAGCACAGCAGTTCAGGCAGCATCCAAGGAGCTTCCAATTAAACCTGTTGGACTATAACCTGATGTATGATTTTTAACTTTGTGCACCCCAGTCCAACATCAGCATCTCCCAATTTAGATAAATGTGTTAGACATGAAACTTGGTTTCATGTGGCTTCTGACAATAAATATCTGTGAGCACATTTAAAGCTCAACCTATTGTTCTCTTCCTGTTCGTAAGTCGTTCACATGTTTATTACATTTTGTAATGTCCTCAAATGCTCAGGGTGAATTACAGATCTGAAACTGCCTCCATTATCTGTAACTCTGTTTATGTTATTGCCAAGTTCCTATGAGGTTTGATTGACAAATATTTTATCAATTATATCGTTTACATACTAGCATGAAATTCTTCATGAGATTTGGTTGTTTTGTTGAGAAAAGGAAAACACATGAAAAACTGTATTTTTCCCTTTATTTCAAAGTTATAACTTTAAGCGCTTAAAGATGTTTCAAAGTAAATTGTATACTGTTATGCAGTGCACCTTATTCCCTCAAGTGTTGGTACAACATTTTCTTTTCCCTCTATGTGACTTAATGGTCTCTAGTGTATGATTTCCAAATCATTCTCAGTTTGGGTTAGTCTATGATGCAAGTCAGTGGTAATTGAATTGCAATGACAGAACAATAAATGGAATTTTATTCTTAAATCTAAATCTGGGTCAAAAAAATAGAGACCATTGCTTATACAATCTCTTTTGGTTGGAATTATAATTATGTTGTAGCATCAAGTTTCCATAAAGAATTACATGCAATGACCCAATTACTTATATTAGTTTCTCTAACACATTCGTTGTTACAATGGAATGAATTAGTTGCAGTTTGTGTGGATTATTTATGAGGATTCTGTTCTTCGATGTCTTGGAGTAGACTAAGTTCAGCCATCTTCAATCAGTAGAACATGTCATCCCAATGTCTGCATGGATTTCTTCCAAATGCTCCAGTTTCCTCCCACAATCCAAAATTGTGCATTTTAAATGGAGTAGCCATGCTGAATTGTCTGTGGAGTCCAGGAAAGTGCAGGTTAGGTCGATTAGCCTCGGCAAATGTGTGGTTACGGGGACAGGATGGGGTTCTGGGTCTGGGTGCGATGCTCTTCAGAGGGTCGTTACAGACCTGATGGGCCAAATGGCTTCTGTCTACACTGTAGGGATTCTATGATTCTATGAGTAGAAACGCCGAGTCTCTGCTTGCAACTCTGCATGAGGACCAATGTTTTGTTGGCATGGTGGGTTGTCAACAAAATCTCTACAATCGGGGGACAATCTACCTTGGTCATTTGTGGTATTCAAAACCACAATTTTTGGGCTTTCTGTCAGCCAAATATTTGCACTCAGAAGTCCTGCCCCTTGAAAGAACAGATACCCACCTCAAGCTGCTGTGAGTAATTAGAAGTTGGACAGCTCTGTAATATCAGCATGGTCGCTGGGAGCAGTAGCTACTGCTGGGGATGAGTCCAACAAAGAGGCCAGGGCTACCTGAGTGGTTTGACTGGTTTCTGGGGAAACCTGATATCCTCCACTTCCCCTGTCACTGATAAAGCCATTTTTCCTCATCATTTTACATTTGCTGTTCATCTCAGTTCACCAGTTGCACAGTGGGTGCCACATCTTGCTTCACTACCTTCCCATTGCATGTACCTTGGTTCAAATGTAAGATAAGCAGCAAAGCTAGAAGGACTTGCTTCTCTTCATGATTTGCATTGACATTGGAATCCCAAGACACCCCATCCCAATCAAATATTTATTTCAGACACAAGCCGAGAGCAGACAAGCACCAGATGAAGGAATGACGCTCCGAAAGCTGATGCTTCCAAGTAAACCTGTTGAGCTATAACCTGGTGTTGTGTGATTGTTAGCTCAAGATAAGGCGCAGTAATAAAAAGACTGCTCTCCAGAACATTTCCCACTCAATTGTGATGCCCAGTTGACTGGCAGCATTGGGACTTGAAGCAACTCCTTTTTTTCTATGCTTTAATTGAGCCCATAAATGGAAAAGAGAAATTTCATTTTGCAAACATTCTAAAAACTTATATCACGTTCACTTCATATTATTTTCATTAACTTATTTAAGTACTAAATTTGCATCCAATAACATTGCTCACTGTCATGAATTTCTAGTCTTCACCAGGCTGGAAATCAGTTTTCTCCATTTATATTTAAGAAACATTGCTTTTATCTAATTAATTTATCTCTGAACTAGCAGGTGCTAGAATTCCTGCTAAGCACAAAGCTGTTAAATTGGGTGTTATAGCACTTGTGCTGTTTTGGAAGCATAGCAATCAGGAAATGACATTCACAATGTAGCACGGAGAAAGGCAAAGAAGGTGTGCTGGAAAACCACAGCCAGTCAGGCAGCATCCGAGGAGCAGGACAATCGACGTTTCAGGCATAAGCCCTTCATCAGGAATGAGGCTTGTGGCCCAAGGGGGCTGAGAGATAAATGGGAGGGAGGTGGGGCTGGAGGGAAGGTAGCTGGGAATTCAATAGGTAGATGAAGGTGGGGGAGAAGGTGATAGGTCAGAGAGGAGGGTGGAGTAGATAGGTGGGAAGGAAGATGGACAGGTAGGACTGTTCAAGAGGGCAGTGCCGAGTTGGAAGGTTGGAACTGGGATAAGGTGGGGGGAGGGGAAATGAGGAAACTGGTGAAGTCCACATTGATGACATATGGTTGGAGGGTCCCAAGGCAGAAGATGAGGCGTGCTTCCTTCAGGCCTCGGGTGGTTAGGGTTTGGTGATAGAGGCGGCCCAGGACCTGCATGTCCTTGGTGGATTGGGAGGGGGAGTTAAAGTGTTCAGCCACACGATAGTGGGGTTGGTTAGTGAGGGTGTCCCAGAGATGTTCTCTGAAATGATCCGCAAGTTGGCGTCTTGTCTCCCCAATGTAGAGGAGGCCACATCGGGTGTAATGGGTACAGTAGATGACGTGTGTGGATGTACAGGCAAATTTCTGATGGATGTGGAAGGATTCTTTGGGGCCTTGGATGGATGTGAGTCAGGAGGTGTGGGTGCAGGTTTTACACTTCTTACGGTGACAGGGGAAGATGCCAGGAGGGGAGGGTGGGTTGGTGGGGGGTGTGGATCTGACAAGGGAGTCGTGGAGGGAATGGTCTCTCTGAAATGCACTGAGGGGTGGGGAGGGAAATATATCTCTGGTGATGGGGTCTGTTTGTAGGTGGTAGAAATGGCGGAAGATGATGCAATGTATTCGGAGGTTGGTGGGTGCAAGGTGAGGATGGGGGGGGTTCTGTCCTTGTTTTTGCTGTTGGAGGGGTGGGGTTCAAAGGTGGAGGTGCGGGAATTGGATGTGATGTGCTGGAAGGTATCGTCGACCACGTGGGAGAGGAAACTGCGATTTTGAAAAAAGGCCATCTGGAATGTTCTATGGTGGGATTGGTCCTCCAGGAGGGTGGGGGGGGGGGGTGGTGAGGGGATGAATTTGGAATAAGGGATAGCATTTTTAAAGGAGGCAGGGTGGGAAGAGGTGTAGTCCAAATAGCTGTGGGAGTCCGTGGGTTTGTAGTGGATGTTGTGTTGGGTTGGTTGCTACAGGAGGCAGGGTGGGCATTGCCCAAGTCTCATCTCCTGTTGTGGATGAAGATGTTCTGGGCCTGGTGAACGTGTTTCAATGCAGTCAGATTTTGCTAATGATAGCCTTCATAGCGGACTTGATGCATGTTCTTGAAACATGGAGTGCTGAAGTCCAGTGAATGTACACACACAGTTTATATACTTACACAGCTGCAGAGCTAAATACAGGTGTTATTTATATAGCCCGCCATCCAATTTACATGTGAGATACTTTGACTTTTGCTATTGTAAATTTTGGAAGCACTGTGTAGCATTTCCAAAAGTGTTGTAGTCAGTTGTTCGATTTGATAGGGCACATTGCTGCATCCTTATAGGGACTTGGTTACCTTTTCACACATATGCTGAAAGGTATGGAGAATATAGTTGCTGTCTAGGTTGACAGAATGAAAGACAAATCGAGTTGAGGCTGTAGAGAGGGCAATCTCTGCACAGATAAAATAGAACAATTATCTTTAGAGAGGGCGCAATTCAATAGAGATTTTCAGGAACTCTGCTTCAGGCAGGAACAAGGCCTGATGCTCATGAGACTTACCATATATCTTTGTCGAAAATGTGTTGCTGGAAAAGCGCAGCATGTCCTTGGTGGAGTGGGAGGGGTGGTTGAAGTGTTGAGCCACGGGGTGGTTGGATTGGTTGGTCCAGGTGTCCCAGAGGTGTTCTCTGAAACGTTCCGCGGACTCCTCCATCACCAGACCATAGCAACACGACGGTTTGAGGAAGAGCGCCTCATCTTCCGCTTAGGAACCCTCCAACCACAAGGGATGAACTCAGATTTCTCCAGTTTCTTCATTTCCCCTCCCCTCACCTTGTCTCAGTCCCAACCCTCGAACTCAGCACCACCTTCCTAACCTGCAATCTTCTTCCTGACCTCTCCGCCCCCACCCCCACTCCGGCCTATCACCCTCACCTTATCACCCTCACCTTAACCTCCTTCCACCTATCGCATTTCCAACGCCCCTCCCCCAAGTCTGTCCTCCCTACCTTTTATCTTAGACTGCTTGGCACACTCTCCTCATTCCTGAAGAAGGGCTCATGCCCGAAACGTCGATTCTCTTGCTCCTTGGATGCTGCCTGACCTGCTGCGCTTTTCCAGCAACACATTTTCAGCTCTGAGCTCCAGCATCTGCAGTCCTCACTTTCTCCATATATCTGTGTCCCCTCCTTTAATAGAAGTTGAAGTTACCAAAGGCATCACTGTCAGTGGCCATCATCATCACTATCATTCTCAACCTCTTGGTGACTAGATTACTCTAGCTGTGAGTTGGTGACATATAAAGCACATGTCAGCACACAATTCATTATTGCATTTGGAATATGAGAGACACCCTGTAGATAAGTAGAGGAAAATTTATTTTTTCCCTCTAACCAGATAGAAGAAAGGCTGCAGGGTTTCCAATGATGCTTAGCGAAAGATAATTTAGAGGAGCTGGTGTTGGACTGGGGTGGACAAAGTTAATAATCACACAACACCAGGTTTATTTGGAAGCACTAGCTTTCAGAGCGCTGCTCCTTCATCAGGTGATTGTGAGGAATAAAATTCTGTGTCTTTCCACAACCACCTCATGAAGGAGCGTTGCTCCGAAAGCTAGTGTGCTTCCAAATAAACCTGTTGGACTATAACCTGGTGTTGCGTGATTTTTAACTAGAGAAACATAATTCTGCAACCCCTTAGTTCAATCATGAGATGTGTATGAAAACTGAAAATGAAATTGGTGTCCGATTGAGCCCAATTCAATATGTTAATGAGTGTCCAGTATCCATGCAGCAAATTTCACCCTTTATCGTGAGCAGTCTCCCAGTCTTGCTGTCTTCAAGCCACCATGAAAAACAAGGCTAACTGCTCAGCGATACTATCGTAAGCAAAGCTCATGACACCCCTTAGTGACCTAATTACATGAGAAAAATGTGACTAAATCTCAAATACAATGACAGCAACACTGCCACATCATTATGGAACCCTTGTGGAACAGGTTATCGCCATTTTTAGACAACGGCTTCACTAACGCAGATCACTGTGGAGAGCATATTACAATATTTATTTAGTGTGTCTTTCGAGTTAGTTGTGCTTTGGGTTTCCTTTCCAACCTCACTATTATGGGGAGGTAACCATTACCACCAGGCAACTCCAGGAGATAGACAGGGAAGAAAAGGTGCAGGTGGGGAAGAGGCCGCAAGCAACCTTTACCCATCCACGAACACTCACTGAGATTGCATTTCTCCCTAGTTATCATGCATTTGCAAAGTGATATGTGTCCTCAAAATCAAAATCTTGAAAAAATAGAAACCTCTGATTTTGTCACCTTAGTCTTACCAGATCAGGCTGCTCTCTTAATAGATTGAAGCGACAGGTGGTGATTTAACCTGAGGGTCATCAGAACTCAGTGAGGGAAGTGGTTGAGAAGGAGAGTCCTTTATGGTAACCCCAAACCGTTGATGGGAATTGAATCCGCCCTGTGGGCATCACACTGGTCTGTAAAACAACAACCCAGCCAACGGAGTGAAACCAATTCGCTAAATAGAAACCATCAAAGACTTTACATCACAATTCCAAATTATGTGCAGTGACAGAGGGACTTAGGGTGCATATAATCAGGACTTTAAAAGTGGCAGTGTGCTCTGAAAGAGTGGTTAGCAAAGCTTGGACTTCTCATGTAATAGGTATTGAGTACAAAAGCAAGGGAATTGTGTGAAGCCTTTTTAAAGTTACCATTAGAGCACAATTACATTGTTGTGTTCTGTTGTGTTTGCCATCCTTTGAGAAGGTTTCGGGGATATAGAGGATATAATACCAGCTTAGTTAGAGTCATACAGTCATAGAGATGTACAGCATGGAAACAGACCCTTCGGACCAGATATCCCAACTCATACAGACCATACAGACCAGATATCCCAACTCAATCTAGTCCCACCTGCCAGCACCTGGCCCATCTCCCTCCAAACCCTTCCTATTCATATACCCATCCAAATGCCTCTTAAATGTTGCAATTGTACCAGCCTCCACCACTTCCTCTGGCAGCTCATTCCATACACCGTACCACCCTCTGCGTGAAAAAGTTGCCCCTTAGGTCTCTTTTATATCTTTCACCTCTCACCCTAAACCTATGCCCTCTCGTTCTGGACTAGCCGATCCCAGGAAAAAGACATTGTCTATTTATCCTATCCATGTCCCTCATAATTTTGTAAACTTCTATAAAGTCACCCCTCAGCCTCCGACGCTCCAGGGAAAACAGCCCCAGCCTGTTCAGCTTCTCCCTGTAGCTCAGATCCTCCAACCCTGACAACATCCTTGTAAATCTTTTCTGAACGCTTTCAAGTTTCACAACATCTTTCCAATAGGAAGGAGACCAGAATTGCATGCAATATTCCAACAGTGGCCTGACCAATGTCCTGTACAGCCGCAACATGACCTCCCAACTCCTGTACTCAATACTCTGACCAATAATGGAAAGCATACCAAACACCTTCTTCACTATCCTATATGCCTGCGACTCCATTTCCATGGAGCTATGAACCTGCACTCCAAGGTCTCTTTATTCAGCAACACTCCCTGGACCTTACCATTAAGTGTATAAGTCCTGCTAAGATTTGCTTTCCCAAAATGCAGCACCTCACATTTATCTGAATTAAACTCCGTCTGCCACTTCTCAACCCATTGGCCCATTTGGTCCAGATCCTGTTGTAATCTGAGGTAACCCTCTTCACTGTCCACTACACCTCCAATTTTGGTGTCATCTGCAAACTTACTAACTGTACCTCTTATGCTCTCATCCAAATCATTTATGTAAATGACAAAAAGTAGAGGGCCCAGCACCGATCCTTGTGGCACTCCACTGGTCACAGGCCTCCAGTCTGAAAAACAACCCTTCACCACCATCCTCTTTCTTCTACCTCTGAGCCAGTTCTGTATCTAAATGGCTAGTTCTCCCTGTATTCCATGAGATCTAACCTTGCTGATCAATCTTCCATGAGGAACCTTGTCGAACGCCTTACTGAAGTCCATATAGGTCACATCTACTGCTCTGCCCTCATCAATTTTCTTTGTTACTTCTTCAAAAAACTCAATCAAGTTTGTGAGACATAATTTCCCACGCACAAAGCCATGTTGACTACCCCGAATCAGTCCTTGCCTTTCCAAATACATGTACATCCTGTCCCTCAGGATTCCCTCCAACAACTTGCCCACCACCGAGGTCAGGCTCACTGGTCTATAGTTCCCTGGCTTGTCTTTACCGCCCTTCTTAAACAGTGGCACCACGTTTGCCAACCTCCAGTCTTCCAGCATCTCACCTGTGACTATCGATGATACAAATATCTCAGCAAGAGGCCCAGCAATCACTTCCCAAGCTTCCCACAGAGTTCTCGGGTACACCTGATCAGGTCCTGGGGATTTATCCACCTTTAACCATTTCAAGACATCCAGCTCTTCCTCCTCTGTAATCTGGACATTTTTCAAGATGTCACCATCTATTTTCCGACAGTCTATATCTTCCATATCCTTTTCCACAGTAAAGTTCTGGGATGTTGGATTTTGTCTTCAAGGTTAGGTTGAAGAAATTTGTGTTGTTCTCTTTGGAGAAAAGAAGATCATGGGGAGATTTGATTAATATATTTATGATTATGACAGCTTTGGATAAAGTGGACAAGTAAAAACTATTCACATTAGCTGGTGGTAAAAGAAGCAGAAGAGGCCAGAGATTTAAGAGTTGCAAGGTGGTATGAGCAAAACCGTTTCAGTATGGTAAGTAGTAATATCCTGCAATGTATTGTTTACAATAGGGGTAGAGGTGATCACTGATTTCAAAAGGACATTGGATGCGCACTTGAGGGTAATATATTTACAGAGCTGCAGGCATGGAGAGGATGAAGGGACTGACTGGATTGCTTTATGAAGATCCAGCATAATTTGACAAGTGAAATATAAGAAAAATGAAAGTGGTGAGTCATTTATTTCTCTCATGCTTGCTTAGCCCGTCAATAAGATGATGGCTGATCTGATGAGGATTTAAGTTTGCTAACAGTCTTCTGCTAACCCTTGACTCCATTGTCTGTAAGAATCTGTCCAACTCAGCACTGGACATATTCAAAGACCCAGCCTACTACTGCTGACCAAGGGAAATAATTCGTAGAGTAATGACCACCCACACCATCTTAAATTTTCGACTCCTTATTTTGAAACTCTGTTCCCGCTTCAGTCACTGGGGATTCATCTTGTCAGCATTCATGCTACCAAGTCCCTGGGTGACCTAATGTGTATCAATACGGTCACCTCTCATTCTTCTGATATTCAAGGTGTATAGGTCTAACCTGCTCAATCTTTCCCCATAAGCCAACCCCTTTATTTCAGAAATCAGCTTAGTGAACTTTCCCTGAACTCTCTTCAATATAATTATATCCCTCCTAAATAAGATGAGCAAAACTAAACTATTCTCTAGGTTATAGAATCATAGGATCATACAGAGCAGAAGAGGCTCTTTGGCCTATCAGGTCTATATGATCAAAAATATACTTTGACGTATACCACTCCCTTTTTAGTGTGTAGTTCCATAACCTTGAATGTTATGACAGCTCAAGTGCTCACTTAAGTAGTTTTGAAAGGTTGTGAAGTTTCCAGCCTTTCCTCGTGGTACATTCCAGATCCCCCACCACCCCATGGATTAAAAGAGTTTTCCTCAGATCCCCTGTAAGCCTCCTGCCTTTCGTGCTAAATGTATGTCTTCTTGTTAGTGAGCCTTTGACTAAGGGGAACAGCTGCTTTCTCTTCACCCTGTCTGTGTGCCTCATAATCTTATACAGCTCTATCAGTTCCCTGTTCAACATTCTCTGCTCCAAAGAAAACAATGTGAGCTTGTCCAGTCTCTGTTCATAGCAGAAATGTTCTATTCCAGCAACATCCCGCAGTGAATCACATCTTTCCGAGAGTGTGGTGATCAGAACTGTACACAGTACTCCACCTGGAGCCTAAGCAAAGCCTTGTATAGCTCCAACGTGATGTTCCTCCTCTTATAGTCCATGTTCTGACTGCAGGCATCCAGTGTGCCTTCTGAACTATCCTATGAACCTGTCCTACGAGGATCTACAGACACACACGCCAAGATTCTTGTGTTCCTCTGAGCTTCCTAGTGCCTTGCCATTAATTGAGCAGACCCTTGTCTAGTTCGTTCTTCCAAAGTGCATGCAATGTCTCACATTTACCAGAATTAACCTGCATCTACCATCTGAGCAACTTATTTAATCCCTTCCGTAACCTAACCAAAGGATATTCTTAGATTGATAGGTTCATACAGTGCAGAAAAGTCCCTTCCGAGTCCGCACTGACATAACTACCACTAAAGATACACTAACTCCAAATTCCTCCACTTGTCCGCTACCCTTGAAACCTATGATATTTGAAGTACACTTCTAAATATTTTTAAAGGTTTTAAGGTTTCCAGCCTCCACTAACTTCCCAGGCAGTGCATTCCAGATTTCTACCACCTGCTGAGGGGAAAAGTTTTTCCCCAAATCCCCTCTGAATCTCCAGCCTCTTACCCTAAAACTGCCCTCTCATGATTGATCCCTCAACCAAGGGGAACGGCTGCTTTCTATTCACCCTGTCCATATCCGTCATAATCAAGTCCACTCCCCCACCCCCGTCTTCCCTGCTCTACAGAAAACAATACCAGTCTATCTAGTCTCTCCTCATAGCTCAGTTTCTCCATTCCAGACAATATCTTGGTGAACCTCTTCTGTACTTCCTCTAGTGCTATTACAGGTCGTTCTGCTATAACACGCGTTTCGTTAATACAAATTCGCTGCAATGCGATTGACGAATTGGGGGCACTGTTTCTAAAGTGCAAACTTTTAAAACATGCGCGGGCTGATTACATCGGCAACACTTTAAACACTGTTTCTAAAGCAGGGTTGTACAAGACCATAAGCATTGCATCAGAGAAGAACCTGCCCACCCTTCCTGTAGGGAGTTGACCAGAACTACACACTGTACTCCAGCTCTTACATTCTATGCCATGACCGATGAAAGCAAGTGTCCCAAACGCCTTCCTAACTGTTCTATTTATGTTTTCTGCCAGCTTCAGGAATCTGTGAATAATTAGCCCCAGATCTCTTTGTTCCTGTAAGGTTCCTAGTGTCCTGCCATTCATTAAATACTCCCTCATCTTGTTTCTTCTTCCAGGGTTAAATACCATCTGCGATTGGTGTGCCCAACTGACCAACCCATCAATATCTTCCTGAAACCAACAATCATCTTCTTCATTATTAACCATTCTACCAATCTTAGACTCATCTGTGGCACGGTGGCTCAGTGGTTAGGGACCTGGGTTCAATTCCAGCCTCGGGCGACTGTCTGTGTGGAGTTTACACATTCTCCTCGTGTCTGTGTGGGTTTCCTCCCACAGTCCAAAGATGTGCAGGTTAGGTGAATTGGCTGTGTTAAATTGCCTGTAGTGTTAGGTGGATTAGTCAGGGGTAAATCTAGGAGGATGGGTTTCTCTTCGGAGGGTCACTGTGGACTTGTTGGGCCAAAAGGCCTGTTTCCACACTGTAGGCAATCTAGTCTAATTTTGCTTAAGATGCCCCCTCATATTTTCATCTATTTAATTTATGTATACAACAAACAATAAGAGCCCCAGTACAGATCCTAATGGCACACCACTGGACACCAGCCTCCAGTCACTCAACCATCCTTCTACCGTTTCTCTTTGTCTCCTTTTACTAAGCCAGATTCTGATCCTTTTCATCAAGTTTCCCTCAACTTTATATGCTTTAACCTTCTCAATCATCTCCCATGTGGGATTTCATTAAAAGTTTTGCTAAAATCCATTTCGAGTACATCAAACTGAACTTAACCCATCCACACGCTTAGATCATATTTCCAAAAAAATTTTCAAAAAGTTGTTAGACATGACTTCCCTCTGACAAAGCCATGCTGACTATCCTTAATTAACCCACGCCTTTCCAAGTCGGTGTTAATTCACTCCTTCAGAATTTTCTTCTATAGTTTCCTTACCCCTGACGTGAGACTCACCAGTCTGTAATTTCTTGCTTTATTTCTACCACCATCTTAAAAAGTGGAACGATATTAGCCCTCCTCAAGTCCTCAGGCACTTCTACTATGGCCAGAGAGGTACTAAAAGGTTGTGCCTGCAATTTCCTGCCTTGCCACCCACAGCAGCCTGAGATGCAATTCATCTGGTCTAAGAAATTTGTCTGTTCTTAAGTCTGACAGAACCCCCAGTACCTCCCCATTTCCTATGTCAAAGCGTGCAAGTTCCTCACAGTCCCTTTTCCTGAGTTCCATACTTACATTTTCATCTTCCAGTGTGAAGACTGAAGAGAAGTATTCATTCAACACCCTTCCAATATCCTGCGGCTTCACACACAAGTTGCCCCCTTGGTCCCTAATGGGCCCTACTCTTTGCCTGGTTAATCTCTTCCCTTTAATGTAGTTATGAAATATCTTAGGATTCTCCCTGATCCTGTTTGGAAGTCCATTCCCATGTCTGCATTTTGCTCTTCGAATTGCTTTCTTATTATCCCTCCTACATTTCCTGCATTCCTCTTGGGTTACTGCTGAATTGCTCCTTTTGGACTTGCTAAAAACCTTACTCTTCTTCTTGATCCAGGGTTCTCTGAACATATTGCTCCTACATTTCCCTTTAAAGTGTACATGCTGGACTGTATTCTCCACAAGTCCTTTTTGAATGCGCCTTATTGCTTTGCTGTAGATTTACCCACAAGGATACATTTCAAGAAATCTGCCCCCATAAACCCATAAAACTATGATTATCGTAGTTTATTCTGGATTAGTGGTGCTGGAAAAGCACAGCAATTCAGGCAGCATCCGAGGAGCAGTCAAATCAACGTTTCGGGCAAAAGCACTTCATCAGGAATTCAGGAGGACAGCCTGAAGGGTGGAGAGATAAGCTAGAGGAGGGTGGGGGTGGGGAGAAAGTAGCATAGAGTACAATAGGTGAGTGGGGGAGGGGATGAAGGTGATAGGTCAGAGAGGGAAGGGTGGAGTGGATAGGTGGAAAAGAAGATACGCAGGTAGGACAAGTCATGGGGACAGTGCTGAGCTGGAAGTTTGGAACTGGGGTGAGGTGGGGGAAGAGGAAATGAGGAAACTGTTGAAGTCGACATTGATGTCCTGTGGTTGAAGTGTTCCAAGGCAGAAGATGAGGCGTTCTTCCTCCAGGCGTCTGGTGGTGAGGAAGCGGCACCCGTATGGGCCCCAGCTATGCCTGTCTCTTTGGTGGCTACGTAGAACAGTCCATCTTCCGTAATTACACCGGCACCACACCCCACCTCTTCCTCCATTACATTGATGACTGCATTGGCGCCACCTCGTGCTCCCGCGAGGAAGTTGAGCAATTCATCAACTTCACCAACACATTCCACCTTGACCTTAAATTTACCTGGACCATCTCTGACACCTCCCTCCCCTTCCTGGACCTCTCCATCTCCATTAATGACGAACGACTTGACACCGACATTTTTTACAAACCCACCGACTCTCACACCTACCTGGATTACACCTCTTCCCACCCTACCTCCTGCAAAAATGCCATCCAGTATTCCCAATTCTTCCACTTCCGCTGAATCTGCTCGCAGGAGGACCAGTTCCACCACAGAACACACCAGATGGCCTCCTTCTTTAGAGACCGCAATTTCCCTTCCCATGCGGTTAAAGATGCCCTCAACGCATCTCGTCTACATCCCGCACCTCCGCCCTCAGTCCCCAACCCTCCAACCGTAACAAGGACAGAACACCCCTGGAGCTCACCTTCCACCCTACCAACCTTCGCATGAACCAAATCATCTGCCGACATTTCTGCCACCTCCAAACAGACCCCACCACCAGGAATATATTTCCCTCCCCACCCCTTTCCGCCTTCCGCAAAGACCGTTCCTTCCATGACTACCTGGTCATGTCCACACCCCCCCTACAACCCACCGTAGGAATTGCAAAACCTGCACCCACATCGTTCTCACCTCCATCCAAGGCCCTAAAGGAGCCTTCCACATCCATCAAAGTTTTACCTGCGCATCCACCAATATCATTTATTGCATCCGTTGCTCCCGGTGCGGTCTCCTCTACATTGGGGAGACTGGGCGTCTCCTAGCACAGCCCTTTAGGGAACATCTCTGGGACACCCGCACCAATCAACCACACCGCCCTGTGGTCCAACATTTCAACTCCCCCTACCACTCTGCCGAGGACATGGAGGTCCTGGGCCTCCTTCACTGCCACTCCCTCACCACCAGACGCCTGGAGGAAGAACGCCTCATCTTCCGCCTTGGAACACTTCAACCCCAGGGCATCAATGTGGACTTCAACAGTTTCCTCATTTCCCCTTCCCCCACCTCACCCCAGTTCCAAACTTCCAGCTCAGCACTGTCCCCATGACGTATCCTACCTGCCTATCTTCTTTTCCACCTATCCACTCCACCCTCCCCTCTCTGACCTATCACCTTCATCCCCTCTCCCACTCACCTATTGTACTCTATGCTACTTTCTCCCATCCCCACCCTTCTCTCATTTATCTTTCCACCCTTCAGGCTCTCTGCCTGTATTCCTGATTAAAGGCTTTTGCCGGAAACGTCGATTTGACTGCTCCTTGGATGCTGCCTGAATTGCTGTGCTTTTCCAGCTCCACTAATCCAGAATCTGGTTTCCAGCATCTACAGTCATTATTTTTACCTTATCGGAGTTTATGTTGAGAAAGTCGAAATCCCTGAGTATAATTACCCAATTATTACTTACACACCTCTGTGAACTGTTTACATATTTGCTCCTCTATTTCCTGCTGACTCTTTGGGTGTCTATTCCAAGCTCCCAGTAAAGAAGTTGCTCCCTTAAAATTCCTAACTCTACTCACAAAGCCTTGTTTGTGGACGCATTCAATATTATTTCTCCCTCTTGCATGATGTGCAGATGTTGGTGTTGGACTGGGGCAGACAAAGTCAGAAGTCACACAACACCAGGTTACAGTCCAACAGGTTTATTTAAAATCAAAAGCTTTCAGAACTCTGAGGATGTGGCTGTGTGCCTCCACCCATCCCACTTGATGAAGGAACAACGTTCGGAAAGCTTGTGATTTTAAATAAACCTGTTCAACTATAACCAGGTGTCCTGTAATTGACTACTTAATTAATAGTGCTGCACCACCAGCGTTTTTACATCCTCCTCTATCTCACCTAAAGATCCTATATTCTGGAATGGTGTGTTACCAGTCCGGCCCTTCCCTCAAACATGTTTCCGTGATGGCAACAATGCCATACTTCCATGTGTCAATCCATACCGTTAATTCATCATTAATTCATCCTAGCATTAAAATAGAGACCATCTAGCCTTACCTTACTGTCTTGAGACTCAGTCTGAGTAAAGGCAGAAATGAAGTACTCATACCAAGGGCCTCTGGTTTCATGCAGAGATCAACTCCTTGGTGCCTAATAGGCCCCTATCTTTCCATGGTTAGTTCCATTTTCTTGATAAAATTGCAGAATACTTTGGGATTCTCCCTGATCTTGCCTGCTATTTTGTTATACCTCCTCTTTACTCTCCTAACTGTTTTCTTGAGTTCACCCCTGCAATTCCTACTTTTCTCTAGGGCCATCGTTGTTTTGCATAATTTTTTATACATCTCTCTTTTCCTTTTTACCTTCGCCTGAATACTCCTAGGCATCCAGGGTTCTCTTGGGTATGTTTGGGCTGTACATTCCCCATATCTTTTTGAACCCCACCCCCACTGCTCTACTGAAGTTTAACCTCAAATAGCTGTTCCCAGTTTATTTTGGGCAGATGCAACTTTACAGTACAGAAGATGCTGACTTCATAAAAATAAGTCAAAAATCAAGTTGTTTGAAAGTACAAAGAGTCTGCAAAATGAAATAGAAAAGCCAAAAATTTGGTAGGTCGAGTCTGATGTCTAAAAAGTGAGATTGTTCACTGTTACAGAAAGCATTAGGATACAGTAAATTATTTGAACAGAGAAACACTGCAAAATATTGTAGTGCAGAGGCATCAGTTGTCCTTGCCCCTAAATCACGAAGAAAGCCTGCAATTTCAGCAATTCAGAATGAAAACTGCAAGGAAGCTAGAGTGGGAAATTTTTGGCACACCTGTAAATTGTAAAACCAACTGAGAAGGTGGTAGAGGAAGCCCAGAATGGACATGTCCTCAGGGGAGTGGGAGGGGGAGTCAAACTGCCTCAATATTGTGATCCTAAAACAATCCCTCAAGTATAAGGCTAAATGATGGTGTCATTGCTAAGAGGAAAGATTGCTCAGTTGTATCTCTCCAGTGACCATGTGTACCTGATAGTGATGGTCGTGCTTTCTTTTAACCTCATCCTTGTGTACAAAATGACTCGGTTTACTGCAGTAAAAACAGTGCTTTCCCAATGTTGGAGCAGCCTTCTTATCCTTTTTTTGTGATGTTCTCCTTAGTATTTGCTTCCTGCACTTTGTTTTTGATCATTTTGCACTTTTAGTCTGGAATGTCGATCAACATAATGTAAGGGCCAGTTGTTCCACCGTGGCTCTGGGCCGGGCCTCTATCGGTTTTGAGGGCTGGCCACCAAACTTTGATTCCAGTCAGCTTTCCGTTGTATGTATTTTCCGTTCAAAGATTTGGAGTTCTACATAATAGTTAACAAGCAAAAGCCGCTTTCTGTCTGTGTGGAGTTTGCACATTCTCCCCGTGTCTGCATGGGTTTCCTCCGGGTGCTCTGGTTTCCTCCCACAGTTCAAAGATGTGCAGGGCAGGTGAACTGGCCATGCTAAATTGTCAGTAGAGTTAAGTGCATTAGTTAGGGGGAATGTGTCTCGGTGGGTTACTCTTCAGAGGGTCGGTGTGGACTAGTTGGGCCGAAGGGCCTGTTTCCACACTGTAGGGAATCTAATCTAATTCTGCTAGACTGAGTTCAAAATGTCAGCTGGTAAGCTTCATCGTGCCAAAAGAAAATTGCAACCTGTTGCAATGTGGAATGTGGAACAGTTCCTGGACCAGTACAATAAGGTATGTCTTCCTGAAGAATATTATGTCAAAGAAGGTTAGAGTGTAAGACCAATTCAGAATCCGCTGAGAAAGGATCCAGTTGCAGTCAAGGACAGCCTCTGGAATTCTTTACCAACGGTAGCCATGATTACATTGAACAATGGAGTGGGTTTGATAGTCTGAACGGCCTATTCTGTTTTCCTATTTTCTGTGTTGCTACATTTCGTTTGAAAGACAAAATAGAAGTGCTAATAAAGAAGACTCTGAAGAAGAGCCATATCAGACTCGAAACACGTACTCTGTTTCCAGCACCCACAGCATTTTCCCTTTATTGGAAAGCTGCAAACGAATCTAGATTCACCAAACGAATCTAATAGGTATCTGAAGAGATCTCACTACCACATTGCCAACAATCAGGAATTTTTCCATAGTATGCAAAGCTAAAAATCTTCACTACCCTCGATGCAAAGACTGTTTGGTGAAGCTGTAGGAAAGCAACAGACTTTTAACTTAATTCTGGATACTGTTTTGGAGGTACAGATGGTTGTGCATCCTGTTTGACATTTCCATACCATCATACAACGATCAAAACAGACAACAGATGATCTTCCCAAGTGGAAGCTTGACCATGTGTAGTTTGTATTTCCTCCTGTGTTTGCATGTGCTTCTGTTGAGTGCTCTGGCTTCCCCCTACAGTCCAAAGAAGTACAGGTTAGGTAGATTGGCCATACTGAAAAAAAGTTGCCCCAGAAGTTGCAGACTAAGGTGGATTAGCTAGTGTAAAGACAGGGTTACGGCCATGGGCTGTGGAGCTCTGTATGAGTGTAATTCTTTGCAGTGCAGACTCATAGAGTCGTAGAGATGTACAGCATGGTAACAGACCCTTCGGTCCAACTCATCCATGCTGACCAGATATCCCAACCCAATCTAGTCCCACCTGCCAGCACCCGACCTATATCCCTCCAAACCCTTCCTAATCATATACCCATCCAGATGCCTTTTAAATGTTACAATTGTACCAGCCTCCACCATGATGAAGGAGCAGTACTCTGAAAGCTAGTGCTCCCAAATAAACCTGTTGGACAATAACCTGGTGTTGTGTGATTTCTAACTTTGTCCACCCCAGTCCAACACTGGCACCGCTACAATTTGAAATATATTAGCATTCCTTCAGTGTTGCTGGGTCAAAATCCTGGAGCTACCTTCCTGCAAACCCTCTGCTCTGGAATTCCGTGTCATAGTGTCCATCTGTGCCGTTTAAGACCTACCACCATGAGCAGATGTCTTAGTACCTCCTTAACCTGGCTCAGTGTTGCTCTAGGTTTTATAAAGCTCATATGAAATGCCTCAGGAGATTTTATTCCATGAAAGACTCTATAGAAATGTACTGAGTAATCTTAGTTACTCTTGAGGTGTCCACTTGTACAGAAAAAGGGAAGGTGGTGGATGTGAATGATGAATTTGGACCAAGTTTTCGAACAGCAACTGGTGCTGCATGGATAGAATGCAAGCTGTGACACAGAAAACGGGATTGGAGTTATTTTAAAAAATGTTCTTTCATGATAGCTGGGTGCCACTGGCAAGATGGGTATTTGTTGTCTGTTGCTAATTGCTCTTGAAAAGGTGGTGGTGAGTCTCTGCCCCAAACCGTTGAAATCCAGGTTTGACTTGATTGTGTTGGATATCGAAAACAAGTGAACTGGAGGTGGTGCTGGGTCCTCTTGGTTGCTCCATCCTTTTGATGGTGTAGACTGTGGCCTGGACATCCAAGCCCAGATGAGCTGATAGCGTTGGGAGGAGGCTTGTCAAACAAGGAGGACACTGTGGAAGATTTCAGGAAAACAGACTCATTTATGGAATGTGATAGAGTACTGCAAATTAGTGTGAGGCGATACATTTCTGGAGTAAAAGCAAGGAACAAGGGTGTACATTCAGGAGAAAGACATGAAAGTTGTGGATGGACAGAGGGACATTCAGTACAGTTTTATAAATAGAGACATACTCCACAAGTGTGGAGAAGTAATAATGAATCAATACTGAGCACGAGATTATCATTCACTGTTGGTAAAAACTCGTTGGATGCTGCCTGAACTGCTGTGCTCTTCCAGCACCACTAATCCAGTATCATTCACTGTTACAGAAAGCTCACTAAAAGCACAGAGAACGGGATTCACTAGGACTGGGGATAAATATAAATTCTGAATCGGTGATTGTTGTAAACCCAAAGTCTTGAAGGATGTGGAGGCGGGTCACACAAATCACTATCTTTAATGGGCGGCCTGGTTGCTCAGTGGTTAGCACTGCTGCCTCTCAGCGCCAAGGACTCAGGTTCGATTCCAGCCTCGGGCGACTGTCTGTGTGCACATTCTCCCCGTGTTCTGTGTGGGTTTGTTCTGGTTTCCTCCCACAATCCAAAAATGTGCAGGTTAGTTGAAATTGGCCGTGCGAAATTGCCCATGGTGTTCAGGGATGTGTAGGTTAGATGTATTAGTCAGGGGTAAAATGTAGAGTAATAGGGTAGAGGAATGGGTCTGGGTTGGTTACACTTCAGAGTGTCGGTATGGACATGTTGGGCCAAGAGGCCAGTTCCCACACTGAAGGGATTCTATGATCATCTTGCTACACTGCTGAAAGGGCTAAGCAGCAGACTGAGAGATTGACGATTTGGAAATGCCGGTGTTGGACTGGGGTGTACAAAGTTAAAAATCACACAACACCAGGTTAAAGTCTAACAGGTTTATTTGGAAGCACTAGCTTTCGGAGCACTCCTTCAGGTGCTTGTGGAGAATAAGTTTGTAAGACACAGAATTTGTAGCAAAAGTTTACAGTGTGATGTAACTGAAATTATATATTGAAAAAGTCCTGGATTGTTTAAGTCTCTCATTCTTACCAACATGGTCATTCACTGTGAGCTTTTCCTATAAAGTTTGTGTCTTACGATCTTCATCTGGTGATTGTGGAGAATGAACAGTTCTCCAAAACCTGTTGGACTATAAACTGTGTGATTTTTAACTGAGATATTGAGGCTATGTTCCTTTTGGAGCTGAAGTTTATCATGAAGGGGGACTGTTAGGGAGAAAGCAATTTTGTCTGGCTTGAGAATTGGAGTGAGCATTCCTAATTTAAAACTGTCATATGGGAGAATGTGAGCAAGGTCAGGAAAATGTTTTACGTTGCTGGGTGAGAGTGGGATGGGTGTTGGAGTTTTGCCATTCGGGAGTAGTCTTACTGATGGGGAGTGGCTGTACTGGAGACTACCACATCTTTGGGAAAGTTTGATGAATATTTCCAACAGACACAGAAATAATGAACAGGCAAAGTGTGCAAGAAACATCACTTACAGCTGGTCTCTGAGCTAACCTTTTTTAATGCAGAAAAATTGATTAATTTTTTTTCCCGTAGAAAGTTGGAGCATGTGAAATATACCCTGACTAGTCAAAGGTTAGCGGAAAGGTTTAAGAACGAGACAGAGCTCTGCTAAAAAGGAACACCGTGTTTATATAATTTAGTGTAAAAATGTGGGCACCATCCTGGGTTTTATAAATTAGGCACAGGGGCCATAGTGACGAGGGGGGACTGACTACTAAACTTGTTCATGTCATTGGCTTGTAGCTGGGTAGAAAGCTGACTCGAAGCCTCTGGGAATTGTACTGATTTCTGGTGAGTTTCTTTCTCTGGGGTTCTTGGACTGTGGGATTCTTTTTCTCCGCCCTGCTCCAGGGAGTGATGAAGGCTTAGTTATTGAGATGCGTGAGGTGCATGGGATTGACTTTGGATTAGCAAGGTAGTGGAGTTCAGGCCACAGTCACTACATCCACTACCTTAGAAGGGCAAAGCAGGTCCAAGGGGCTGAGTAGCCTACTCCCTACCATAGGATCATACAGCAACAGGAGGCCATTCAGTCTGCAGTGTCAGTACTAGCTCTTTGGAGGAGTCATCCAATGAATCCTAACGATTGGGCCCTCTACTTTTTGTCATTTACATAAATGATTTGGATGCAAGCATAAGAGGTATAGTTAGTTTGCAGATGACACCAAAATTGGAGGTGTAGTGGACAGCGAAGAGGGTTACCTCAGATTACAACAGGATCTGGACCAGATGGGCCAATGGGCTGAGAGGTGGCAAATGGAGTTTAATTCAGATAAACGCGAGGTGCTGCATTTTGGGAAAGCAAATCTTAGGAGGACTTATACACTTAATGGTAAGGTCCTAGGGAGTGTTGTTGAACAACGAGACCTTGGAGTGCAGTTTCATAGCTCCTTGAAAGTGGAGTCGCAGGTAGATAGGATAGTGAAGAAGGTGTTTGGTATGCTTTCCTTTATTGGTCAGAGTATTGAGTACAGGAGTTGGGAGGTCATGTTGCGGCTGTACAGGACATTGGTTAGGTCACTGTTGGAATATTGCATGCAATTCTGATCTCCTTCCTATCGGAAAGATGTTGTGAAAGTTGAAAGAGTTCAGAAAAGATTTACAAGGATGTTGCCAGGGTTGGAGGATCTGAGCTACAGGGAGAGGCTGAACAGGCTGGGGCTGTTTTCCCTGGAGCATCGGAGGCTGAGGGGTGACTTTATAGAGGTTTACAAAATTATGAAGGGCATGGATAGGATAAATAGGCAAAGTCTTTTCCCTGGGATCAGGGAATCCAGAACTCGAGGGTATAGGTTTAGGGTGAGAGGGGAAAGATATAAAAGAGACCTAAGGGGCAACATTTTCACACAGAGGGTGGTACGTGTATGGAATGAGCTGCCAGAGGATGTGGTGGAGGCTGGCACAATTGTAACATTTAAGAGGCATTTGGATGGGTATATGAATAGGAAAGGTTTGGAGGGATATGGGCTGGGTGCTGGCAGGTGGGACTAGTTTGGGTTGGGATGTCTGGTCAGCATGGACGGGTTGGACTGAAGGGTCTGTTTCCATGATGTACAACTCTATTTCCTCTGGCAGCTCATTCCATACACATACCACCCTCTGCGTGAAAATGTTTGCCCCTTAGGTCTCTTATATCTTTCCCCTCTCACCTTAAACCTATGCCTTCTGGTTGTGGACTCCCTGACCCCATGGAAAAGACTATGCCTATTTATCCTATCCATGACCCTCATAATTTTGTAAACCTTTATAAGGTCACCCCTCAGCCTCCAATGCTCCAGGGAAAACAGCCCCAGCCTGTTCAGCCTCTCCCTGTAGCTCAGATCCTCCAGCCCTGGCAACATCCTTGTAAATCTTTTCTGAACCCTTTCAAGTTTCAAAACATCCTTCCAATAGGAAGAAGACCAGAATTGCATGCAATATTCCAACAGTGGCCTAACCAAAGTCCTGTACAGCTGCAACATGACCTCCCAACCCCTGTACTCAGTACTCTGTCCAATAATGGAAAGCATACTAAATGTCTTCTTCACTATCTTATCTACCTGCAACTCCATGTTCAAGGAGCTATGAACCTGAGGGGTTCTTTCCACACTGTAGGGATTCTATCATTCAATGGATGATCTTTTTGTTTATAGATGCAGAGACACAATAAAAGATAACACCGCGATTGAACTTTATAGAGCCTACCAAATAAACCTGAGTCTGAAAAGTTGTAATTTCATTTAAATTTGGCTATAGTCCGATACATTTTTGTTTATCTATCTATTTATTTATTGTTATGTGTATTTTGTTACAAATTGTTGTACAGTCTCACCACTCTCTGTCGCCATCTTAAAGCAAGGAAAAAATAAACCAAGTCGTAGACCACAAAGGCAGAAAAATAAAGAATTAAACAAATACTGTTCAACTTGACAGTCCTTCTTATTCAGTGGACCTGCTGGGCAGCCATGAGTCCTCTTTGCTGCACTGTTATTGCTGGAACAAGAGTTGTCACAGTTTGGTGCCATCTCATGCCCACTGACGCCTCCGACACTATGAGTACTCACTGGACATTGCCAATGCAGCCACTACCAATGCCATCAGGCCTTGTCCTGGGTCCAAACTCTCCCACCCCACCACCTCCATGAATCTGCGCTGGACGCAGATGCTGCTAGGAACCCAAACTCACCTCCGCCACTACAGGCCGAATCTGTGCTGGGACTGTCTTGTTGTTACAGAAGTGCCGGGCCAACTCGTCAACTGCCACAAATCTGTGCTGGGCTCAATTTGTGTCCTTGCTGGATACATGCGCCAATGTTGATGCTGTCACCTTGGGCGAGCTCTTTAACAAGAGGTAAGTAAAAGAAAGGAAATGCGAAAAGAGAAACTAAAATATGTCATGCACAAACAGGAAATGGTCTCCTTGCATAACCCAGAAAAGTGAGAGCTGTAGCAGCAATGTGGTAACCAATAAATAGCGTGGCACAGTGGCTAAGGGAAGCATGGTGACCCAGTGGTTAGCACTGCTGCCTCACAGCTCAAGGGACTTGGGTTCAATTCCAGCCTTGGGCTACTGTCTGTGTGGAGTTTGCACATTCTCCCTGTGTCTGTGTGGGTTTGCTCTGTTTTCCTCCCACAGTCCAAAGATGTGCAGGTCAGGTGAGTTGGCCATGCTAAATTGCCCGTAGTGTTGAGGGATGTGTATGTTCAGTGCATTAGGGAGGGAACTGGTTCTGGGTGGGTTACTCTTCAGAGGGTTGGTGTGGACTTGTTGGGCTGAGGGGCCTGTTTCCAGTCTTCAGGAATTCTAATTCTAAAAAAAAATGTAAAAACAGTGAAATGATTTGCAGGATTCGTCACTTCTTTTATTCATTCATGGGATTTGGGCTTTGCTGAATAGGTCAGCACTTATCGCATCCCTAATTGCTCCAAGGACAGTGAAGAGGAACCACATTACTGTGGGTCCAGAGTCATGTATAGGCCAGTTTCCTTCCCTAAAGCAAGTAAGTGAATTGATGGGTTCTGGTTAGTTTCAAAGCTATTAGTTTCAAAATTTTAATTCCAGGCACACATGCTGGAAATCAAAAATTTCTGGGAAACTCAACAGGTCCAGCAGCATTGTAGTCCACCCTTCCTTGGCCCACTTGTCCTCTACTCCCAATATCTCTAACACTCCCTCAACACTTTCCTATGCATTTGCAGAAGGAGTAGCACCTTCCTACTTCCTCCCTCCTCATTATCCAAGGTCCCAGGCACACCTTCCAGGTGAAGCAGTAGTTTACCAGCACTTCACTCGACTGTACTTACTGCTCACCACGTGGTCTCCTTGACACTGGAGAGATGAAGCACAGACTGGGTGACTGCTTTGCAGAATACCTACATTCTGTCTGCAAAAAAATGACCCTAAACTTCTGGTTGCCTGCCATTTCAACATGCCACTGTGCTCCCTGGCCAACATCTCTGTCTCGGGCTTGCTGCAGTGCTCCAGTGAAGCTCAGCACAAGCTGGAAGAACAGCACCTCATTTTCCACTTGGTCACCCTGCAACCTTCTGGACTCAATATTGAGTTCAATAATTTTAGGGTATAAGCGTGCTGTCCCTTCTCCTCACTCCAACACACTGGGCTCAGCAGGACATGGGCTGCTACCACAAACAAACCATTGTCAGCCACTAACGGTCCCCATTAATATTTATTGGCCCAAGCTGACCTTGACCCATTCCTTTATCTGCCAACTGTTTTTCTCTCTTTTAGGCCTCAATCTCCTCCTGTTGTTCCCTCCCCTCCATCACTTCTCTAGCACATCTACCAACCTCTTCCTTGCTGCTGCAAGTAGTTCTGAAGAAGGGTCACTGCATCCGAAACATTAACTCTGCTTTCTCTCCACAGATGCTGCCAGATCTGCTGAGTTCTTCTAGCTTTTTAAAAAAAAATGTTTGTTTCTTAATTCCAAAGTTTTTTTTAGAAAGTTGAATTCAAATTGCATCATTTAACGTGGTGAGATTTGAACCTGGGTCTCCAGAGCATTACCTGGACCTCCTGTTAATAGGTCATCAACTCCAACCCACCCCCCAGCATCCACCCCCCTACCCAATCTGTCATTATTTCGTATACTTTGTGCTTAAGTTGTTGTCAAAGCGTGAACCATTTTACCAACTCATTGTCAAGAGGTACAGTACAGGTAGACAACTCTTTATCCGAAATCCCGAAATCCAAAAAGCTCCAAAGTCCGAAGGATTTTTCATGACTTTTTTTTTCTCATTAACAAGGTTCTTTGGAGTGCAAACATTTAACACAAGTCAACACCCACTCGATGCGTGTCACTCAGATTTGATGTGGGAGGGTGTAGCCCAACATTGGCAGGCCTCAATGCTCTTTCAAGGCCCTGTTTTAGTCAGTGAGTCAGCCCCTCCAGTACGATTTTTAAAAACATTCACCATCAAACAGTCACTTAATCTGAAATACGAAAAATTCTGAATTCTGAAAACCAGCTGATCCCGAACATTTTGGATGAAGGATTGAGCATCTGTACTGGGACACAGGAAGCAACATCCTCTAGAATCAAGTATCTAGGGTTGGCAATGTCAGTGCTGAAATACTATGATAAAATGATGCTACACCCTGCAGTGTGATGCCAGCAAGGCAGGATTTAAGGCAACTGTGATTTAGCAACTTTGAACTCAAGCTGCTGCTATCTGATCCAAGGCATCTGTGAAGAATGTTAGTCTCATTTCAGAGATACCATCTGGATGTGACATGCAAGCAACAGGAACAAATGCACCTCACAGACATGTCCTTGGGAGCTCTGCTCCCTCTGAATAAAGTGGAAGTTGTTATGACAGGGTGTGAAGTCTTCCAGGTCCAACATGATCAGCAGCTCAACATGTTCTTGAAGTCATCGGCCTAACAGTGGCATTGAATCTACCAGACAAGTGCCTTGCTCAAATCAAAAAAATGATCCATCAACGTGAAAGTATCAAAGCGTTCCAAAACACAACGTGACAAAAATGGTCTGAAAGCATAAAGGTTACTCCTCTAGTCATTAAAAACATTTTGGGCAATTAGAAATGAATTGGCAGCCCAAAGTATTACATTATGTTATGACTCATTGGGGTAGCGTGTTGGAAACCACACCCCACTGATCACCAAAGTCATCACATAGTTAAAGATATTAAAAAGTATGCAAGGATCCCCATTTGATGTGATTTTTGGATCAGTTTCTGCATTTAGCAAAAATTACTATTTATTACAAGTAATTAGACTATAGCAACAAGTTGGCGAAAGTGAGGACTGCAAATGCTGGAGATCAGAGTCAAGATTAGAGTGGTGCTGGAAAAGCACAGCAGGTCAGGCAGCATCCGAGGAGCAGGAAAATCGACGTTTCGGGCAGGAGCCCTTCATCAGGAAATTATGAACTGTAAGAATATAATGCTACAAATTAAGACTCCGATCTATTTAGAAACTGCTCCCTTACACATACACAGGCACACATAGACACATATAGAAATAACACCAATGGATCTTGTGGATGAAGGGAAGAATGGAAGGCGGTTTGCTGATTTCTAGGTGATTTTTATGATTTCTGTGTTGGTCACAATGTTGTGCTTCAGTTATCCTTCTTCTGATTCTTCAACAGGAATGCATGAGTTACAGGCTGGCTGTTTCACTTACAATAGGTCTTTCGTGTATCCACTGAAAGCCATAACTTACAGCACTGGCGGAAAGAAAGATAAACTGGTTTTGTTCAGGTTTAAAGGTCAAGCAGAAAACAAAGAGAGCTCCTGAGTTGGTGGTGGTCTGAAGGCTTGTTGATCAGACTCCAAGTTGTACAGCTATCTGAGAACCAATCACATGGTTGCTCAGCTATCTGAGAACCAATCACATGATTGTTCAGCTATCTGAGAACCAATCACATGGTTGTTCAGCTATCTGAGAACCAATCACATGGTTGCTCAGCTATCTGAGAACCAATCACATGATTGTTCAGCTATCTGAGAACCAATCACATGGTTGTTCAGCTATCTGAGAACCAATCACATGATTGTTCAGCTATCTGAGAACCAATCACATGGTTGTTTAGCTATCTGAGAACCAATCACATGATTGTTCAGCTATCTGAGAACCAAATACATGGTTGTTGACAAACAGAAGGCATTGTCATCGATAACTACTCACTAGTCTGTGGACCAACCAATGTTTTGTTGCCAACTAAAACTCCTCCGACTTCAACGTGTGTAAAATCTACACTTCAAGTTCTGCTCAAACAAGCAACTTTGTAACTGGTGCAGGATATTCACTGTTAAAACATAGAGAAACCCTCAGCAGTCCTTGGTTTTTAAAGCAGTTCTTTTCTCATTTCAGTCCACAAATGGTTTTAGTTGGCCAAGGAAAATTGCTGTTGTCAGCAATAGTTGAGGGCAGCCATTGTTTGCTATTCAGTGATGGTCAGCCATCGGGGGTGTGCCTGTGTATGTGCAAGGGAGCAGTTTCTAAATAGATCGGAGTCTTAATTTGTAACATTATATGCTTATGGTTCATAATTTCCTGATGAAGGGCTTCTGCCTGAAACATTGATTTTCTTGCTCCTCAGATGCTGCCTGACCTTATGCTACTTAGTGAAAGTTGGCCCCATCAATAGGAAGGATGTTGTCTAACTTGAGAGGGTGCAGAAACAGTTTACAAGGATGTTGCCGGGTTTGGAGAGTTTGAGCTAAAGGGAGAGGCTGAATAGGCTGGGTGTTTTTTTCCTCTGAAGTGTCGGAGGCTAAGGAGTGTACCTTTTAGAAGTTTATAAAATTCGGAGGGGCACAGATAGGGGGAGTTGCCAAGGTCTTTTTCCTCTGGCTGGGGAGTCCAAAACCAGAGGGCATAGGTTTAAGGTGAGAGGGGAAAAATTTAAAAAGGACCTGAGGGGTAACATTTTCACGCAGAGGTGGTGGATGTATGGAACGAGCTCCCTGAGGAAGTGGTGGAGGTGGGTATAATTGCAACATTTAAAAGGCGTCTGGATGGGTATATGAATAGGAAGGGTTTAGAGGGATATCGGCCAAATGCTGGCAAAAGGGACTAGTTGACATTGGGGTATCTGGTCGGCATGACGAGGTGGACTGGAGGGTCTGTTTCCATGCTGTATGACTCTATGAATGCATTGCCTGGGAAGGTCATGGTGGCTAGAAACCTTACAACCTTGAAAAAATATTTAGATGAGCACTTGAGATATCAAAACATTCAGAGATATGGGGCAAGTACAGGAAATTGGGATTAGCACACTTCTGGTTGTCATTACGTAAGTGCAGCCTTGATGGGCCGAAGGGCCTTTTCTCTGCTGTATGAATCTATGTGGTCCACAAATCACAAAACACAGGACTTACATTCATTCATTCTTTGTTCTCCTCATACAATCTTAGCACCTCTTGCACCTTTAACATATTCCAAAATTGTACGCTCTCAACAATGCATCAGCAGTTACGTTATCTCTATCAGCAAAATGAATAATCTGTAAATTAAATGATTGCATTAAATGATTGCATGAATAGTCTTCCATTCTGAATTTTAAGCTTTGCAATGAAGGCCTATAGATTGTGATAATTGTAAATTAGTATTTTCTTGTAACTGTGTCAGACATAAGCTTCAAAGTATTGAAGAGCCAAAAACAATCCTAAAATCTTATTTTCCACAGTAGAGTTTTTTTTTGATATTGACACTAGAGAAGGACTCCATGGTTTCTCCACTTCTGCATCATTATTCAGTAGGAAAACAACAGCAATCCCCAAGTCACTGGCATCAATTACTACTTTGAAAACTTTGGAAACTTCGGGGCCAGCCAACACTAGTTCATTTATTAAGATTACCTTTCTCAAAAGGTTTTTGGCATTCTGCTCACCATACCACTTTGCTAATTTCTTAACAAATTTATTAAAACATGGCTTTTGTACTTAAATTATGCGCAAAGGAGAACAAAGAACAACACAGGAATCGGCCCTTCAGCCCACTAAGACTGTGGCGACGCGTGATGCTTATTGAAACTGAAAATCTTTTGTCTCTATGCTGTCTGTTTCCCCTATTCCCTGCCTGTTCATTCACCTGTCAAGATGCCTCTTCAACATTTCTATTGTATCTGCTTCCACCAACTTTTCTGGCAGTGCATTCCAGGCACTTACCACTCTCTGTGTAGAAAAACCTGCCTCTCACATCTCCTTTAAACTTACCCTCTTTTACCTTACACCTGTGTCCCCTCATAATTGACATTTTTACCCCGGGCAAAAGACTCCGACTATCCTTTCTATCCATTTTCCTCTTGTGATTTTGCAAACTTCGAACATTGTCATCCATTGGTGCTCGTGTGAAAACAAACCAAGTTTGCCCGATCGCTGTACAGAGCTGATACCCTCCAAGCCAGGGAACATTCTAGTAAACCATTTGTGTGCCCTTTTCAAAGCCTCTACATGCTTCTGGTAGTGTGGCAACCAGAACTGTATACAACATTCCAAATGTGGCCTAACTACAAATCTGTGACATGACTTGCCAGTTTTCATACCCTGTGCCCTAACCAATAAGAGCAAGCATGCCGTATGTGTTCTGGACCACCATATTCACTTGTGTTGCCCCTTTCAGTAAACTTTGGACCTGTTTGCCTATTTCTGTCTGTATCTTAATGCAATGGGGGTTTCTTCCATTTACTGTCCACTTCTCTCCTGCATTAAACCTTCCAAAAATGCATCACCATGCATTTGTCTGAATTAAACTCCACACTGCAGGGAGTGGAGTGTATTATTTCCCCCTCCAACTCTATTTTGATTTAATCCCTGCCCTCCCCTTCTCTGTTTGATCACGCAGCATTGCCCTTTGAGAAGCTGGTCACTGGTCACTTGGGTGTTTCCTTTCTTCCTGGTAGTGGACTATAAATAAAGATTTACACACTTGTTGTTTTTCACTGTGTCCAACACTTGTACACACACAACACGGGTGCCGGGGAAAATATAAGCACTACTGCTGTCAGGCAGTAGTGTGGGAATAGAAAATAAAATTAAAAAAAACCAACTTAAATTCCATCTGCCATTTCTCCACCCATGTCTCTAGCCTATGAAGACGTTTTCCTCCTCTCTCTACAAGAATCTCAGGGAGTCCCTCTCGCACTGCAACTCCCAGGTCATTTCCTCTGCCCTGAAGCTCTTCAACCATGTCGTGAAACAAACTCGCTACCACAGCCACATTCGCTTCCTCAGTGCCTGCCTCCGCATTCCTGATGAAGGGCTTTTGCCCGAAACGTCGATTTCGAAGCTACTTGGATGCTGCATGAACTGCTGTGCTCTTCCAGCACCACTAATCCAGAATCTAGCCTATCTATGTCCTACTCAATCCTCTGGCAATCTTACTCATTATCAGCAGCTCCCCCAATCTTTGTGTCATCCTCAAACTTACTCATCAGGCAACCTACATTCTCTTCCAAATAATTTATTATTATAAACAACAGGGATTTCAGCACTGATCCCTGAAGGAACACCTAATCATAGAGTTCCAGACTGTAAAATATCTTTCCTTCTCTAATCTTTGTCTTCTATGACTAAGCCAGCTCTGTAACCATCTTACCAACTGTTGGAGGATTGAGCCCAATGGATCAGAGGCCACAAATGAAGTTCGTAGTGACAGTGACCAACAGTTTATTAAACAAAGTGACACCGCGGAAGACAAATTGGCCAGGCTGACACAGATCTCATTCTCTGCACAGCTGGCCAGACTGCTCTTCCCAGATCGGAAGGTGCAGACATGCTTTATAGGGGTACAACCCAAAGATGATAATTGTAAAGCTGTTACAGTACAATAGGGAAAATTGTAAAGCGATTAGAACAAGAATAAACTGAATGGAAGTTAATCAAGATTCCAGCAGTAGCAATTCATTTGTAATTGATACAGGAGATTCCAGCCAAATCCGTGAGTGAGTGAGAATGTCTTCTCGAGGATTCTTCATTGTATTTCCTGTCAGCGTGAATATGTGGAAATGTCCCTTCTCCTGGCACTCAGGTGTGTCCATTTTGTACCTCCCACAACCGAGTCCCTTGGTCTGCCTCTTTGTTTATGCGGTATCGGTTTCAGTGGGAAAAGAGTCTGCCCTTAGGGTGTTGGGACTGCAGTGCTAATCTGGGCTGAGTGTTGATTGTGAAAGCTATGTTAGGAAGTGTATTCTCTGGTCTGGGAGTAGCTTGGCCATGTCTGGTTTCTATGTTAGCCTGTTTGGCCAAGACTGGGGCACTCTGGGTAGTTTCTGTATGTGTTGACCGGTTTGATTTCTGCGTTTTGCAGGCCAGCTTTTGTGTGTTTTATGCGGCCATGCTGAGAGTGAGCAGGGTGGCAGATCTTTTTCCCACACCAACTCACAACAGAAGCCATGTGACTTCACCTTTTGTCTAGATTAGAGTGGTGCTGGAAAAGCACAGCAGGTCAGGCAGCATCTGAAGAAGAGGATCCTCAGATGCTGCCTGACCTGCTGGGCTTTTCCAGTACCACTGTAATCTAGACTCTGGTTTCCAGCATCTGCAGTCCGTGTTTTTACCTACTTCACCTTTTGTATCAGCATGCTATGATGGACCTTACCAAAGGCCTTGCTAAAATCCATATAGACAACATTCACTCACCTGCCTCATCAATCATGTTTATCACTTCCTCAAAAACTCAATCAAATTTGTGAGACACGATCTTCCCTGCACAAAGTCATGCTGCCTATCACTAATAAGTCCTTGCTTTTTCTAATGCAAGTAAATTCTATCCTTAGGAATCTTCTGCAATAATTTCCTGATCGCTGACGTAAGGTTCACGAGCCTGTAATTTTTCCGGATTATCCCCATTGCCCTTCTTAAACAAAGAAGCAATGTTGGGTGTTCTCCAGTCCTCTGGGACCTCTTCTATGACTAAACAGGATGCAAAGATTTCGTACAAGACTCCAGCAATTTCCTTACCGGCCTCCTTCAGCATTCTGGGATCGATCCCATCAGGTCTCGGGAACTTTCCTACCTGAATGTCTTTCAAGCACCCAACACCTCCTCCTTTTTATACTAATATACCCTAGGTGATACATTTTGGAAAGTCTACTACAGGAGAGATGTGGACAGTAAATGGAAGAACTCTCCCAACTCTCAGTACCCATATGCCCTTCTTTATGAATGCTGATACAAACTATTCATTAAAGGCCTCACGAGCTCCAGGCATAAATTACCTGCTTTGTCCTTGAGTGGACCTATCCTTTTGCGAGTTGATCTCTTGATTCTTAAATATGTGTAAAAAAACTAGGGATTTTCCTAAATCCTATTTGCCGAAGGCATTTCATGGCCCCTTTTAACCCTCCTAATTCCTTGTTTGACTTCTTCTCAGCTTTCTTTGTATAGTCCGAATCTTCAGTTTCCTAAACCTTACATATGCCTCCTTTTACTTTGTGATTCAGCTGTTAATTTCTCTTGCCATCCTTATCCTTCATTTTCATAAGAACATCCTCATCTTGGTCAACTGGCCTTTAAAAGGTTCCCACATGCCAAATGGGGATTTACCCTCAAATAGCCAGCCCTCAGCCAAACTCCCCAGTTCCTGCCTAACATTGTGGTTAGATTTCCCCCAAATGAATACTTTAACACCATGACTACTCTTACGTTATCCATAAATAATTTTAAACTCACAGAATTATGGTCACTGTTCCTAAAATGCTCCTCCACTGAAACTTTGATCATCTGGCCAGGCTCATTTCCAATTACTAGGGTCTAGTATGGTCCCTTCCCTAGTTGGACTATTCACATACTATTTCAAAGAACTGAACACATCTAACAAATTCTCCCCCCGTCCAAGCCCTTGGTGTGAAAGTAGTACGATTTGGCGTACTGCTGCATGATGGGATACTTGACCAAGGTAAAAGGTGTCTTGGCTCTCAGGCTCACAGCTGTCAAGGGAAAAGAACTGCTGGAGATAAAGGCTGTAATTATAATGTGACAAAATATAGGGAGTGCATCTTAAGCTCGTTAGTTTCTCTGTCCTTGAGCAACATCAAAGAACGAAAGGAGGAGCTACACTATGCTTACCTTTCTCTTGAATTATTGCATTTAACATTACTTGAGTGCGGAATGTAAGCAAAGTTGTTTGTACTATTGTGTAAATATAGGCCAACTGTTCAGCTCAGGAGAATGCTCTGAGACAGCGAAGACTGTGGAACCTCTCTGTGAATTCACAAAAAAAAAGCTTTTTGAAACAAGACTCAGTTTCGGACTAAGTAATTTCCTCAACACTTGGCATGAAGTAATTCCCAGTCAATACAGGGGAAGTTAAAATTACCCACCACAAGTATCTTGTCCTTTTTTCATTTTTCATTTTTCCATAATCTGTCCACACATTCATTCCTCTATCTCCTGAAGGCAGTTGGGAGGCCCGTAGTACAATCCCATCAAGGCGATTCCATCCTACCTATTCCGGAGATCGATTTATATGGTCTCATTGGGTGTCTTCCCTTACTACAGTTGGGACATTCTGTCTTAGCGGTAACACAGGTCCCCTACCACTTTTAGATCCCTCTCTACCTCACCTGAAACACTTAAATTCCAGAAAGTTAAGCTGCCAGTTTTGTCCTCTCTCAGCCAGTCACTGTAACAGCAAGAACACCATAGTTACCTGTATTAATCCAAGTTCTAAGTTCATCTGTCTTATTTGACATACTTGTCACATTAAAACAAATACACTTCAGACCACCAGTCATGCAGTGTTCAGTAACCTCCCCCACCCCCCGTCTGTTCTTCCTCTTTGTCTTACTGGCCTTAGTCTCTTTCTCTTCTTCAGTCTTGCTGACCTATAGCTCTGGTTTCTGCCAGATTCCCCGCTACCACCACCACCCAGCCAACCCCCCCCCCCCCACTCCCCCCACAACCACCACCACCAGAAACTCTCCTGAGTGACACTTGCAAACGTCCCTATTAAGATATTACTACCTTCCAGTTTAGATGCAACTCAGCCTTCTTGTACAAGTCCCACCTGACCTGGAAAATATCATAATGGTCCACATTCCTGAAGCCCTCCCTTCTACACCAGCTCTTTAGCCACACATTTAACTGTACTATCTTTCTATTCCTAGCCTCAGTGGCACATGACAGAGGAAATAATCCCAAGATTACAACCGTAGAGATCCTGCTTTTCAACTTCCTGCCTAATTCCCTTTGCAGGACCTCATCTGGCTTTCTGCTTATGTTGTTTATACCAATATGGAGCACAACATCTCCTTTCAGAGTATCCTGTGCCCACTCAGTGACACCCCTGATCTTGGAACCAGGGAGGCAACACACCATCCTTGCTCACATTCCACAGGGTCACATTCTTCAGCCAATTCAACTTTTAATCAATTACAGACCACAAGCTAGTTACACAACCGAGTCAATCGTCACCAAATTCCTGAAGAAGGGCTTATGCCTGAAACGTCGATTCTCCTGCTCCTTGGATGCTGCCTGACCTGCTGCGTTTTTCCAGCAACACATTTTTCAGCTCTGATCTCCAGCATCTGCAGTCCTCACTTTCTCCTAATCGTCAACAAACTCAGGTCACTCACACCTCCTGCTCTCTGTTCATTGCAGATTACAATGACAAAAAGTAAGCATTTTTTATTTCAGAAATATATACTTTATTCATAAAGATAACTTTACATACATTGTCACAAAAGCAGTTCAGTCTGTACAGTAGCGTTTGAAGAAACAAGCATTGGAGTTTGACTCTATCCAATGAAGCCAAAGGCATTTCTTACTTACACAAGACTATATTTACATATTTTGGGGACTCGTCCTGGGAGAGCAAGCCATTTTTATTTCAAACTATATTTTATGTAGATAAAGATGTTTTTAGGAATAGTCAGTAAAGTTGTTCGGCTCTATACATATGAAGAAGCAAACAAACATTGGAGTTTGACTCGACCTGACAAACAAACCAAAGGCATTTCTCACTTGTACAAGGCTATGTTTACAGATAATAATCCAGTCACTGAACGGATCCCCATTTAACTTCAGCAGAAAGACTTTCGATGCTGGCCTTTCCCCGCTGTGCCATGGCAGCAGTTGCTCCAAGCTTGAGTGCTTCCTTAAGCATGCAGTCCTGGACCTTGGAATATGCCAGTCTGCAACATTTGTTTGAGGTTGAGGTCATGTCCTTGCTCTGAGAGGCCAAAACGGGTTTCAAGGTAGACCAATGAGTATATTTCACCAAACTGGTGGTCCTCTCGGCAAAGTCGATGTTTATCTTGTGCAACCTGGGGAGCAGACCGTAGAGCACAGAGTCCTGTGTCGTGGAGCTGTTCTGGATGAACCGCAACAAGAACATCTCTATCCAAACTTCATTTGCAAAGGCACGTTTCGGCAGGAGATGTTTGACAAACTTTACCACCATTAGAGAGTCGAGGCATTCATGAAAATTCTCACAGGTAATGCCCTTCTCAATGCCAGCTAGAGTCATAGAGTCATAGAGTCATACTGATGTACAGCACAGAAACATACCCTTCGGTCCCACCTGTCCATATCGACCAGATATTCCAACCCAATCTAGTCCCACCTGTCAACACCTGGCCCATATCCCTCCAAACCCTTCCTATTCATATACCCAAATAAATGTCCTTTAAATATTGCAATTGTACCAGCGTCCACCACATCCCCTGACAGCTCATTCCATACACATACCACCCTCTGCGTGAAAACGTTGCCCTTTAGATCTCTTTTATATCTTTCCCCTCTCACCCTAAACCTATGCCCTCTAGTTCTGGACTCGCTGACCCCAGGGAAAAGACTTTGCCTATTTACCCTATCCATACCCCTCAATTTTGTAAGCCTCTATAAAGTCACTCCTCAGCCTCTGACGCTCCAGAGAAAACAGCCCCAGCCTGTTCAGCCTCTCCCTGTAGCTCAAATCCTCCAACCCTGGCAACATCTTTTTAAATCTTTTCTGAACCCTTTCAAGTTTCACAACATCTTTCTGATAGGAAGGAGACCAGAATTGCATGCAATATTCCAACAGTGGCCTAACCAATGTCCTGTACAGCTGCAACATGACCTCCCAACTCCTGTACTCAATACTCTGACTAATAAAGGAAAGCATACCAAACACCTTCTTCACTATCCTATCTACCTGCGACTCCACTTTCAAGGAGCTATGAACCTGCACTCCAAGATCTCTCTGTTCAGCAACACTCCCTAGGACCTTACCACTAAGTGTGTAAGTCCTGCTAAGATTTGCTTTCCCAAAATGCAGCACCTCACATTTATCTGAATTAAACTCCATCTGCCACTTCTCAGCCCATTGGCCCATTTGATCAAGATCTTGTTGTAATCTGAGGTAATCTACTTTGCTGTCCATACACCTCCAATTTTGGTGTCATCTGCAAACTTACTATCTATACCTCTTATGTTCACATCCAAATCATTTATATAAATGACAAAAAGTAGTGGACCCAGCACCGATCCTTGTGGCACTCCACTGGTCACAGGCCTCCAGTCTGAAAACAACTTTCCACCACCACCCTCTGTCTTCTACCTTTGAGCCAGTTCTGTTAGCAATATCTTGGTGCTTGTTGGAAAGTTCGACCAAATGTGTTTGACATCTGCTCAAGGAATAACCCAACTGGAGTGGGCAGCAAGGTGGCTCAATGATCAGCACTATTGCCTCTCAGTGCCAGCACCCGGATTTAATTCCAACTTTGGATGACTATCTGTGTGAAGTTTCCACATTCTCTCCATGTAGGCGTGGGTTTCCTCTAGGTGCTCTGGTTTTCTTTCACAGTCCAAAGATGTGAAGTTTAGATGGATTGGCCATTTGAAATTGCCTGTCATGTCCAGGATTATGCAGGCTAGGTGGATTAAGTGAGGACTGCAGATGCTGGAGATCTGAACTGAAAAATGTGTTGCTGGAAAAGCGCAGCAGGTCAGGCAGCAACCAAGGAGCAGGTGAATCGACGTTTAGGGCATGAGCCCTTCTTCAGGAATGTGGAAATTGTGTCCAGCAGGCTAAGATAAAAGGTAGGGAGGAGGGACTTGGGGGAGGGGCGTTGGGAATACGATAGGTGGAAGGAGGTTAAGGTGAGGTTGATAGGCCAGAGTGGGGGTGGGGGGGGCGGAGAGGTCGGGAAGAAGATTGCAGGTTAAGAAGGCGGTCTGGGTCCGAGGGTTGGGACTGAGAAAAGGTGGGGGGAGGGGAAATGAGGAAGCTGAAGAAATCTGCATTCATCCCTTGTGGTTGGAGGGTTCCTAGGCGGAAGATGAGGCGTCGTGTTGCCATGGTCTGGCGATGGAGGAGGCCAAGGACCTGCATGTCCTTGGCGGAGTGGGAGGGGGAGTTAAAGTGTTCAGCCACGGGGTAGTTGGGTTGGTTGGTGCGGGTGTCCCAGAGGTGTTCATCCTTCGTCATTTCCGCCACCTCCAAACAGACCCCACCACCAAGGATATATTTCCCTCCCCTCCCCTATCAGCATTCCGGAAAGACCACTCCCTCCGTGACATCTCCACTAACCAAACCTCCACTCCCGGCACCTTCCCCTGCAACTGCAAGAAATGCAAAACTTGCGCCTACACCTCCACCCTCATGGCAACACGACGCCTGGAGGAAGAACGCCTCATCTTCTGTCTAGGGACCCTCCAACCACAAGGGATGAATGCAGATTTCTCCAGCTTCCTCATTTCCCCTCTCCCCACCTTTTCTCAGCCCCAACCCTCGGATTCAGCACCGCCTTCTTGACCTGCAATCTTCTTCCCGAGCTCTCCGCTCCCTCCCCCTCTCCGGCCTGTCACCCTCACCTTAACCTCCTTCCACCTATCGCATTCCCAACGTCCCTCCTCCCTACCTTTTATCTTAGCCTGCTTGACACACCCTCCTCATTCCTGAAGAAGGGCTTATGCCCGAAACGTCGATTCTCCTGCTCCTTTGATGCTGCCTGACCTGCTGCGTTTTTCCAGCAACACATTTTTCAGGCTAGGTGGATTAGCCATGTGAAATGCAGGGTTTCAGGATTAGTTAGGGGCGTGGACCTGGGTAAAATTCTCTTCTGAAGGTTGGTGTGGACTCCACACTGTAAGGGATTCTATGATTCTATTCTATGGATTTAACCTTCTCCTTTTTACCCTGAGTCTCGAGGATGAGGAGTGCTGACGACTTCCTGATGGACTTGTGGTTAAAAGGTGCTTCTGTTTTAACATTTCTCCACGAAGGGCAGGTGATAACGAAAAGCCCAACTATTTGGAGCGTGCCATAGCAACAAAGCAGTCCCATCCTTTGCAACACCAGGAGCAGGTAGAACCTCAGTACATAGTGACACTTGGCGTTTGCATACCACGGGCCTTTGCACAACTTGATGCAGCTACACACAATCAGGATAAGGATGGTGTTGAGTACATCTTTCGTCCTTTTCCAGAGTTTTGTACATGGTGTTCCAGCAGCCACAGTTCATCTTCAACCTTCAGATGCATTGGAAGATGGCTTGGGTGAATGCAGTGGTGTGGGTTCGAAGAATGGGCCAGAACTACACCAGGGGCAACAACAGAGAGAGTGCCTCACACCAGGTGACTAGGTTTTTATCCGTAACGGGGAGGGACCGATGCTCCCAAAAACCCAGCGTCTGCCTCACCTTGGCAATATGCTCCTTCCAAGTTCACTTTGGCTCCCACGGCCAGTTTGAACTGGTTGCAGGTGCCCATTGAGTCTGTTTTCTACTTGGATCCAGTGTTAATGTCCATATACAGGGAGGTTTTGACCTGCAGGTGTCCGCTGCCTGGAATAGTCACCCCTCTCAAGCTCACATCCTTCCCGATGGACTCAGCACAGACTCTATGCAACACACACACACAAGGTGGGAGAGACTGGAAAGCTCTGCCTGCCTCCAGATCTGATCAGGAAGATTTCTGATTTCCAACCATTGATTGACGCTGCGCCAATGATTTTGGTGTAGAGCAGTCAGATCCAATTGCAGATTCCCTCATTAAAGCCCAAGTTGGAGAGCACATCCCATATGTAGATCCTATCAAAGGCCTTCTCTTGGTCCAGACTAATGAGGCAGGTGTCTACCCCCCATGTCCTGCGCATAGACAACCTGAGGAGTGCGAGGATCTCAAAAGATTGTCCTGCCTGGTACAGCACAAACTTAGTCAGGGTGAATCACTGATTCCAGGACAGGCATGACCTGGTTGGCGATGACCTTAGACTGGATTTGGTATCTGCATTCAGCAGTGCATTTGGTTGTGAATTTCTAATTTCCTCTCTCTTCCCCTTCTGCTTATAGATGAAGGTGATGATACCTTTCAAGGATTTGCATATGCTACCTGCCAGAAGCATGCTGTCATAAACCTCCAGGAAATCCTGGCCAATCAGGTCCCACAGAGCTGATTACAGCTTGGCTGGGAAGCCATCAAGAGGGGTGACCTTATATATGTCTATAAAATCAAGAGGGGCATGGATAAGATAAATAGACAGAGTCTTTACCCTGGGGTGGAGGAGTCCAGAACTAGAAGGCATAGGTTTAGGGTGAGAGGGGAAGATATAAAAGAGACCAAAGGGGCAACTTTTTCACACAGGGGGTGGTACGTGTATGGAATGAGCTGCCAGGGGGAGTGGTGGAGGCTGGTACAATTGCAACATTTAAAAGGCATCTGGATGGGTATATGAATAGGAAGGGTTTGGAGGGATATGGGTCGGGTGCTGGCAGGTGGGACTAGATTGGGTTGGGATATCTGGTCGGCATGGACGGGTTGGACCGAAGAGTCTGTACCCGTGCTGTACATCTCTATGATTCTATGACTCTAATCCTGGGAGTCTTGTTCTTTTCTCGTGACTCAAGGGTCTTTTCAGCTCATCCAGAAATATCCATCCTATCCTGGTCCAGCCTATCCTGCATGCTGTTGTCCAAGACCTCCGTGATTGAGGACAGGAATGACTTGTGGGGGGTGGGGTGGGGGTGGGAGGTGCACTATCTGTGAGTTTTGTGTCATACACTAAAGCATAAAAGGATTTACTGATCCTCTGGCTGTCAGATTGATATGACGTTATTGAGCCATCTTCTTCCTCAAGCTGCAGATCACAGAGCTCTCTCTGTGAAGCTCCTGGAAGAATAAATGCGGGTATCTCTCATCTTTCTCCACAGTGGAGACCTTGGACTGGACAATTATCCTGGAGGATTCTGAGTCAAGGAGCAAGGCTTGCTGTCCCTTCACCTCCTGGAGTGACATCAACTCCCATTGCCTGAAGCAGGAGTAGGTTCTCCATGCTTTTCTGGAGTTTGGACAGTTTTTCCTGTCTCTCTCTGTCTTGTCTTCTGAACACTTTGAGGATAAAGAACATCTCGATGTTCCTCGATTGTCTCCCACCAGTCTGCTGAAGACTCAAAGAGGGGCTTCATGGTCCTCCAACCTCTGTCATCTCTTTTGAGCTTTTCAATGTTTTCTGGAGTTAACAGTTTCATGTTCAACTTTTATATTCTCTTACCGGCCCACTGGTCATCCAGCAGGAGCTGCTGCAGGACAGCCAGCTGCTCATTCTTTACCACCAGATGTTAAATTAGTCTCAGGGCAGCATTTCTGCCCATAACATCTACCATGAGGAGACACCTCCCCGCCAACCACCTCCCTAACTTCGGAGATGGTGAAGTTGCCTTGTCAGAACAGAGTACCCAGGCTGGAAGAACAGCAATCTTATTTCCCCCATCCAAATCAAAGGACAATGGGCCCCCAAGCTCAACCATTTCCTGTAACTGCTGAGATGTGGTAGTCTACACTGCTGCAGAAGCAGGGAGGTCCCCTTTGACTTTGGTCAGGTAAGCCAGCAGAGTAGCCAGCAGCTTTACAGCTGTACACATCCAGGCAATTTTAATACCCATTTTGGGAGTTTACAAAATTACCTGTGGACCCAATGTCGGTTCACCTGTGGTCCTGTCAGTGAGGGATTCCTTGCGTTCCTGTGTTGGATACTTTCAGCACTGAGGTAGCTCTCTTGTTTCTCTCCAGTAAGTGGGATTGTCCTGATCCAGTGTCGTTGGGGTGAGGACAAATTCAGGAAGGTCTGGCTTGGAGTCTGACAGAAGGTCTGTTGTGTTATCCTCCTGATTCAGAACATTGCTGCTCCCAATTGCCTGGAGGTGTGGTGCGATGGTTACCCCTTGGTTCCTGCCGACTGAAGGCTGGGTTTCACTGGACCCCTCATGACGTCTGGTGTTTCTGGATTGTGGAGTGCTCCTCTCCTCCTCCCCTGTGGTGCTGTACCTCTCTTTTTGTTGATAACTATCCCTCCACACCTTATCATTAGAGGAGCCATTGTGTGGTTGCCTCTTTCCGTTTTGCTGTGGGATTGTGGAAGCCAAACCATCTTCCTTTGGTGGTTGTTTCTCATTGGTATCCAATCCTCCACCTCCTTCATTACCTCCTCCTCCCTGAATTCCATCTGTTTAGGTGGAGGTTGGGTCAGCGATGGTGTGCCTCTGTGCTGAATACCATCTCCTCCTCTCAAGCCTGTCCCTCCCTCTTGTGCCTTGTTTTGGTTTTCTTACTGGAGGGTGGGTGGGTGGAGGATGTTCCCATTATTATCCACCTTCAAGGTCATCTTGACCTGTCGCTTGCTGGCCCAGATTCTGAAGGAATCCACCACCCCAGTGCTTTCTCCTTCAAGCTGTCCATGCCTTCCCAGGAATGTGGGGTCTGTACATATGGATTGTAACAATCCCATTCCTCTGTGTGAGGAGAATGAACTGTGGTGCTCCAGACAGGACAAGGAGGGGACCTTCATCTCTTTGTTCATCAAGTACCTTCAGGAGACCCTCACATCGCTTCACACTCCTGAAGGTCACATCGAAGTTGCCCCTGTCGGCAGAAAATATCTGCTGCTTGGCATCTGCAGAAATCGAGAACTCTCCTCACAAAGGAGTTCTGGTCAACCAATGATCCTTCTTCCACCTTCTTCACAGTTACCCTGACTGTACTTTGGTCTCCCTGGCCTGGGGCGTGGCAGATGCTCTGGTTGGCTGGTCACTGGATTAGTCAAAATAGAGCCTTTTGGCTCTCACTCTTTACCTCTTCAAAACCCGACACACTCCCTAACCTCCTTCCAATGTTAACAATGACACCTCATGCTCCATCCATCACTATGCTTCCTCATGGCAATCGGTGCTCTGTGCCCACCTCTATCACCTCTCATACCATCCTTGTCAACCTATGACCTCCAAATGGCCCCATGGCTCCTATAATCTGTGTGTCAGTGTTGTGTTAAGCTGTGATAACACGTGCCCACATCCACTATCTTTTGCTCTTCAACATACCATGCCAATGCATCAACTAACCATCATGGGTTGACCTCAGGAATTCACTGTCCCACAAAGACTCTAGAATTACTTGGAGATATCAGTCAAACTGAAATAAGAGGCATTGTGATAATGGAAGGTTGGGAAGTAGATTCTACAGAACTAAACCTATAATAATAGCCATCAGGCTGAAGTCAACAGGCAATCTGAAATGGCAAGAACCTTCTTACATCACTGCGGACAACACTTTTTAACTATCTAAATGGCATGAGTATTAACCGCCTTAACAGTTCCCTTCGACAGCTCTGTTTACCATTTATTTCAATAACTTGCCTCACAGCACCAGGGTCCCAGGTTTGATTCCAGCCTTGGGCGACTGTCTGCATGGAGTTTGCACATTCTCCCCGTGTCTGCGTGGGTTTCCTCTGGGTGCTCTGGTTTCCTCCCACAGTCCAAAGATGTGCAGGTCAGGTGAATTGGCCATGCTAAATTGCCCATAGTGTTAGGTGCATTAGTCAGAGGGAAATGGGTCTGGGTGGGTTACTCTTCGGAGGGTCAGTGTGGACTGGTTGGGCCGAAGGGCCTGTTTTCACACTGTGGGGAATCTAATCTAATCTAATCTAATCTAATCTATCTCATAAACTCTATTGACATTTCAATTTTTAATCTCTAACACCTTTGCCTGTTCTAATGGAGTACATTCATGGTTCCTCAACACTCCCTAAAGGCAACTTACCTTTCCAAAAGGGAATCTGACTTACACAATGGCATCCAAAGATTATTTTTTAAAAATATATGTTTATTGAAAAAGAGATTTTTTAAAATATTACAACAAAACAATACAAGGAAAAAACACCAAAAAAGGTAAAAAAAAACCCAAACCACACTCATGTACAAATGTTCAAATATAAACAGAAAAATAAATATTTAAAAAAACTCAACTAACTACTTAACTAAATAAATAATAACCAACAAACTAATAAATAGTAATAACTCAGCTCAGCCAAACAAAACACTCATACATTTGCAGATCCCCCTTCCCTGGATACTGGACTCATAAAGCACAATCGTTACAGCTATATAAAATTCCTTGTCAGTGTGGCAGATAAATCTGTGTCCAGGTATTCCAAAAAGGGCGACCATGTCTTATAGAAATTCTCAGTTTTGTGGTGTACCATACTTGTGAGAACATCCAAGGGGATATGCTCTATGACAATCTTCCGCCAACTCAACCAGGCCTGGGGATTTTCGGGTACCCAACCTAACAAGAAATTCTTCCTTGTGCAGAAAGTGAGGATGTTGAAAAGTTTTTTCTTATATGCATCTACAAGGAACACACTGGGCAGGCCAAGAAGGAGTGAGATTGGGTCCTTCTCCACCCTTACGCCCAAAATCCTCTCTACGGCACCCGCCAGAGTGCTCCAGTATGTTTGAAGCCTCCCACAGGCGCCCGTACCAACTTTGCACTTGGGACATGTTGAAGATACCCCTGGTTTAAATTTTGATAAACGGTCTGGAGCCAAGTGGACCCTGTGGAGAATCTTCAACTGTAAAGCATGGGTCTTATTGCAAATTGATATCTTTCTTGCATTTTCCCAAATATCCTCCCATGCCTCTGAGGAGACCTCAACACCTAGCTCTCTCTCCCACACCCTGCAGAGTCGATCGAACTCACCTGAGGGAGCACCTCCCAACTGATGATATAAAGTGCTGACTGAAAGTGTACGCTTAGCACTGAACACTCTCCTCTCTATGTTGGATTTGTAGGATCAGGAAAATGTATTATCCATTTTTGAATAAAATCCCTAACTTGAAAAAAACATTAGATAGCGTTTATTTTCATGCTAACTGATCAAAGGACATCATTGTGTCTCCCTCAAAAAAATCGTCCATGCAAGACAGACCCCTAGCTGCCCAACGTTTAAATCCTGAATCTATCATCCCCGGTTGAAAACCCGGCATACCCGCTTAGGTGTAAGAGAAGATGTTTTGCCAATATTGCCTTCCCTCTGCTGAATTGCCCCCCCCCCACCGTGCTTTAACAGTATTGTTAATTATTGGGTTATGGCAATATTCTCTAACAGTCCTCATTTTGTCCAAAAACAGCAAACTGGTAAGGGGGCTCCTTGCCTGAGAGGTTTCAATTCAAGAGTGTGGTGCTGAAAAAACACAGCAGGTCAGGCAGCACCCAAGGAGCAGGAAAATTGACGTTTCGGCAAAAACCCTTCATCAGGAATGAGGCTGGGAGCCTCAGGGGTGGAGAGATAAACGGAAGGGGGGGTGGGGCTGGGGGTGTGGGGGTAGCTGAGAGTGCAATATGTGGATGGAGGTGAGTGTTGATGGAGATGGAGTGGTCCAGGAAGGGGCTGGGACACCTGCACCAATCAACCCCACCGCCCCGGGGCCGAACACTTTAACTCCCCCTCCCACTCTGCCGAGGATATGCAGGTCCTGGGCCTCCTTCACTGCTGCTCCCTCACTACCTGAAGCTTGGAGGAAGAATGCCTGATCTTCCACCTTGGGACCCTCCAACCCCACAGCATCAATGTGGACTTCACCAGTTTCCTCATTTCCCGTTCCCCCCACCTTACCCCAGTTCAAACCTTCCAGCTCAGCACTGTCCTCATGACCTGTCCTCCCTGTCCATCTTCCTTCCCATCTATCCAGTCCACCCTCCCCTCTGACCTATCACCTTTACCCTCACCTCCATCCACCAATTGGACTCTCAGCTACCTCCCCCCTAGCCCTACAACCCCCCCTCCCATCTATCTCCCCACCCCGGAGGCTCCCAGCCTCATTCCTGATAAAGGACTTTTGCTTGAAACGTTGATTTTCCTGCTCCTCGGATGCTGCCTGACCTGCTCTGCTTTTCCAGCACCACACTCTTGGCTCCAATGTCCTGCATCTGCAGTCCTCACTTTCATCTGAGAGGTTTTGATATCCAACCATATTGAAAGAGGGTCCCCACAAGCCCAATCACTCATGCAAGATAAATGCGAGCTTAGTTGATAATTATTAATGTACGGGAGATCCACTCCCCCCAATCGGTAGGCAACTGCAGTTTAGCTAATTTAATGAGGGGCCACTTATGATGCCAAATAAAGAAGCTGAACCAGCTGTTCAGTCTCCTGAAAACTTGCTTATCAAAAGTCAGGGGGAGCATCTGTACAGGGTACATCAATGGGGGAAGAATATTCATCTTAATAAAGCATTTTCTGACCTAACTATGAAACCGGAAGTGCCTCCCATCTTTGAAGGTCTTACTTGATTTTGTCAAATAATTGAACAAAATTAGCTTCGAATAACCAATCCAGAACTGGAGTCATGAACATACCAAATACACAAAACCCCGCTATGACCACTTAAACGGGAATCGGTATTCACCCTCAAGACCGATCTCCTTCGTAAGACCACCCATAGGCATAGCCTCTGATTTTGCAAGATTAATCTTGTACCCCGAAAAGGTGCCAAACGAGCTGATGCATTGTCTCAGGCGAGGCAACGAAATGGCTGGATTTGACAAAAAAAATGAGAACATCGTTTGCGTACAACAAACTCTTATGTGATTTTTGACCTGGCTTCTGGAGCTGGTATATTAGGATCCCATTGAATGGCCTCCGCCAATGGTTCAATCACCAATGTAAAAAGCAATCCTGCCAGCTACTCCTAAAAATATTAAAATTGCTCGATCGTACCCCATTGGTGATGACCACAGTGAGGGGGTCACTGTTGAGAACCTTTACCCGTTTTATAGAGACATTGCCCAAACCAAACCGTTCCAGAGGATAGAAAAGATACAGCCACTCAACTCGGTCAAATGCCTTCTCTGCATCTAGAGAAATCACCAATCCCTGTACTGACTGTTGTTGACATGCTTGAATTACTTTAAGCAGCCTCCTACCATTATTGGAGAATCTGCGGCCCTTTATGAAGCCCGTCTGGTCCTCTTTAACAATAGAAGGTAACACAGTCTCCAGCCTTAACACAAGAGTCTTAGAGAGGATTTTAAAGTCCACATTTAAGAGTGAAATGGGCCTGTACGAAGCACAGTCCTCCGGGACCTTCCCTTCTTTTAAGAATAAGTTAAATAGATGGCGGGAGACATTAATGACTGTATGAGTCATTAAACATATTGAGCATCAGGCCTGACAATGTGCTTATAAATTCCTTATAGAATTCGCTGGGAAGTCCATCAGGTCTGGGCGCCTTCCCATTCTGAAGCTGCTTCACAGCCTCCTGCATCTCTTGCTCTGATAAGGGAACCCCAGATCCTTGAAAAAGGACTCCATTTTGGCTTGCCCCACCTCACAACTCTCAGACTGGTATAACTTAGAGTAAAATCTCTGGAATGCCACATTAATCTTTTTGGAATCACATGTAAGGTTCCCAGACCCTTTTCTAACCGCTGTAATGGTTTGAGGGGCACTCCTTTTCCTGGTGAGATATGCTAAGTATTTGCCTGGCTTGTCACCATGATCATATAACCTTTGCTTTGCAACAGTAAGCTCCTTCTTTGCTGTCTGCATAAGCATGGAATTCAATGCAGACCGCAGCGCCGTAATCCTCTGTAGCGTGACCAATGAGGACCTGTCAAAGTAAGCCTTCTTGGCTATCTTCAACCGTGCTTCGAGGAGACATGGCTGCTCCACCTTCTGCTGCTTCCTACTGGCAGAGTCGGAAATAACTATGTCCCTGGTATAGGCTTTGGCAGTTTTCCAAAGGAAGGACGGGCTACTAACCGAGCCTGAGTTAATGTCTAGGAACGCCCAAAAATCCTTAGAGAAGTATTCCACAAACTTGTTATCCTTAAGGTTAAAGGGGTCCATTTGCCAGTGCCTCGGGCCCACTGTAACGCCCATAAACTTAACCAACAGGTACACTGGGGCATGATCGGAGATGGTAATATTACCAATCATACAAGATGCCACCAAGTCCAGGGTTGTCACGGGGGTCAGAAAAAATAAAATCAATCCTGGTGTGACATCTATGTGGGTTAGAAAAAAACCGTAAAATCCCTGCCTGTAGGGTGGAGGTGCCTCCAGACATCCACCAACCCTAACCCCACACACTGATCCACTAATTGTTTAGTTTGTGCAGAGAGTATCAAGGGATCTTTGGGCAACCTGTCAATTGAGGGATCCATGAGACAGTTAAATTCTCCCCCGATTATGATATGCTGGAACTTGAGACTGATCAATTTAGCGAATGCATCTGCCAGAAATTTGAGGGGATGGGCCGGAGGGCAATAAACATTTAAGACACCATATTCTCCCCTGTTTATCAGGGCTTTGAGAATTACAAACCTCCCGTGTGTGTCTTTAACACACTGTAGTAACTTAAATGGGAGATTCCTCCTAACCAATATAGCCACTCCCCTACTTCTGGCATTAAAAGATGAAAAATAAACCCGATCAAAGCCATTCTGCTGTAGTTTCAAATGCTCCCTATCATCCAAGTGTGTCTCCTGTAACAAAGCAATGTCCACCTTCTCCTTTCTAAGACTCAAAAGTACCTCTTCCTCTTAATTGGCGAGTGATTCCCCTTGATATTCCAGGTACACCATTTAATCAAGTCATTAGCTATAATCATCTGCAGTAACCTTTAAATTCCAGAGAGGAGGAACTCAAACCACAAATTGCTGAGCCTTAGTGTCACAAGATCCATTGAACATAAAAACTACATAAACGAAAACCACGACAGTTAACAAACCTACAAAGCTACCAAAGATTATACACAACAAAGCCCAAAAAACAAACTAACATATAAAGCGCCAGTGGTGCTGAACATGGGGGCGGGGGGGGGGGGGGGGTGAAGGTGGAGGGGGAGGGTGTTGGGGAACTCACTCCCTGCCCAAAGGTGGCAACTACCATCCCAAAACCCAATTTCCCAACCCACTGCCAATACTGTAGCCTGGGCATTTAAATACCTGAACCGGTATAAACTGCCCGTAAGTAGGCATCTAACCATCCCAACTATTTTCCTTCCTCCTAGCTAGAGTCTCACCGCAAATGCAAGCTGCAAAGAAAGAATGTACACCATGGAATAGCAATGTGTATAAAGCAATTTTGAAAACAAAAGGGTTGGTACCCCACCCATCTTTAGGTATAAGTTAGAAATTGAAAGTGCACATATCAGCCGCCGCCAAACTTGGTTTAAACCAGAGTATTACCAATAAAAAAAGTAGGAAAAGAAAGCCCCAACCAGACTTCCACTTTTTATAAAAGTAAAAATAAAGTCATACCCAAACAACACTACTCGTTGTACATACTAAATTGTTCAGATTAGGTTAACTTGTCCACAAAGTCTCTTGCCTTCTCCGATGTGTCAAAGAGATGTACAGATCCATCTAAAGTAATCCAAAACACCGCCGCATGCCTCAGGGAATACTGGATCCCGAGCTCCCTCAGTCTTTTCTTGACACCGTCATAGGATTTTCTTTTCTGGGTCACCGCCGCTGACCTGACCTGACCTCCGCGCCGTGAGTTAGTGAGACTTCTCGATCTTCAAGCCTCTCATTCCAGCCTCCAATTTATGGGATTGCAACAACTGGTCCTCAATAAATTCTGCTGGCCGCTCACCTTCCTTACTCTCCGGCAGACCGACGATCCGAATGATTTTTCTCCTGTCCCATTCTCAAGATCATCAACTTGGTCTCGCAAATTACAGATCTGTGTCTCTAGGGCTTGGATCCTTCCCTTGGAGGAACCGGTATCAGCTTTCACCACTGCGACTGTGTGTTCAACTTCATCCATCCTTTTGTCCAGGACTCCCAGCTGCTGTTTGTGCTTCTGCAGCACGATAGAGATTAGGGCCAGCTTCTCCTCTGTCTGTTTACCCAACATCTCATGGGATTTCACGAGATCCTTCACCAGGGCCGGGTAAGTAACCAATTCCAAGGATCCTGCAGGCTGGGCTGTGAGCCCGGCCTCGGACACTCCTCCTCCCTTCTTCGGCAACATGGACGGTGAAAACCAAGGGTGTGTTGATTTTTAACAGTTTCCTGGGACTCCATGGTCTTTCCGCAGTCCCAGGATATCGTGATGGTCCAGGTCAGGCGGGTCAAAAGTTTGTCCCTCTTGTGCTGCGGTGTGGAGCTCTGCAATGGGATCCTCCTAAATCACCGCCATCTTGGATTGCCCCAAAGATCATCTTTAAAAGATTACCATTGGCATATTTTGTGTTTTCCATTCCCAGCTGATGAAAATGAGATGCTTGCTTTATATTCATTCACAGAATGAGGGCTGTGCTGGCCAGGCCAGCAGTTATTGCCCGCCCCAGTTGCCCAGGAGGAAGGTGTGGGTCTGGAGTCACATGTAAGGTAAGGATGGCAGTTCCTTTCTGTAAAGAATATTAGTGAATCAATGGGTATTTCCTGACAAGTGACAAACGTTTCATGGTCATCATTAGACTCCTAATTCCAGATTTTTATTGAATTCAAATTTCACCATCTGCTATGGAGAGTTTCGAACCCTGTTAATTGCTGGATCAACAGTCTGGCAACTGTTTGAGTGGCTAGTGTCCAGTAGTGTGCCACAAGGATCAGTCCTGGGACCCTTGTTGTTTGGTGTGTACATATGATATAGATGGAAATGTGGCAGGAATGTTAAGCAAATTTAGCATTCAACACAAAGAGTGGTTGAGTGGTTAATCGCGAGGATGATGGTTGTAGGTTACAGGAAGACATAGATGGGTTGGTCAGATGGGCTGACCAGTGGCAGATGGTATTTAACCCTGCTAAGTGCAAGGTGATGTACTTTGGAAAAAGAAACAAGTTAAGGGACTGTTTAATGATTGGCAAGACACTGGTTAGCTTACAGCAACAGAGGAATCTTCGGGTAATTATTCATAGATACCTGAAGGTGGCAGCGTATATGAATAGGATAGTTGAGGTTGTATATGGGACACTTGATTTCATCAAGTCTCATTCCTGATGAAGGGCTTTTGCTCGAAACATTGATTGTCTTGCTCCTCAGATGTTGCCTGACCTGCTGTGCTTTTCCAACACCACACTCTCGACTCTGATCTCCAGCACCTGCAGTCCTCACTTTCTCTCAGGTGCAGCTCAGCTCAACCAACAATCCTCCAAGTTCTGCTTGAAATCACAGCCCAGCGGCGATCTCAAGATTTTCTGATGATGAAGGCTTTCAGACATGTCCTGGGAGAATCACCTTCTGGATCATGGTGCCTCCCTGCTAGGTAATTACATTTGTCTCAGTGTAAGTACTTTATCTCTCTCTCTCAGCACTAACCACTCAGCCTGCAAACCTGGCTCCTCAAGAGCCATACCTGTGTCCATGATCCTGTTCTCAGTCACGGTGACAGAACCAACTTCTCCTAGAATCTTCCTTGGTCACATCTCACCAGCATCCTTTGTTCTGGTAAAGTTTCCAGTATAATATACGCATTCCTAAAAATCTCTGGATTTCTCATTTAGTTTTATGAACAGAGAATTCCATTAGATGTTTTGCTTTTTCTGTCCTTGGCAACACTTTGCCTTGTTCAACAATACATAACAGGTGAGTACTCTTTTCCAAATTAATTTTTGGCTAAATTTATCACTAAGCCAGACAAATGTCTTGGCTAAATAGATTTTCTAATTGTCTGAAACGCTCTTCCCATGTGTTGCTGTATTCTACGACATAACTCTAAATACAGTAGACAGTCACAAAAATAAACTAGAGATCGTGTGAACTGTCTGTGCCAATTACTTAACTCTGGAATTGCTCCCTGTGCCTCAATTAATGAAGACATGCCAAATGTTTCTTTTGAATTATCCTTTTTCTTAAATGGAGTTTCAGCTACCCTAACATCCACTTGCAAGATTGTTGTGACCTCTAGTGATAGACTTTATTTAGTCATTGCTCTGGTCACTATACATGATGGTAAAATACCTGGAGCCTCTTCCTGGAACTGTCCCTGAACCTCAATTGGACTTTGTGATTATATATAAACCCATAACTTTCACTCCTGCCAAATCACTCCTGAGAAATAAATCAACTCCATTGTTGGTCCCTTCTGACTTGCTGTGATAAGTCCAGACAATTAATCACAGTCCAATGGCAATGGGATATACTCTCGACCCTATTCAATATATTAGTGCTTTGGCTTTTATTGAATTCATTGGAGGTAGAACCAAATCCTTCTCCAGCAAAAGAGTTTGAGTAGCTCTTGTTTCCCTTTGTATATTTCAGGGCTTAAATGTTTCATTTGAAGAAAATGGTATTACCTTTAGTTTTGATAAAAAAATCTCTGCATCTATCTTATAATCTTAAGTATTTTTTCTGCACTTGCTGTCACACCAAACTCCACTCTCATGGTTGTAGTTAAACCTATAATCCAATCCCTGGCCTTTTCATTCAACATTTCCTTTGTGGATTCATTCTTATGAGTTCCAATAAGTCTCATAGCTTTCATTCTCAACTTTCAGCATTCTGAACAAGTGTGTTCCACCTTGTTACAACAGAAATACCTTAGATTGCAATTTTCACCTTCACCCTCAATACTTTGAGACATTTCCAGCTCTGCATTCTTTATTTGCCTTCCTTACAGTGTCCCATTTTTAAAATTAGATTCCCTACAGTGTGGAAACAGGCCCTTCAGCCCAACCAGTCCACACCAATCCTCTGAAGAGTAACCCACCCAGACCCATTTCCCTCTGACCAATGCACCTAACATTATGGGCAACTTAGCATGGCCAGCTCACCTAACCTGCACATCTTTAGACTGTGGGAGGAAACTAGAGCACACTCACGCAGAGAATGTGCAAACGCCACACAGCCAGTCGCCCGAGGCTAGAATCAAACCTGGGACCCTGGTCCTGTGAGACAGCAGCACTAACCACTAAGCCACCATGCCACTTCAATTAGCCATGCTGTTTGAACATATGAGGATGATAAAACAGAAAGGTTAGTCTATAAAGAGCTATTATGGCTGCCTACCTAGAAATTTCGATTCTTTAGCCCGCAACTTGGGTTCTTACTCACAATAGTGAGTTTTAAACTTTTTCTAAGATATTGGCTTCTTTCTAAGTTTAATGTGTGTTTTGAGCTTCTAATGCTCATATCCATCACTCAAAATTACTTTGCTTAGCCCTTTAGACTTCAGCATAGGTTTGCTATTTCCTTAAAATCCAGAAACTTTGCTTACATTCATCAAGCATAAACTCATATACAGCCAATATGGTGTTCTTTATGTATCATAATCTTGAAAAACAGTGACGCATAAAGTTCCAGTGCTTTACCCATCAATTTACTCTGCATGAACAATTCCCAATTCTCAAAATTGTGGTGCTGGAAAAGTGAAGCAGGTCAAGCAGCATCCGAGGAGCAGGAGAATTGACATTTCCAGCATAATTCTGTCATCAGGCACATGCTCCAAAACATGGACTCTCCTGCTTCTCGGATGCTGCCTGACCTGCTGTGCTTTTCCAGCACCACATTCTTCGACTTCGATCTCCAGCATCTGCAGTCCTCACTTTCTTGAATTCCCGATTCTCTCTTGCAAGCTGCTTTCTCAAATGACGTGAAAAATGCCTCCAGATCCTTTTCCTCAAATTTGGGTAGGGCCTGATCAAATAAAAATACTTCCCTACCGGACTTCAAATTATAATTCAGATTCTCCCCACTGAGGTATTCAACATTTTTGATGCCCCTCTTCACTGCATCATTTAAAGCTGATTTTCATGTTCCCTCACTTTATTTTCCTTGTGCGTTTTGAATTCTAATTTTTATATTTCCATTTTCTGTCTTTTTAGCTCCATTACTCTTTTCTTATCTTTTTCTGCTGCCTCTAGTTTCTTCATTCCTTGTACTTAACTGTTTCACCTGATACTGATTTTTCATTACCCAGAATACCTGACCTTCTGTATTTTGGTTTAAACCCAAATGTCATGCTAGTTTCTCAGTTATCTGTCTCCTAGCTCAGCCTGGCAGTCCCACCTCTAGTCTATGGACCAGGTCAGTCAATTTGGGCTTAAAAGTTCCTTTAAGCCAGGAAGATGTCTGCCACTGGCAGAAATTCATTAAATATTCCCATTGCTATGTCCTAAACACAGTACAGGAACCTGGTGCTTTCCATCACCTCTGCGAACATCATACCAAAGCCCTCGTTGCATCTGCTCCAAACTGATTTATCCAAAATGAGCCCCCAAACGTTGTGATATCTCACTGGGGTAGATTGCAATCCTACTGTTACCAGAAACATCGCACAATAAATACACAAAAGGTATCTCAATTTACCTGTCTTTTAGTCCCAATTTAATGGAAAGGTTCTGAACTTAACCAAAAAATACTATTTATTACAAATAATTTGACTATAGCTGCAAGTAAATAATTATGAACCCTCAGCATGTAAATTTACTGATTAAAGCTCCAATTCCCTGATATACTCCCATTTCATCCACACACTGACACACATCACCACAGAACAAGGAGAAAAATGTGGATGAAAATAAAGACCAAGAAGGCAGCTCAGAGATTCCTGAGATGATTATTATGAGTCTTGTGCTTTGATTGTTCTTCTCCAGATGCTTCCGCCTATACGTTGGTTCACTTGTATGTCTAAAGTCACAGCTTCTTGCAACTGCTGAAGATAAATTGGTTTCCTTTAGACTTAAAGTGGTTCTCAAGTAAAATAACGCTAATATAAGTAAATCAAAGTAAAATAAAGTTAACAAAAGTGAAGTAAGCGTAAGGCACAGCAGGCTGCTCAGTCATGTGGAATTTTGTCTCCTGCAATATGTACTGGAAACCATAATTCTACGTTACTAAGACAGTGTGAACAGGATGGAGGAGAAAATTACTGCAGATGCTGGAATCTGTACTGAAAGCAAAAAATGCTGGAGATCACAGCAGGCCAGGCAGCATCCATGGAGAGAGAGAGCAAGCAAAGGTTGAGAGGATAGATGGTTTTTCTTCTGAGCTGATGTGAAGTGCACAGTGGGCAGCATTTATACAATAGTTGGGATTGGGAGGATGGAGTTGGTGTTGAACTCAATATTAAGTCCAGAAGGTTGTAAACTGTCCTGTTTGAAGATGACGATGGAGCAGCACTCTCAAAGCTTGTACTTTCAAATAAACCTGTTTGACTCTAACCTGGTGCTGTGTGAATGTTTTTAGTTTGAAGACCAGAGGTCGCTCTTCCAGTTTGTGCTGTGATTCACTGGAGCACTGCCAAAGACATACAAGTTAGACAGGCAGGAGGCTGGAAGAACACAGCAGGCCAGGCAGCATCAGGAAGAGGAGAAGTTGACATTTTGAGTGTAACCCTTCCTCAGGACTGGGGTAGGTGTAAGGGGAGCTGCAGATAAAGGGTGTGGCAGGGGCAGGGTGATGAAGCAGGGTTAGGTGAAGAAGGTGTTGCTGGTAAAGCACATTTTTTGAGCTCTGATTCTCCAGCATCTGCAGCCCTCACTTTTTCCAGAGTTAGGTGAAGACAGGTAGAGGGTATGACCTGATTGGTCAATGGTGAGAATGAATCTGGTTGGTGGCTGGGAGGAATGGAAGGGAGAGGAAGGGGCTGGGAAGGGAGGTTACTTGAAATTGGAGAAGTCAATGTTGAGTCCTCCAGGCTGTAGCCTGTGCGGGTGGAAGATGAGGTGTTGTTCCTCCAGTTTGTGGTGTGGTTCGTTTTGGCAATGGAGGAGGCCAAAGGTGGTCATGACGGAAAGGGAGTGGTTGGGGGAAGTGAAGTGGGAGGTCCGGTCGACCCCTGCAGACCCAGCTGCGATGTTCGGTGAACCGTTCCCTTTAGTTTACATCGCCAATTGGCAGAAGTCATCTCACCTCTCACAAAATTTGTTCATTTTGCCTTCATTTCCCACTCCACGGTTTTTCTAGGTGAAGCAGCATTTCACCTGCACTCCCTCCAACCTTAAAAATCACCCAACACCAGGTTAGAGTCCAACAGGTTTATTTGGAAGAACAAGCTTTCGGAGCACTGCTCCTTCATCAGGTGGTTGTGAAGCAGGACCATAAGACACAGAATTTATAGTAAAGGATCAGAGTATCATGCAGTTAAAATGATATTGAACAAACCTAGATTGCTGTTAAGTCTTTCATCTTTCAGAATGGGTTGCAAGTTTCAGTTCATTAATATGTAAATCCCAGAACCTCTTTTAATTCATATTCTCATAACTTAAGGTTTTATTTTAAAATGGTGAGATCTCAGCACAGACAATGCATTACGGATGTGAGGTTAGAGTCTGTCTATATCCCAACCTTGAGTCACTCCTGTTCTCATAGAATCCCTGCACTGGAAACCAGCCATTTGACCCAAGTCCATACCAACTCTCCAAAGATCATCCCATCCAAACCATTCCTCGACCCTGTTACTCTACATTTCCCCTGATTAATGTACCTAGCCGACACTCCCTGGATACTACAGGCAACATAGCATGGCCAATTCACCTGACCTGCACATCTTTGGGCTGTGGGAGGAAACTGAAGCACCCGGAGGAAACCCACGTAGACTCGGGGAGAATGTGCAAACTCCACACAGACAGTTGCCAGAGGCTGGAATTGAACCTGGGTCCCTGGCACTGTGAGACAGCAGTGTTAACCACTGAGGAACCGTGCTGCCCTATTGCCATGTGCTGCATCACGGTTTTGTTTCCAAAGTGAAATTTACAAAATATTACATGGATTGACTGCCTGCAGGGTGTGCATTTTTTGAGCAAAATTGAATGCATCTGTAGATATAATTCTGCAAATACAAATGCACCCCATTGATGTGTGTGTACGTGCAGGAGAGAGACAGAGAGAGTGAGTGTATGCATGTGTGCAAGCTTGGTAAAATGTGCGTGCGTGAATGTGATGGGGTAAGAGCCTGTGAGGGATTGTGTGCATGGGTGAGAGTGCATCAGAGCATGTATATAGTATAGTGAGGTCACCTGTAGTGGCTTATGAACGCAAGATCCCAGTTGAGCTCATCCTCATGGGTATCCTCTGTTTGGCCACTCTGTTGTTGCATGTCCTGAAGTCCGCCATAGAGGATGGTGACCCAAAGATCAGAGGCCGAATGTCCCTGACCCTTGAAGTGTTCCCTGAGTGGGAGGGAATACCCCTGTTGGGTGATTGCTGTCCATTCATCCATTGTCGTAGCATCTGCTTGGTCTCGCCAATGTACCATGCCTCAGGGCATTCTTGCCTGCAGTGTATGAGATAGACAATGTTGGCCGAGCCACATGAGTACCAGCTGCATACGTAATGGGAGGTGCCCCCATGTGTAATGGTGGTATCCGTGTCGACACTCTGACACGCCTTGCAGTGGTTGCCATGACAGGGTTGTACGGTGTTGTGATCGATATTGTCCTGAAGGCTGGTCAGTTTGCTGCAAGCAATGATCTATTTAAGATTTGGAGGTTGTTTAAAGGTGAGAAGTGGAGGCGTAGGGAAGGTCTTGGTGAGGTGCTCATCCTCATTGATAATGTGTTGCAGGCCGTGAAGACCATGGCATAGTTTTTCAGCTCCTGGTTGCAGCTTGTGTTTGTCTCCTGAGGAAGTCACTACGGTTTCTCACAGTGTCATGTTGGAACTGGCAATCAATGAGTTGAGCATTGTACCCTGTACTTAGGAGGGCGTCCTTGAGAACCTTCAGGTGTCTGTCACGTTTCTCCTCTTATGAACAGATCCTGTGTATGCATAGGGCTTGTCCGTAGGGGACAGTTGTTTTAATATGTTTAGGGTGAAAGCTGGAGAAGTGCAGCATCTTGAGGTTATCCGTGAGTTTGCAGTAGAGTGTGGTGCTAAGGTGCCTGTCCTTGATGGAGATGGATGTGCCAAAGAATGAGACTGATTCTAAAGAGTAGTCTAAATGGTAAGTTGGATGGTGGGATGAAACTTGTTGATATCACTGTGTAGTTTTATCAGTGACTCCTCGCCATGGGTCCAGAGGAAGAAAATCTCGTCACTGTACCTGGTGTATAGTGCTAATTTGGAGGTCCTGTGTAACAAAGCAGTCTTGTTTGAACTTGTGCATGAAAATGTCGTCATACTGGGGTGCAAATTTGGTCCCCATGGCTGTTCCATGTATCTGGATGATGAACTAGCTGTCAAAGGTGAAAACGTTGTGGTGGACGATGAAGCAGATGAGTTATAGGATGGTGCTCAGAGTTGGCAGTTGTTGGTATTGAGTACTGAGGCAGTAGAAGTGATGCTATCATTGTAGGGGATGCTGGTGTAGAGTCCATTATGATGAGGAATGTTCCCGCTTTGACTGGTCCGTGGGTGCTGAGTTTCTGCAAGAAATCTGTTGTGTTGCGACTGAAGCTGGGGTCTCCTCTAACAATGGGTTTTAAAATGCCTTCAACATAGCCAGAGAGGTTCTCATACAAGGTCACATTGCCTGATACGATGGGACGTCCCGGTGTGTTGGCTTTGTATACCTTTGAAAAGCTCCAGCCTCATGTGTTATACTTGCTGCACCCGATGTGACCTACACTATATGGAGAAGTCAAATGCAGACTGGGTGACCACTTTGCAGAACACCTCTGGTCTGTGCACAAGCATGACCTCAGCCTTTCTGTAGCTGGTCATTTTAACACGGCATCCTGCTCGCATGCCCACTTGTCTGTCCTGGGCGTGCTGCAGTGCACCAGTGAAACACAGTGCAAACTGGAGGAACAATGTTTCAGCCTCAGACTAGACACTTTGGAACCTTCTGGACTTAATATTGAGTTCAACACCTTCATATTATGAACCCACTCCCACTCCTTCCCTTTCTTTTAGCTTTACTTGTTACGTTCCCTGTCCTATCTCTCCCCAACCCAATGGTTCTTTCCAGTCTGGCTGTCAGACACAACATTGTTCTCCCAGTCTCACATTGTGATCACTTAATCTGAACAATCAACATCCTTCCTCCCCCGGCACTCCACCCTCCCCAATCCCCCCCACACCCCCCCCCCCCCCCCCCCCCCCAAAAACTATCGGGTAAAAGCTGCACCCTCTGCACTGCATGTCAGCTCAGATGAAGCGTCAACTAGACTCGAAATATCAGCTTGCTTCCTCTCCATGTTTGCTGCCTACCTGCTGTGATCTGCAGGACTTCTTGTCTTCAGTGTGGACAAGGTGTAGTCTGGATGCTGTACTCCTGGACAGGACCAGGATGAATATCCTCACAAGAAGAATCATTGTGCTGTTGAGGAAGATTTAGATTAGTAAGGGGGGTAAGGAAAATTACAGCAGATTTAGATCAGATAAATTCAGAGCAGGGAAAGCGAAATAGAAAATTAATGAGTGGCTCTGAACGCAGAAAAAAATCAGATGTTGAAGAGTGTACAGCAAAAAAGTAGGTATTAGAAGTATATAGGGAAACGCAAGAAGTATAGCAAATAAGTTGAGGGCACATGTAGGCACAAGGTAGCATGATATCATTGCTATGATGGAAATTTGGCTGAAGAAGAGGCATACATGACAACATAACACCTTCACATCTGGAGTTTTCAGGTGATTTAAAGAGGGATATAAAAAAAAGTGGGGATTTACGGCATAGAGAAGAGATAATTTTGTTTTTAAAAATCAATGAGATTTATATTGGCTGAAAAGTCAATGTAAATCAAAATAATATTACAGGTCCATGCCCCTTTGTCAATTGGCATATACAGTAACTCATAAAAGCAAGCAATTTCAGAAGATGACAGATAGGATTTGCTGGATTTAATCCATAGAATATTTTAGCATCATTGCTCATTTTATCTAGATAGTAAAATTCACATTGAAATACTACAATTGAAATATTGGTGGGTATTCAGTTACTGAACTGAGATGTCCAAGTAGAATAAGTGAAACTATTGACCAAAGCTGAACAACTCAAGATCGCATTGAGCAATTATGAAGATCTTATGGCTGGTCTGAACGTTTGGGAGCTCAATAGATCACGGTTGAATGCAAATGTTCTTTTTCACTCATCTTTCACTGTCTCCAATAGATTTTAATTAACCACTTCTTGTATTGTCTGAAGTATAATTGCTTGCAGTCCTTAATCTGTTTTTTTTCCCCCTGCTTCCCCTCTCTTTTACATGCACCTGAACTCTTGAAATGCAAAGAAATTGTTTTGTACTGCTTATCTCAATATCTTCCTATGTGCTGGTATGAAGATCACAAATTAGCATAGTTGATAAATATAACGATGTTGTATTACAGCAGAGATTCAGCCTGAGGAAAAAGCAACGCCGTACAGGGAGGATGAGGAAACAATGGCTGACTAGGGAAGTCAGGGACAGCATAAAAGCAAAAGGGAAAATACAGAATGTGGTGAAGGGCAGTGGGAAACCAGAGGATTGGGAAGCTTACAAAGACCAACAGAGGGCAATAAGGAAGGAGATGATTAAATATAAGGGTAAGCTAGCCAGTAATATAAAGGATGACGGTAATTGTTTCTTTAGATATATAAAGGGCAAAAGAGAGACAAAAGTGGGCATTGGGCCACAGGAAAATGATGCTGGAGAGACAATAGTGGGGAACAAGAAAATAGCAGAGAAACTGACTAATTCCTCTGCATCAGTCTTGATGGTGGAAGACACGAGTAATACCTCAAAAATTCAAGAGAGTGAGGGGCCAGAGCTGAATACAGTGGCCATAACCAAGGAGAAGGTGCAAGAGAAACTGAATGGCCTGAGGATGGATAAATCACCTACACACCAGAGTTCTCAGGGGGAAAGCTGAAGAGATGGTGGTGACTTTTCAGGAATCACTAGAAACTGGGTCAGTCCCAGAGGACTGGAAAATTACTAATGTGACATCCCTGTTTAAACAGGGAGTAAGGCAAAGGATGGAAAATTACAGACCGATCAGACTAAACCCGGTCATGGGTAAGATCCTGGAATCCATTACGAAGGATAAGATTTCTGAATACTTGGAAGTGTATTGTAAAATAGGGCAGTGTCAGCATGGTTTCATCAAGGGGTGGTCATGACAGACAAATCTGCTAGAATTCTTTGAGGAAGTGATGAGCAGGTTAGACCAAGAAGAGTCAATGGATGTTATCTACCTGGACTTCAAGAAGACCTTTGACAAGGTGCCGCACAGGAGGCTACTGAGTAAGATAAGGGCCAATGGTGTCAGAGGCAAGGTGCGAGCATGGACAGAAGCTTGGCTGTCTGGCAGGAAGCAGAGAGTGAGGATAAAAGGGTCTTCTCAGGATAGCAGCCGGTGACATGTAGTATTTCCAAGAGTCAGTGTTGGAACCACAACATTTCACTTCATATATTAACGATCTAGATGAACAAAATTTGCAGATGAAACAAAGGTAGAGGGACAGGTATCTCTGAGGAGGCAGGGAGGTTGCATAAGGGTTTGGACAGGTTAGGAGAGTGGGCAAAGAAGGAGCAGATGGAGTACACTATGGGAAAGTGTGAGGTCACACACTTTGGTAGGAAGAATAGAGGCATGGACTATTTTCTAATTGGGGAGAAAATTTAGAAGTCTGAAGTGTAAAGAGACCTGGGAGTTCTCATCCAGGATTCTGTCAAGTTGTACTTGCAAGTTGAGTCAGTAATTAGGAAGGCAAATGCAATGATAGCAATTATTTTCAGAGGACTGGAATATAAAAGTGGGGATGTACTTCTGAGGCTGTGGTCAGACCACATTGTCCAGAGTATTGTGCACAGTTTTGGGCCCCATATCTCAGGAAGGATGTACTGGCCCTGAACCATGTTCAGAGGAGGTTCATGAGACTGGTTCCAGGAATGAAAAGCTTAACATATGAGGAATGTTTGAGGACTCTGGATCTATATTCAATGGAGTTTAGAAGGATGAGGGTGGATCTAATTGAAACATGCAGAATACTGAATGGTCTGGACAGAGTAAACATTGGGAAGAGGTTTCCATTGGTAGGAGAGACTCAGTCCCAAGGGCACAGCCTTAGAGTAAAGAGAAGACTTTTTAGAACAGAGATAAGGAGAAACATCTTCAGCCAGACAGTGGTGAATCTACGGAATTCATTGCCATAGAAGGCTGCGGAGGTCAGGTCATTAAGTGTATTTAAGATGGAGATAACTAGGTTCTTGAGTATCAAGGGGATCAAGGGTTATGGGGAGAAAGCGTGAGAATGGGGTTGAGAAATTTATCAGCCATGATTGAATGGCAGAGCAGACTTGATGGGCTGAATGGCCTATGTCTTATGGTCCTATCATAGGAAAGGGAATAGGCTATTCTGCCCTTGTTCCTATTTTGCCATTCAATTGGATTATGGCTCAACATTGTTGATCCAACATGATGCCATATCCCTCTACTTCTCTCCAACGCATGTACTGAACACAGTTTTTTTTAAGAGATGACGTTCTTGATCTATGGACATATGAATTATGCTTAAGTAAGACATCCAATCCTTCAAGCCTGCTGCATAATTTAATAAGTCCATGGTTTATTTATTTATGTTCTGAATTCACATTCCCTTCTACTCTCAATAACCTTTATTCATCTTGCCGAGTATTCCATTCACCTACTTGTTGTAACTGCATGGTAATGTTTTCTGACTCATGCATTAGAACACCTAGGAGGTTTACGTCTTGAAATTCCGTAGTTATTTCCAGTTTAAACAACATCTACATTCATTTTTCCTGCAAGATTAAGACAATTGTGGATCTCAAACTTCAGTCAAATCACCCCTTAATCTTCTCGACTCCAGTGAGAACAAACACAACCTGCCCAACCTCTCCTTATAAGACACCCTGCACATTCTACATGTCAATCTAGTAAATCTCCCTTGAATTGCCTCCAGTGCATTTAGCGCCTTCATTAAGTATTTAAGATGTGGTTCAATGCTTTGCATAATTTTATATGCTGCTTTCCATACTCTTCTGTTCAATTTCTCTCGTAATAAATGATAATATCCCATTATCCTTTTTAATCACTTGCTGTACCTGCCTGCTACATGTTGTGACTCATGCATGAGATCACCTAGATTCCAAACGTCTGGGAATTCTGCAGTCAATCTCTGTTTAAGTCAATAATGTTCCAAATTTTATTATTCCTGTTAAAGTGAACGACTTCCCACAAAATACTCCAACTGCCAGCTGTAGAGAGAAAACAAGGAATTATTAGCCTGATGTCAATAGTAAGGAAAAAGTTAGAATCCATTATAAAGAAGATTCATGAGCAGCATAGTTGGAAAACAGTGACCGGTCTGGACAGAGTTATCTTGGATTTGCAATGGAATTACAAATTTACTGAAACTTTTTGAGGATGTAACTGGTAGAGTTGACGAGGGGAGCCAGTAAATGTGATTTATTTTGACTTTCAGAAGGTATTCGATAAAGTCCTACATAAGTGGTTGTAATGCAAAATTAAAGTGTATGGGATTGAGGGTAGTGTACTGGTATGGATGGAGAGCTAACTGGCAGACAGGAAGCAAAGTAGAAATAAACAGGTCATGTTTTCAAGTGGCAACCAGTGATTAGTGGTGTACCCAGAACTTGGACCCAAGCTATGAATGTAATATTGGGTGGGAGAGTGAGCTCTCAGGACGTTGCAGAGATGCTTCAGTGTGTTTGGGACAAGTTGAGTGAAAGTGAAAAGGCATGGTTGATGAAGCATAATCTGGATAAATGAGAGATTATCCATTTTGCTAGCAATAACAGGAAGACAGATTATTATCTGAATGGTAATAGACTGGGAGGTAAAAACATGACCTGGGTGTCCTTGTACATCAAATGCTGAAGGTAAGCAGGAAAGTGAGGAAACCAAATAGTATGTTGGCCTTCAAAGCTGGAGGATTCAAGTACAGAACAAGGATGCCTTGCTACAATTGTACAGGGTCTTGGCGAGAACACACGTTGGGAGTATTTTGTGCAGTTTTGGTCTCCTTATCTGAGGAAAAATGGCTATGGAGGGAGAGCAATGAAGGTTTACCAAATTGATTTCTGGGATGGCAGGACTGATGTATGAGGAGATACGGGATGGGTTTGCGTTATATTCATCGGGGTTCAATAGATTTAGGGGGAGGGGGGGTTCATGGAAACCTGTAAAATTCAATCAGGACCTGTTTGGATAAAGACAGGAATAATGCTCTTGATGACCAGGGATGTCAGAGCCAGCAGTCACTGTTTAAGGATATGGGATTGGTCATTTAAGACTGAAGACCTACCTTCACCCAGAGAGTGATGAGTCTATGAAATTCTCTGCCACAGAAAGTGGTCGAGACAAAAACATTGAATGGTTTTAAAAGGGAGTACAATATAGTTTTTAGGGCTAAAGTGATCAAAGATTGTGGGGAGAAAGTGGGAACAGGATACTGAGCTGAATGGTCATCTGCCTGATATCATATGCAAACCTTCATTTATTTTATATTGCTTCCCTCCTTGGAATAACAAAGAGACCTTTGAATGCAGGCTCATAGATCATTGAAAGTGGAGCCGCAGGTATATAGGATAGTGAAGGCGATGCTTGCCTCCTTTGTCAGTGCATTGAGTGTAGGTGTTGGGAGGTCATATTGCAGCTCTACAGGACATTAGTCCTGAAACAGACTCGCTACCACAGCCACATTTGCTTCCTCAGTGCCTGCCTCCATAACCAACTCACACCACACGGAATTCGGACCACCTTTAAACCAGCAGAATTCGGACCCGAACAGGACAAACAGTACAGACTACAGATTCAAAACACCAGCAACGGTTCTCCTTCAAGATCCTCCGCTCCACGCTTGCAGCAATGCGCTGGCACCTAACCTCTCTCCAGTCAGCCCTACCTCAGCTGAGGGCCACACTCTCTCAGAATTGCAATATTCTATATTCAGAATTACTATATTCTCAGGAGAATTCATACTCTCAACAAACAGTATTTCAACACCGTCTCAAACATCAAAAACTGCAAATACAACAAACTTTTATCTACCCACCTCCATAAACAGCACTCCTCGAACATTCCAGTAGATTCCCCTGGCCAGTGGAACTGCTTGGACACCATTAACCATGCAGCTGCTGCAGCCACCATCCCCACGCTGATGGATGACATCACTTCCGCGCCCATCATAGCCGCTTCCACAGCCACTTCCGCCCCTCACAATTCCTCATGCACCACATGTGACATCACTTCCATCCCTCAAATCATCGCTGATGTCACACGCTCAGTGACTTCCGCACTCCCACTGCCGTGTTTGCCACCACTTCCACCCCCACCAACACCACTCACCTGCATTCTGCTGACACGCCCCCCACAGATCCCACTGTCACCATCCCCACCCCCCCAGAACCTTGAGGGGAACATTACCCCTGCTCATGAGTCCACCCCCAATCCCCCCACCATCACAACCACTCCAGTTACAGGCTCCGCCCCCACTCCCAGCTCCACACCCACACCAGATCCCAGCTCCCAGCCCTGCCGAGTTTTCACCATCCCCCCAGACCTCCCCCTCACTGAGGACAAAGGATCAGTCCTCAGCAAAGGACTCACCTTCATCCCCCTCCGTCCACGCATCAATGAATTTAATACACGCCGTGATGTCGAACAATTCTTCCGTCGCCTCCGCCTCCGAGCTTACTTTCACAATCAGGACTCCCGCCCACCTTCCGAGGACCCCTTCGCCCACCTCCAACACACTGCATCCACCTGGACACCCCGCGCTGGCCTATTACCTGCCCTCGACCTCTTCATTTCCAACTGCCGCCGGGATATTAACCGCCTCAACCTGTCTACCTCCTTCCCCCACTCCAACCTCTCACCCTCACAACGTGCAGCCCTCCAATCCCTCTGCTCCAATCCTGACCTCACCATCAAGCCAGCGGATAAAGGGGGCGCAGTGGTAGTCTGGCACACTGACCTCTACATCGCTGAAGCCAGACACTAACTCGAGGACACCTCCTCCTACGCTATGATGCCACCCCCCATCACCAAACCATCATCTCCCAGACCATAGAAAACCTCATCACCTCAGGAGATCTCCAACCCACAGCTTCCAACCTCATAGTCTGGGAACCCCGCACTGCCCGGTTTTATCTCCTTCCCAAGATCCACAAGCCTGACCACCCTGGCCGACCCATTGTCTCAGAATGCTCCTGCCCCACTGAACTCATCTCTACCTACCTCGACACTGTCCTATCCCCCCTAGTCCAGGAACTCCCCACATACGTTTGAGACACCACCCACACCCTCCACCTCCTCCAAGACTTCCATTTCCCCGGCCCCCAATGCCTCATCTTCACCATGGATATCCAATCCCTCTACACCTCCATTCGCCATGACCCGGGCCTTCAAATTTTCCATTTCTTCCTCTCCCGACATCCCAACAGTACCCTTCCACTGACACTCTCATTCGTTTGGCCGAACTGGTCCTCACCCTTAACAATTGCTCCTTCAAATCCTCCCACTTTCTCCAGACCAAAGGGGTAGTCATGGGCACCCGTATGGGCCTCAGCTATGCCTGTCTCTTCATTGGCTACATAGAACAGTCGATCTTCCGTAATTACACTGGCACCACTCCCCACCTCTTCCTCCGCTACATTGATGACTGCATTGGCGCCACCTCGTGCTCCCACGAGGAGGTTGAGCAATTCATCAACGTCACCAACACATTCCACCCTGACCTTAAATTTACCTGGACCATCTCTGATACCTCCCTCCCCTTCCTGGACCTCTCCATCTCCATTAGTGATGACTGACTTGAAACCGACATTTATTACAAACCCACCAACTCCCACAGCTACCTGGATTACACCTCTTCCCACCCTACCTCTTGCAGAAATGCCATCCCATATTCCCAATTCCTCTGCCTCCAGCGTATCTGCTCCCAGGAGGACCAGTTCCACCACAGAACACACCAGATGGCCTCCTTCTTCAGAGACCGCAAATTCCCTTCCCACGTGGTTAAAGATGCCCTTCAATGCATCTCATCCACATTCCGCACCTCTGCCCTCAGACCCCACCCCTCCAACCGTAACAAAGACAGAACGCCCCTGGTGCTCACCTTCCACCCTACCAACCTTTGCATAAACCAAATCACCACCGGCATTTCCGCCACCTCCAAACAGACCCCACCACCAGGGATATATTTCCCTCCCCACCCCTTTCCGCCTTCCGCAAAGACCGTTCCCTCTGTGACTACCTGGTCAGGTCCACGCCCCCCTACAACCCACCCTCCCATCCTGGCACCTTCCCCTGCCACCGCAGGAACTGTAAAACCTGCGCCTACATCTCCTCCCTCACCTCTATCCAAGTCCCTAAAGGAGCCTTCCACATCCATCAAAGTTTTACCTGCACATCCACCAATATCATTTATTGTATCTGTTGCTCCCGATGCGGTCTCCTCTACACTGGGGAGACTGGACGCCTCCTAGCAGAGCGCTTTAGGGAACATCTCTGGGACACCTGCACCAATCAACCACACCGTCCTGTGGCCCAACATTTCAACTCCCCCTCCCACTCTGCCGAGTACATGGAGGTCCTGGGCCTCCTTCACCGCCGCTCCCTCACCACCAGACGCCTGGAGGTAGAATGCCTCATCTTCCACCTCAGAACACTTCAACTCCAGGGCATCAATGTGGACTTCAACAGTTTCCTCATTTCCCCTTCCCCCACCTCACCCCAGTTCCAAACTTCCAGCTCAGCACCGTCCCCATGACTTGTCCGGACTTGTCCTACCTGCCTATCTCCTTTTCCACCTGTCCACTCCACCCTCTCCTCCCTGACCTATCACCTTCATCCCCTCTCCCACTCACCTATTCTACTCTATGCTACTTTCTCCCCACCCCCACCCTCCTCTCATTTATCTCTCCACCCTTCAGGGTCTCTGCCTGTATTCCTGATGAAGACCCGAAATGTCGAATTTACTGCTCCTCGGATGCTGCCTGACCTGCTGGGCTTTTCCAGCACCACTGTACTCCAGAATCTGGTTTCCAGCATCTGCAGTCATTGTTTTTACCTAGGACATTAGTTAGGCCACTTTTGAAATATTGCGTACAATTCTGTTCTTCATGCTATAGGAAGGATGCTGTGAAACTTGAAAGGTTTCAGAAAAGATTTACAAGGATGCTGTCTGGGTTGGAAGATTTGAGCTATAGGGAGAGGTTGAAAAGGCTGGGGCTATTTTCCTTGCTGTGTTGGAGAAATCATGAGGTAAGTGGATAGGGTTAAAAGTCAAGGTCTTTTCCCTGGGTTAGGGCAGTCCAGAACTAGCGGGCATAGGTTTAAGGTGAAAGGGGAAAGATCTAAAAGTGACGTAAGGGCAACTTTTTCATGCAGAGGGTGGTGTGTGTATGGAATGAGCTGTCACTGGAAGTGGTGGAGGCTGGTACAATTACAACATTTAAAAGGCAAATGGATGGGTATATGAAAAGGAAGGGTTTGGAGGGATATGAGCTAAGTGCTGGCAAATGGGACTAGATTAGGTTAGCATAGCTGGTCAACATGAACAAGCTGGGCTGAAGGGTCTGTTTCCATGCTGTACAGCTCTATGACTCTGATTCTACATGATATACTTGTGGTACAGACCAAATAGTCACATTTCCGTGACTAATTTATCTTCACATGATGATGGCTTTGCTTTGTATGTTTTGTTGCTCATGGCTCTTCCTATAATTGAAAAAGTTGCTATTTCATGTAACCTCTTATTTAATCTTTTTGCTGGTGTGCAGAATTATGGAAGTTTTTAAAACAGCTGTACTATGCTGCTGGTTAATGAATTAAAATTCCAAAATGTTTGTAAATATAACAATACTAAAAAAGGCATTGCAGCAAACAAAAACCAATAATCTGCTACCCTTTACAACATCCATTTTGAGGAATCAGCTCGGTGAAAGGCTGGGAATATGCACTTGGTATTGTCTCAGTATCTTAACATGACTCCTGGTGTACAGACTAGACCTTGTGTCTTGCCATACAAGGTGACCTCTGAGATCATCTTATGCAAATAACGATTTTTGGTCTGTAGCCAATTTACACACAACATGATTTGGGTTTGACATGAGATCTCCAGCACAAAGTGCAGATACATAGAAAAAAAATGGGTATAACACAATGCTTGAAACCCACATGCCAAATTTTCAAAAACTCACAACCTAACTAGTGAAGCTGACATTTCAATCAATGACCTTTTATCAAATGTTGTGTTTAAAGGTCTGTATTTGAAGTGTTGCTTCTATTGCTCTCTCCAGAGATACACGCAGACATACTGAATATTTCCAGAATTTTCTATTTTTAGTACAATTCGCAGTTTTGTCTAGACTTTATCTTACCAATGTATATATGGTGGCTTAGATTTCCAATTGGCCAGACAGTCACTGGAATTGCACTTTGGAACTCTGTAGAATGGAGCAGACTCCATGGGAATTGTCTGGGACGTTGAAGATGCCAGTGGACAAGTCATCTGTCTGTCATCTCCAAATGAATCCATAAAAAATGAGAACTCAGAAGGTTCCTCTGCAGTTAAGCTAACAGTTATCCAAGAAAACTTGAAAGGGCTCAGAAAAGATTTGCAAGGACGTTGCCAGGGTTGGAGGATTTGAGCTATAGGGAGAGGTTGAATAGGCTGGGGCTGTTTTCCCTGGAGTGTTGGAGGCTGAGGGGTGACCTTATATAGATTTATAAAATCATGAGGGGCGTGGATAGAATAAATAGACAAGGTCTTTTCCCTGGAGTGGGGGAGTCCAGAACTAGAGGGCGTAGGTTTAGGGTGAGAGGGGAAACATTTAAAAGGGTCCTTACGAGCAACTTTTTCATGCAAAGGGTGGCGAGTGTGTGGAATGAGCTGCCGGAGGAAGTGGTGGAGGCTGGTACAATTGCAACATTTAAAAGGCATTTGGACGGGTATATGAATAGGAAGGTTTGGAGGGATATGGGCCATTTCCTGGCAAGTAGGACCAGATTAGGTTGGGATATCTGGTCAGCATGGACGAGTTAGATCAAAGGGTCTATTTCTGTGCTGTACATCTCTATGACTCTAAACAGCTGATTTGAAGCCAACTGCAAATTCTAGGTAACAATTAAGCTGACACTCTTGCTCACCGCAAGCATTTCCAACTATACATCCCCCGACCCCTTACAACCCCAGGAACTGACAAACATTCCCCCTTGCTTCTTACCAGAACCTGCTGCTCCTGGGATGCTACCTGACCTGCTGTTCTTTTCCAGCACCACACTCTCGACTCTGATCCCCAGCATCTGCGATCCTCACTTTCTCTTACCAGAACCTCCAAGTCAACATGCTTTACTCCCTCCAAACGCACTGTTGCTGGCCTGAACCTCTGGGACTCAACACCAATCTACCACTGACCCTCCTGGCCACAGCACTCACCTACTGGATTTGAAAAATGCTCCCCCCGCTACTGATATGTTAACCCCATAGACTGCACTATCCTGGTCCCCCAGCTGCTGGATCGAAAATGCCCTTCAAAGTCGTTTTGACACTACCCCAGATTCTCCACCTGAGGTTTGAACCCTTTACCAAAGGACAATAAGGCAAAGAATAAGAAGTTGGCCACTTGGCTGAATGAGCCTGCTCCACCCATCAATGAGATGATGCCTGATCTGATAATCCTTATTCTCACAACCCTTAGTTTCTTTACTGATTAATATTCTGTCTCTTTCAGCCTTGAATAGACATTCTGTACAACCACTACAGTCTTCCATGGTAAAGAATTCTACAGATTGAGTGCACTCAGAAAAAGGAAAATCCTCATCTTTGGCTTCTGTCCGAGACTCTCACAAAGGGAACAACCTACACTATAATCTAAACTCTCAAGTCCCTTTAAATCACATATGCTTCAACAAGGTCTCTAAAACTCTAATGAGTACAGGCCCAAAACTGCAGAACCTCTCTTCATAAGAAATTCCCTTCATACTTGGAATTAACCTGGAATTTTTTTTCTTGACTACCTTCAGGGATCCAAACTGTTTATCATATTCCAGATGTTGTTTGACCAGAGCATGGTATATTTTAGGTAAAGCCTCCCCATTTTTGTACTCCATCCCCTTTGAAATAATGAACAAAATTCTAGTGGTCTTCCCTATTACCTGCTGATCTAGAATGCTTGGTTTTTATGATTCATCCATGGACCTCCACATCCCTTCGTGCTTTCTGCTATCTTTCACCACGAAACAACATTCAACTTTTCTATTCCTCCAGGGAGAAAGTGAGGACTGCAGATGTGGGGGATCAGAGCGGAAAAATGTGTTGCTGGAAAAGCACAGCAGGTCAGGCAGCATCCAAGGAGCAGGAGAATCGACGTTTCGGGCATAAGCCCTTAAGCCTGACCTGCTGCGCTTTTCCACCAACACATTTTTCTTTTCTATTCCTCCTGCCAAATATAACCGTTCATTTTTCCATGTTATATTATTTTTACACACTCTATCCATATCCCTCTGTAAACTCTTTATGTCACCCTCACTACTTGACCTTATGTCAGCTGCAAACGTATGACAGAAAAAGGGGATAGCACCGCTAATGTCAGAATACATCAGTGCTTTAGTAAGAAGGACCTTTAATCAAAGGATCATGATGTAGAATCAGTTTGGGCAGAACTAAAAATGCAGCAAGGGGAATCAAGGGGAGTTGTCTATTACTCAAATTGTAATATTCATGCTAAACATGCCATAAATCAGAATGAACAATGTAACATTCAAACTTAATTAAATTGTTTCATATTATGGTCACTATTTTCCAATATTGTTATAATGTTACTAATTATCCCTTTCTCATGACACCACACCAAATCCAAAGTAGCCCGATCCTTAGTTGGTTCCTCAACATGCTGTTTCAGAGACTCGTGGAACAAAGAACATAGAACATTACAACTCAGTACAGGCCCTTTGGCCCTTAATGTTGTGCCGACCTAGAGTCATAGAGATGTACAGCACGGAAACAAGCCCTTTGGTCCAACCCATCCATGCCGACCAGATATCCCAACCCTATTGTTTAAAGAATTAATCACAGTAGAGAGGAGGGATTATATAGAAAATGAAGCATCAAACAAGGCCATGCAGATCAAGCTTAGAACAAAAGGAGCAGCCACATTGTCAGATGTGTACAAATATGTCAGCAAATTTCTGAGTGCAGAAACAATATGGCTCTAATAGTTGAGGATTTCAATTACCCCAAAATCGACTGGAATACGACAAAGGGCACATAATTCTTGAAATGCGTTCCACAGAACTTTTCTAGCCAGCGTGTAAGAAACCCAACATGATATAGTGCAATCTTCTATTCAGTCTGGGGAAATGAGGCAGGAAGAATGAATGAACTTTCAGTCGTGATTATAATACTGTTATCAAAAGGGCAAAAAAACAGAACACATGGAAAAGTTCCAAATTGGAAGAAAGACAACTTTACAAAGCTGAGATGAACTGGCAAAAGTGGACTGGGTGCATCTACTTGAGGGGAAGACCATAAGACCATAAGACATAGGAGTGGAAGTAAGGCCATTCGGCCCATCGAGTCCACTCTGCCATTCAATCATGGCTGATGCGCATTTCAGCTCCACTTACCAGCGTTCTCCCCGTAGCCCTTAATTCCTCTCGACAACAAGAATCTATCAATCTTGGCCTTGAAGACATTTAGCGTCCCGGCTTCCACTGCACTCCGTGGCAATGAATTCCACAGGCCTACCACTCTCTGGCTGAAGAAATGTCTCCGCATTTCTGTTCTGAAATGACCCCCTCTAATTCTAAGGCTGTGTCCACGAGTCCTAGTCTCCTCGTCTAACGGAAACAATTTCCTAGCATCCACCTTTTCCAAGCCATGTATTATTTTGTACGTCTCTATTAAGTCTCCCCTTAATCTTCTAAACTCCAACGAATACAATCCCAGTATCCTCAGCCGTTCCTCATATGCTAGACCTGTCATTCCAGGGATCATCCGTGTGAATCTCCGCTGGACACGTTCCAGTGCCAGTATGTCCTTCCTGAGGTGTGGGGACCAAAACTGGACACAGTACTCCAAATGGGGCCTAACCAGAGCTTTATAAAGTCTTAGTAGTACATCTCTGCTTTTATATTCCAACCCTCTTGAGATAAGAGACAACATTGCATTCGCTTTCTTAATCACGGACTCAACCTGCATGTTTACCTTTAGAGAATCCTCGACTAGCACTCCCAGATCCCTTTGTGCTTTGGCTTTATTAATTTTCTCACCATTTAGAAAGTAGTTCATGCTTTTATTCTTTTTGCCAAAGTGCAAGACTTCGCACTTGCTTACGTTAAATTCCATCAGCCATTTCCTGGACCACTCTCCCAACCTGTCTAGATCCTTCTGTAGCCTCCCCACTTCCTCAGTACTACCTGCCTGTCCACCTAACTTCGTATCATTGGCAAACTTAGCTAGAATGCCAGGGATAAGTTAGTGGAACGCATTCAACAGTGGAAGTCAGGGATAAGTTAGTGGAACGCGTTCAACAGTAATGACCAACAGACACTGTAGACATGCCTCCACAAAAATTAGGGACGATACTCCCAAATCTAGGGTCTCACGATTATCCAGAAGAATAAATTGCAAGATCAAGCAGAAAAATTGAGCTTATTGCTACTTTTTGAAGAAACTTGAAGAAGCTTAAGAGTAGTGTAGAAAGCAGATGGGTGAAGTGAATAAAGAAACTGGGAAAGCAAAATCCAGTTTTGGATCTTCTAATTTTGATTAGTTTAGCAAGTACTTCTGTCCACAATGTTTCCATTTTTTTAAAACCTCTTTGAGAGTTATACCCATTACAGTGCTGTCCTTACATATATGTGTGGGACCAATCTGAAGCCCATCTAACCTACATTATTTCGTTATCATCCATATGTTTATCCAATGATCATTTATATGCCCTTTAAGTTGGCGAGTCTACAACTGTTGCAGGCAATGTATTCCATGCCCCACTACCCTCTGATTAAAAAATCTACCTCTGGCATCTGTCTTATAACTATCACCCCTCAATTGTGCTAGCCATCACCATCCAAGGAAAAAAGCTTTCACCGTCCACCCTATTGAACCCTCTGATTATCTTATATATCTCTATTAAGTCACCTCTCAACCTCATTCTCTAACAAGAACAGCCCCGGTTCCCTCAGCTTTTCCTCATAAGATCTTCCCTTCATACCAGGCAACATCCTGGTAAATCTCCTCTGCACCCTTTCCGATGCCTCCACATCCTTCCTGCAATGCAGTGACCATAACTGGACGCAATGTTCCAAGTGCGGCCCCATCAGAGTTTGGCACAGCTGCAACATGACCTCATGGTTCTGAAACTCAATCCCTATATCAATATAGGCTATCACACCGTATGCCTTCTTAACCTTACCAACTTGGGTGGCAGCTTCCAGAGATTTATGCACATGGACACAGATCTCTCTGCTCATCTTCACTACCATTAGCCCGGTAGTCTGTATTCCTGTTGCTCCTTCCAAAGTGAATCGCCTCACACTTTTCTGCATTAAAATCCATTTGCCACCTCTCAGCCCAGCTGTATAGCTTATCCATAACCCTCTAATCTGCAAAATCCTTCCACACTAACCACAATTCCACTGACTTTAGTGTCATCTACAAATTTACTAATCCGTCCTTCTATGCCCTCAACCAGGTCCGTTATAAAAATGACACACAGCAGTGGTGCCAAAACAGATCCTTCCACTGGTAATTGAGCTCCAGCCTGAACATTTCCCATCAACCACCACCTTCTGTCTTCTTAGAGCTAGCCAATTTCTGATCACCCTCAATCCCATGCCTCTGTATTTTGTGCAATAGCCTACCGTGGGGAACCTTATCAAACAATGGGGCATTGCAACAGTCTAGAGTAGGTTCACTGGGCTGATATCAGGTTGGATTGGCTTTTGAAAAAATATTTAGAAGTGCTCCTACACATAACTGAACCTTTTTTCCTCATCACCAAAGCACCTGTGGTATTTTTTTTCCATTTATTAACCACCATCAGACAATCACTCATGTTTTCAATTGAATTTTTGCGCAAAGCTCACTAATGGAAACCATCAGAGATGGTTGAGGGAAAATATTCAGTCTGTAGTCCAGTTACTAGTGGTGTGCCACAAGGATCTGTTTTGGGACCACTGCTGTTTGTCATTTTTATAAATGACTTAGACGCAGGCATAGGTGGATGGATTAGTAAATTTGCAGATGACACTAAAGTCAGTGGAGTAGTGGACAGTTTGTAAGAATGTTACACGTTGCAGGGGGTCTTGGATAAACTGCAGAATTGGGCTGAGAGGTGGCAAATGGAGTTCAATGCAGTTAAATGTGAGGTAATGCACTTTGGGAAGAGTAACAGGAAGGCAGAGTACTGGGTCAATGGAAAGATTCTTGGTAGTGTGAATAGGCAGAGGGATCTTGGAGTCCGTGTACATAGATCCATGGAAGTTGCCACCCAGGTGGATAGTGCTGTTAAGAAGGCATACGGTGTGTTAAGTTTCATTCGTAGAGGGATTGAGTTCCGGAGCCGCAATATCATGCTGCAACTATACAAAACGCTGGTGCGGCCACGCTTGGAATATTATGTACAGTTCTGGTTGCCATATTCGGGAAGGATGTGGAAGCATTGGAAAAGGTGCAGAGGAGATTTACCAGGATGTTGCCTGGTCTGGAGGGAAGGTCTTATGAGGAAAGGCTGAGAGACTTGGGTGTGTTCTCATTGACAAGAAGAAGGCTCAGAGGGGATTTGATAGAGACATACAAAATGATCAGAGGATTAGATAGGGTAGACAGTGAAAGACTTTTTCCTAGGGTGATGATGTCAGCTTGTACGAGGGGCATAAGTACAAATTGAGGGGTGATAGATTTAAGACAGATGACAGAGGCAGGTTCTTTACTCAGACAGTAGGAAGGGCATGGAATAACCTACCTGCCAATGTAGTTAACTCAGCCACATTAGGGAGATTTAAACAATCCTTGGATAAGCACATGGATGATGTTGGGATAGTGTAGGGGGACGAGCTGAGAATAGTTAACAGGTCGGTGCAACATCAAGGGCCGAAGGGCCTGTTCTGTGCTGTATTGTTCTATGTTCTATGTTCTATGTTCTATCAAAAGGTGAGGGAGAGGTGAGTGTGGGCTAAATAGAGAGACTGTCATGAGGAAATTGAATGAATTGGGGCTTTACTTATTGGAATGTAGACAAATGAGATGCGACCTTACTGAAATGTACAAAGATTCTTAGGAGAGTTGACAGAGATTAGATTAGATTCCCTACAGTATGGAAACAGGCCATTTGTCCCAACAAGTTCACACCGATCCTCTGAAGAGTAATCCACCCCCATCCTATATTTACCCTTGACTAATGCACCTAACACTACGGGTGATTTAGCATGGCCAATTCACCTGACCTGCACATCTTTGGACTGTGGGAGGAAACCAGAGGAAACCCACGCAGGCACGGGGAGAACGTGCAAATTCCACACAAACAGTTGCCTGAGGTGGGAATCGAATCCAGGTCCCTGGCGCTGTGAGGCAGCAGTGCTAACCACCGAGCCACTGTGCTGCCCAAGAGTTGATAGACAAAGGCTGCTTCCAACATGAGTGCTTTTAGGAGCAGAGGGCACAATGTCAGAATGAGAAGTCTCAAGTTTAAAACTGAAATGAGATGGAAATATCTCTGAGAGTAGTGAATCTGTGGAATTCTTTACTGCAGAGGATTGCTGAGGCCAGGCCATTAAGTATATTCAAGGCTAAGACACACAGATTTTTAAAATCAGTGTGGAGATCAAAACCTATGGGGATAGGGGCAGGAAAGCGGGACTTGAGGGTTGCCTATGATCTCTGAATGACAGAGCAGACTAGACAGGCTGAATGATCCACATCTGCTTCTACATTTTATGGTCTGATATTTTTCCAGTTCACAAGTTAGCTGTACCTTCAGACCCTTCTTTCAGGGTAAGAAAGTCCGTCTTAGATCCATCTCAAGCTGAAAGAGGAATTCTATCATGTTATGGTCAGTCATGTAGAGACTTCATGACCACAAGGTTGTCGATTAATCCTGTCTCATTGCTCATTCACCAGTTCTAGACTTGCCTGCTCTCTGGTTGACTCGACAACTAGTTGAACAAAATATCAGATTGCCTTGTAACATTAAAACAGAACAGCACTGTACAGGCCCTTCGTCCCTTGATGGATTGGCTAGCAAAAAAGACATAGATATATATTAGAATAGGGTAAAAACAATAACTGCAGATGCTGGAAAGCAAATACTGGATTAGTGGTGCTGGAAGAGCACAGCAGTTCAGGCAGCATCCAATGAGCAGCGAAATCGATGTTTCGGGCAAAAGCCCTTCATCAGGAAGGGCTTTTGCCCGAAACGTCGATTTCGCTGCTCGTTGGATGCTGCCTGAACTGCTGTGCTCTTCCAGCACCACTAATCCAGTATATATATTAGAATAACCCATTGCTGAAATTCTGGTGCAGGATTTGGAACAATAGCATTTGTTTTTATTCTGGATAGGCATGCATTGATTGTTCATCTCTAATTGCCCAGAAGGTAGTTGAGCTAACCATACTGCTATGGATTCATGCAAGGATGGCAGAGTTCCTTCCCTAAAGGATGTTAGTGAGCGAGATGAAAATGGACTGAATTGCATTCCAAGCACTGTTCAGGTGAGCTTGAGGATTACGAGGTTCTGTCAACACTTATCATTCAGACAATAAAATCTCAAATCACAAAATTCATGTAACATGGATAATATGATAATAATGGTTGACTTCAATTAACTTATAGTGTGGGTTAAAGAAATCAGCACTAATGATATGGAAGATGAATTCCAATTGTGTGTATGAGACAGTATGTTGAGGAACCAACTAAGGATTGGGTTACATTGGATTTGGTGCGCTGTCGTGAAAAAAGGATAATTAATAACATTGCTACCAAGAGAAATAGTGACCATAAAATAAAATTTAAAATTTGAATGTGGCATTGTTCATTCTGAAACTAGGACCTTCAATCTGTGTGAAGGAAACAATGAATGTATGAGAATCAATTTGGCTAGGATGGATTGGGAAAACACACTAAATGATTTTATGGTTGTTATGAAGACTTATGTGATCCTTAGCGTTATAAGATTAGATTCCCTAAAGTGTGGAAACAGGCCCTTCAGCCCAACAAGTCCACACTGACCCTCCGAAGAGTAACCCACCCAGATTAATTCCCTTACAGTTTATCCTATATTTACCCCTGACTAATGCACCTAACCTACACATCCCTGAACACTATGGGCAGTTTAGCATGGCCGATTCACCTGACCTGCCCATCTTTGGACTGTGGGAGGAAACTGGAGCACTGGGAGAAAACTCACACTGACATGGGCAGAATTTGCAAACTCCGCACAGACATTCACCTGGGGCTGGAATCGAACCCAGATCCCTGATGCTGGGAGGTAGCAGTGCTCACCACTGAGCCACCGTGCCGCCTATCTGTCCTATATCTATCACCCCTGAATTTAAAGCTATGTCTCCTTGTGCTAGCCATCACCATTGGAGAACAAAGACTCAGTGTCCACCCTATCTCACCATCTGATTATCTTATATGTCTCAAGTAAGTCATCTCTCACCCTTCTTCTCTCTAATGAAAACAGCCTCAAGTCCCTCAGCCTTTCCTCGTAAGACCTTCCCTCCATACTTGGCAACATCCTGGTAAATCGTCTCTGAACCCTTTCCAAAGCTTCCACATTCTTCCTATAATGCAGTGGCCAGAGCTATATGCAATACTCCAAGTGCGGCTGCACCAGAGTTTTGTACAGTTGCTGCATGATCTCATGGTTCTGAAACTCAATCCCTCAACTAATAAAAGCTAACACACCATATGCCTTCTTAAATACCCTATCAATCTGAGTGGCAACTTTCAGGGATCTATGTACATGGAGACCGAGGTCTCTCTGCTCATCTACACAACCAAGAATCTTACGATTAGCGCAGTACTCTGCATTCCTGTTGCTCCTTCCAAAGTGAATCACCTCACACTTTTCCACATTAAACTCTATTAGGCACCTCTCAGCCCAGCTTTGCAGCTTATTTATGTCCCTCTGTAACCTGCAACATCCTTCAGCACTGCACACAACTCCACTGATCTTAGTGTCATCCGCAAATTTACTAGATTAGTGGTGCTGGAAGAGCACAGCAGTTCAGGCAGCATCCAAGGTCCAGAACCTGGTTTCCAGCATCTGCAGTCATTGTTTTCAAGCTCACAAATTTACTAACCCATCCTTCTACGCCCTCATCCAGGTCACTTATATAAATGACAAACAGCAGTGGACCCACAACAGATCCCTGCGGTCCACCACTAATACAATTTTAAGATTGTCAGCAAGAGATGAGGAGAAACTTCTTTACTCAGAGAGTTGTTAGGATTTGGAAGGTGCTACCTAGGACAGTCTTGTAGGTGATTCTATGTGAGGTTTCAAAACAGAGGTTGATATATGTTTGAAAGTGATGAATTTAGAGGGTTATGGAGATAAGGCTGAAGAATGCACGAGTTGGGTTATTTCTTTTAGGTACTGGTTACAGATACAATGGGTCAAATGGCCTCCTTCTGTACTGCAAAATTCTATGATTCTAGACAATAGCTAGAATTTAAAGAAATATTACATCTTCCAGAGCAGATATATATATGTCCCCAAGGCACAAACATCCAGAATGAAAGGAAAACCATAGTTAATGAAAGAAATTAAAGAATGCATATGGCTAAAGTGGCTTGTATGAATGCTCAAACGGTGATATATTTAAAGATCAGGAGCAATTTAAGATTCAGCAAAGGAAGGATAAGAAACCGCTAAAGAAAGGGAAAAGAGAATATGAATGCAAGCTAGATAGGACATAAAAGTGAATTGTAAACGTTTCTATTAATGTGTGAGAGGAAAAAGATTTGCAAGGATAAATATGAACCAATTGCAGGTCAGGACATGAACATTTATAATATAGAACCTGGGAATGAGAGACTGAGTTTAATTTAGTAAATGCAAGTTGTTGCATTTTATTAGGTTAAACCAGGGCAGGACTTATACAGTCCACAGTAGGGCCCTGGGAGTGTTATAGAACAAAGAGATCTAGGTGTACAGGCTCATAGCTTCTTGAAGGTGGAGTCACAGGTAGACAGGTTGGTGAAGATGGCTTTTGGCATTGAATCATAGAATCATAGCGATCTACAGCACGGACACAGACCTTTCGGTCCAACTTGTCCACACTGACCAGATAACCTAGCCTAATCTAATCCCATTTGCCAGCACTTGGCCCATATCCCTCTAAACCCTTCCTATTCTTAGACCTATCCAGATGTCTTTTAACTGTTGTAATCGTACCAGCCTCCACCACTTCCTCTGGCAGCTCATTCCATACACGTACCACCCTCTGCGTGAAAACGTTGCCCGTCAGGTCATGTTTGCTTTCAGCAGTCAGAACATTGAGAAGAGGAGTTGGGACTTTTTGTCGCAACTGTACAAGTTATTCGTGAGGCTACATTTGGAGCTCTGTGTGCAGTTCTAGTCAACCTACTATAGAAAGGATATTATTAAACCAGAAAGAGTGCAGAAAAGATTTACTTGGATGCTTCCTGGAATGGAAAGTTTGAGTTATAAGGAGGGGCTGGATACACTGGGACTTTTTCCCCAGGAGCATAGGAGGCTGAGGGGTGACCTTATAAAGGTCTGTAAAATCATGAGAGGTATTGATAAGGTGGATACCTAACAGCTTTTCCCCATGGTACGGAAGTCTAAAACTAGGTTAGGTTTAAGGTGAGAGGGGAGAGAAACAAAAAGGATCCAGAGCAGCAACTTCCTAACAGGGAGTGGTGACTTTCCGGAATGGGCAGCCAGTGGTGGTGGTGAGAGAAATGTTGTCATTTAAGAAACATTTGAACATGTACATGGATGACATAGGCATGGAGGGATATGGACCTCTATGAAAACAGGCAAATGGAGGAAAAACAAAAGTTACATGAGCATCGATTGAAAATCTCCCAGAGTAACTGAAGGACTAAAAGAAAATAGTAAGAGGAAATAAGTACTCGAAAAATAGTTGGATTGAGGTTTTATAAGTGTCTTGGACCACATGAACACAACCCTGTCTCCCTGTGACTTCACTTTCAAGGAGCTATGAAGCTGTACTCCTAGCTCCCTTTGTTCTTAACATTCCGAGGCCCTGACTACTGACTGTGTAAGTCCTACCCTGGTTGAGCTACCAAAATACAACACCTTGCATTTACTAAATTACACTCAGTCTTTTATTTCTCAGCCCACTGTTCTATACTATAAATGTTCATGTCCCCAGGGTGTTGAAGGAAACAGGGAACATGTTGACAACACATTAGACAAACATGTCAAACTTTTTTAAGGATATTTCTTGTAGCATAGTCAAAAAAGAACCAGAGAATATAGTGCATTTGTGTTTTCAGATGGTGTTTGGTAAGGTTCCTCATGGAAAATTAGTAAATAACATTAGAATGTATGGGAAAGGCGCTATATCGATGGATTGAGAATTGCTAAGAAGACAAAAAAAGGAGAGATTAGGAATGAAAGGTTCATTCACAGGATAGTAGATTGTTACTAGTGAGATACTGCAAGGGTCAGTGCTGGGTCCACAACTGTTTATAATCTATATTAATGATTTGGACGTGAGGACCAATTGTAATATTCCTAAACTTGCCGATGCTACCAGCTGTTTAGGAATGTAATGTGTGAGGAAGGTGCAAACAGGCTTGAAAAGGAACAAGCTAAGTGAATGGGGAAGAACTTGACAGATGGAATATAATGTAAGTAAATGTGAAGTTATTCACTTTGGATGAATTTTAAACAGAACATTTTTTCAATCGTGAGAGGTTGGGAAATTCTGAAGTCCAGAGGGATTTGCTAATCCTTGTCCATAAATCATTAAAAGCTAGCATTCAGGTGTAGCAGGCCAGTAGAAAAGCAAGTGGTATGTTGGCACTCATTTCAAGGGGATTTGTGTACAGATGTAAAAATGTCTTTTTGCAGGTTGTATAGAGTCTTGGTGAGACATGACATGGAACACTGTGTACAATTTTGGTTTCCTTATCTCAGGTAGGATATACTTGCCATAGAGGGTGTACAACAGAGATCCACTAAATATAATCCTTGAGGTGACAGAATACCTTATACGGAGAGATTGAGAAGATTGTGTCTGCATTTCCTAGAGTTTCAAAGAATGAGGTGTAAACACGTCAAGACATAGAAAATTCTCACAAGCTCTGACAAGGTGAAAATAGATATGATGTTTTCCCTACTTGGTGAACTTAAAACCAGAGAGCATAATCACAGGATATTGGGTAGGCTATTTTGGCTATTGGGATATCCCAGAGGGCTATTGAAGTTCAATCATTAAATACAGGTTCAAAATTGTTAATTTCCTGGACAATAATAGCATTATGGGACATGAAGCTAATAAGAGAAAATGGCATTGATGAGATGATCAGCCAATATCTAAAATGTCAAGTCAAGCTCAGCAGGCCAATGACTTGTTCCTTTTGGTGGTTTTTCTTCTCTTCTTTTGTCTGTTTGGACTCTTGGTCTTGTACATCTGGAGTTGGCCTCCAACTCCCTGTCTCCAAAGCAGCATCAGTGGTCCAGGGTGGAAATGCCAGCTGCTCAAAGCAGGGATGCCAGTAACCAGCGGCCCAGTGTGGGAGTGGGGGCAGTTGCATGGTGCGGAGCATTAGTGACGCCTTTAGTCAGATCACAAAGGTCTCCTGTCTGGTCTACTGCAGACAGCCCTTGGAGAGAGAGAGAGACTGTAATATTTGCTTTTTTAACTTTGCGTCTTGATTTTCTGACCTGTGGTTATAAGCTTGTATGGCCTGTATTCCTGATGAAAGGCTTTTGCCCGAAAAAGCGATTTTACTGCTCCTCGGATGCTGCCTGAACTGCTGTGCTTTTCCAGCACCACTCTAATCTCGCCATAATGTAACTTTGTTTCAGTTCTCTATTCTGTAACCAAGGATTGTACCTAGATACTCTGTATCGAAGATGGCACCTTGTGTCAGTGACATTGTTACACTGCAACTAATTGTGTAACTGAAGCAGCTTTGTACCTAAGATGTCACTGTAAGCAGTGACAGACATTTCACTGTAGCATATGTGACAATAAAGCTAATTCAATTCAATTCACTTCAGCCTGGATAAATGTGAAGTGATTCATTTTGGAAGGTCGAATTTGAATGCTAAATATAAGATTAAAGGCAGGATTCTTGGCAGTGTGGAGGAACAGAGGGATCTTGGGATCCATGTGCATAGATCCCTCAATAGGTGCCACCCAAATTGATGGGATTGTTAGATTAGATTAGATTACTTAGATTAGATTACTTACAGTGTGGAAACAGGCCCTTTGGCCCAACAAGTCCACACCGACCCACCGAAGCACAACCCACCCAGACCCAGACCCCTACATTTATCCCTTCACCTAACACTACGGGCAATTTAGCAATGGCCAATTCACCTAACCTGCACACTTTTGGACTGTGGGAGGAAATCGGAGCACCCAGAGGAAACCCACGCTGACACGGGGAGAATGTGCAAACTCCACACAGGCAGTCACCTGAGGCGGGAATTGAACCCGGGTCTCTAGCGCTGTGAGGCAGCAGTGCTAACCACTGTTAAGAAGGCGCACGGTGTTTTGGCTTTCATTAACAGGGGGATTGGGTTTAAGCCGCGAGATTTTGCTGCAGCTCTATAAAACCCTGGTTGGACCACACTTGGAATAGTGTGTCCAGTTCTAGTCGCCTCATTATAGGAAGAATGTAGATGTTTTAAAGATGGTGCAGAGGAGATTTCCCAGGATGCTGCCTGGATTGGAGGGCTAGTCTTATGAAGAGAGGTTGAGTAAGCTAGGGCTTCTCACACTGGAGAGGAGGAGGAAGAGAAGTGACTTGATAGAGATGTACAAGGTAATAAGAGGCTTAAATAGATTAGATATCCAGAGACTTTTCCCCAGGGAAGAAATGTCTGTCATGAGGGGTCATAATATTAAGGTGATTGGAGGAAGGTTTAGTGGAGATGTCAGAGGTAGATTCTTTACGCAGAGAGTGGTGGGTACTTGGAATGCACTGCCAGCGGTGGTAGTAGAGTCAAGAGACATCAGGTACGTTTAAGCGACTGCTGGACAAGCCCATGGAGGGCAGTAAATTAAGGGGTGAGTAGGTTAGGGTGGTCTTTGAGTAAGATAAATGCTCAGCACAACATCGTGGACCAAAGGACCTGCACAGTGCCGTACTGTTCTGGGTTTTAATTCAGTTCAATTTAATTCAATGTTTCCTTCACATCAAACTTCACTTCGCACAACATCAGGGCTTTGTCTGAACCAGAAGCAAAAAGGATGGCACAGTGGCTCAGTGGTTAGCAATGCTATCTCACCCACAAAGTGACTAGATTCTGATTCCACCCTTGGGCGACTGTCTGTATGGAGTTTGCACACTCTCCGCGCATCTATGTGGGTTTCCTCTGGATGCTCTGGTTTCTTCCCATGGTCCATTGATGTTCTGGTTACGTGATTTTGGCATAGTGTCCCGGGATGTTCAGGATGGGTGGATTAGCTATAGGAAATGCAGGGTTACAGAGAAAAGATAGGGGGATGTGTCTAGGTGGGATGCTTCTTGGACGGTTGGTGTGGAGAGTGTGGTGCTGGAAAAGCACAGCAGGTCAGACAGCATCCAAGGAGAAGATCGACGTTTTGGGCATTCCTGATGAATGGCTTATGCCAGAAATGTTGATTCTCCTGCTCCTCGGATGCTGCCTGACCTGCTGCGCTTTTCCAACACCACACTCTCGACTCTGATCTCCAGCATCTGCAGTCCTCACTTCCTCTCAGGAGGGTTGGTGTGGACTCAATTGGCCAATTGGCCTGTTTCAAACTTTTATGACATCTTCACAATGTTGAAAAGTGTCCAAAATTTCAGTAAATGAGAAATGGAAAATCTCCTCCAACAGCACAAGAAATGCAGCTCTCTCTTCCAGGTCAATATTGGTAATTAGGAACTAATGAATCTCATCTCCCAATTTCATTAGGCTGCCAATATCGATGGACAGTGGCATAATTTCAATAAATGGGGTAAGTAAATTTGGAAATACATGAGAAGAATGAAGGAGCCATTTATATTTTCAATATATTTTCTTAATTTATTCTGTCTAATTTAATCTTTGTGTTTCAAAGTAATTTTTCTGAATTTAGATTGTTTTTAAATGCCCCACCAAGCTTTAATTATGGCATGCTTTTTGTTATTTATGAACTCATTTCCGAATGAGATTGGGCAAGTGACATAAAAAAGGACTTAGGAGACAAATTATTTCCTTTTACTTTTTCATTGTACAGGATTACATAACACATTCAGCACCAAAACATGACAAAAACAGAGATTGCTGGTAAAATTCAGCAGGACTGTCAGGATTTGTGGTCAGAAAGCAGAGTCAAGTGACCCTTCTTCAGAGCTGATTGTAAAAGGTTGGTATATAGACAAAGACTTTGCAATTTTTCTAGAAGATTTTGTTTCTAATTTTCAGCATCAGCAGTTTTTCTTTTATTCACAGAAACAGCATCTTCACTGTTCATGCTCCACTAAACCACCCTTGCTTTTCCCATCTGAATTTACCATTCAACTACACATTCCCTTCTCTCAGAAATGCACATCCAGCTTTCCCTTAAATGTGACTTGATTATTTGCTTCAACCCCTGTCTGTTGTGAATGTTTCACATTCTAACTATGCTGTTGGCCAAGATGTCTCTTCTAAGTTCCTTACATTCCTTCCTGGCCTCAAATGGATGGAAGGAGATTCTAGTTTGCAAAGTGGCCAAATATGAAACTGCCGTCCACTTGCAAAAGGACTTTTATGCTCTTCTACAAAAAAAACTCATGAAATTTCAGGAGGTCATCGTCCATGTTTGAAATACTGCATTAATATTTTAATCCTCTGTATCATTTTCTCTGTGGTCTTTTCAACAGCTTGTAAAGGAAGTTACATCCATAACCTATTCTCAGGTTTTCTTTGACATAGTGAGCATTACTTTTCACTGAAAACATGCTTGATCAATGCACTCATTCTCCAAATCTTTTTAAATAGCAAATCTTGCTTGTGACCTACTCTTTCATTGCAGTTACTTCTTTAAATTAAGATTTATGCCATTTTTAGCTGACTATTCCTGTTAGGAGCTGACGCCAGAACCCCTGCCTTTTTTTTAGAATATGCCAGCTATTGAGAGATGCTCAGGGACAGGAAGCTTTCAGAACTATGGTGCTGAAAATCCTGCATGGGATGCAAACGCAGAAACTCTCGATGTATCTGTGTGAACTTAACTGACTTTGCTATTCAGTGCAGCCACTTGTGATTGAAAAAGAATCTGCTTCATCTGAAAAAATCCTTATATAGTATCTTTGTGTGGCAAATTTGGAACACTGGGATTTTTCAGTGAGAGGCCTGACATGCTGTTTCTTTTAAGTTTGATTTTTACATAGAAACCAGCTTCAAAGGTGAGTGAATTGCATTGAAATAATGAGAATGTTGGAAATACTCAGCAATTCAAGCAGCACCCATGGGGAAAAAAAAACAATTTATTGGATGTGCATAGAATATAGAATTAAAATACAAATCTCTGCAACCCAACACCAATTCAGTGGCATTCTCCCACTTGTGGTTTTAACGGAAATGGTTTAGAATGGTCTGCTCTCCAATATCTTGCACTGAGTATGATTAATAAATGTTGAGGTGCAGACAACCACTACTGAACAGCTTTATGTACATCTCCCCAACAAACAGGGCCAAAGAGAACTCAATAAAACAAGGTTCAGGTCATTGAGCATATGACAATTGTGTGTAAATATTTTCATAATTATGTGCCATAAATTAGAAATTGGCTGAGTGGCAAAAGACAGACAGTAGAGATAATGGGAAGGTAACTCTAACTTGCACAATGTCACCAGAGCTGTCTCACAAGGAATTATGCTGTGAGCTCAACTATTCATTGGATGGAATGTTGTAGGGGTTTCAGTGGGTTATGGTGAGACTGTGATAGAATTGGATGAGAGGTCCACTGAGCCCTATGTTGATGTGAGGAGAATTGTGGCCCATCTTTTATGCTTTTGCTGAATTCCTTGTAGAAGTGAGATGCCAAATATAGAGGATTAATTCTTGTTGAATGCCTTGTTAACAGCTTCTTATTTCCCAAAGATGTTAAACAAGCTCACTATTTGTTCTGAAGCACCTCTATATTGGTACCTCAAAGCTCACTTCATTTAATGCCTGTTTGCATGCTTCCAGCATCCATGCCTTGCCAATTAGTACAGTCCTGGGGGGTGAGAGAGAGAGAGTGAGAGAGAGAGAGAGAGAGAGAGAGAGAGAGAGAGAGAGTGTCCTGGATCCAACCATTTTCATTCAGCTGCTTCACCAGTTACCCTCACTCCATCAGAAGTGTTTGCCGATGACTGTACAACGTTCAGCACCATTATTGACTCCTCAGATACTGAGGATACCATATTACCATATCCAGCAAGACCTGGACAATATTTAAGCCAGGCTGAAAAATGGCAAGTAACATTTGTGTCCCATAAATGCCAGTCAATGCCATCTCCAATCTAACCACTACCCTCTGACATTCAATGGTGTTACAATCATTGAATGCCCTGAAATCAACACCATGAGGGTTACCATTGACTGGAAACTCAATACTTATGCTGGACTCGCAACATAACAGTGGCTGCAAAAGCAGGTCAAACTCTAGGAATACTGTACAGAGTAAGTCACCTCCTGATTCCTCAAAGCCTGTTCACCATTTGCAAGGTTCAAGTGTGGAGTATGATATTCCCCATTTTCCTGGATGAGTACAACTGTAACAAAACTCAAGAAGTTTGGATACCTTGCAGGGCAAAGCAGACTGCTTGATTCGCACCACATTCACAAACATCGATTCCCTCCATTCCCAACCCTCAGTAGCAATGTACAAATCTACAAGTTGCACTGCCGAAATTCAGCAAAGATCCTTAGACATCACCTTCCAAACCCATGACCATTACCATCTAGAAAGACAAGGGCAGTAGGTACATGGGCACACCACCACCTGCAAGTTCCCCTTGCAGCCACGCAACATCCTGACTTGGAAATATGTTGTCATGCTTTCAGTCTTGTTGCGTCAAAATCCTGGAATTCCTTCCCCATCGTGGGGAAGTCACAGCACATGGACAGTAACAGTTCAAGAAGGTAGCTCACCACCACCTTAAGAGCGACTAGGAATGGGCAATAAATGCTGGTCTAGTCAATGCTCACATCCCATGAGTGAATAAAAGTAAGTTACACAAGCCAGGCAGCTTACCTTGCTGGTCAGCATTTCTCAGTCAAGGAGGTGTACATATTGCTATATGGCCGCGTGCTATGTTGATCTTACACCTATGCAATGTGTTAGCAGCCTATGCAGCAAACAAATTGCTTTTGGAGCAAGCAGGCAGCCATGTCTTAGCGGAATAATCCTTACTGAAGGCTATGGAACATAGTAAGTCAAGGGAAACCTCCAGCAACAGTCCAATGGATTTACCATCATCAGGCATTCAGTCAGGATGTTGTTAATATATACCTACCATTCATTCCTGATGAAGGGCTTTTGTCCAAAATGTCGATTCTCCTGTGCCTCGGATGCTGCCTGACCTGCTGTGCTTTTCCAGCACCACACTCTCGACTCTGATCTCCGGCATCTACAATCCTCACATTTTCCTAGACCTACACACATTTTAAAAAGCAAACCTCATTTAATAGCCACGCAACCATAGTTGCTATGGTCATGTGACTGGACCTAGCAGTAACATTTGGAAGCTTCTCAGAAGGCAACATCACTAGACAATCAATGCCTAATGTACCCCCCCCCCCCCCCCCCGCCCCTGCTGAGACAGAAATATTATACTTCTCCAGAGTTTGGTGAGCCTGTCAATTTATTTACCAGGTAAAGTGACTAAGGCCAAAACATTGAATATTTTGAAGGAGTCATATATAATTACTAGGGCTATAGGGATCAAAGGGAGAAAGCAGGAACAGGTAACTGAGTTGGATGATTAGCCATGACATTATTGAATGGTGCAGCAGGCTTGAATAACCTATTCTTGCTCCTCCATTTTCTATGTTTCTGTGCTGAATGGTTGAACTGTCTGCAGTGCAAGCCCTTGCCTGGATGATAATGGCTTCTGTTCTCCCAGGAGTTCAGACAAGTGAATCCTAGAGTAAACCCTTGTTAGCTGTACAGCAGATAGTTAGCGTGTCAACACTCCTTCAATTCACACCTACAACTAAAACCAATACTTCGCGATTCAGGTTGTGAAGATAATGGCTTTGGCCTGTAAAATGCAAAACTGATAAAGGGTCACTAATTTGAAACATTAACTGTTTTCTCTCATTAGATGCTGCCAGACCTGCTATGTTCCTCCAGCGCTCTCTGATTTTGTTCCATCTTTTATCTTATTTAAAGCATAAAGTTATGCTGTTTTACTTTTAAATCAGAAACATTTGGAAAGTAAAACAAGAGCTTATAGAATCATAGAATTGTACAGCACAGGTGAGGCCCTTCAGCCCATCTAGCCTGTGTCAACCTATCAATACTAGCCTCACTTCCTGGCATTTGTTCCATAGCCTTGAATGCGATGACATTTCAAGTGCTCATTCTGTACTGTTTAAAGGTTGGAGTTTTCCATCTCTACTACTGTCCCAGGTGTTGCATTCCAAGGTTCTACTCTAGTGAAAAACGTTTTCCTCAAATTGCCTTTCAACCTCCTGCCCTTCACTTAAAAATTATGTTAACTTGTTATTAACTCTTCAACTAATGGGAACAGCTGCTCCCTTTTAACCTTGTTCATGCCCCTCAAACTGATATGCCTCATTCAGGTCCCTCCTCAGCCTCCTCTGCTCTAAAGAAAACAACTCAGGCCTTTCCAGCCTCTCTTCATAGCTAAAATGCTCCAACTCAGGCAATATCCTGGCGAATCTCTTCTGCCCCCTACTCCAGTGGAATCACATCTTTTCTATAGTAAGGCAAACAACTGCTCACTGTACTTCAGCTGTGGCCTAATCAAAGCTTTGTCCAGCTCCAACATAAAGCTCTAATGTGTACCAGAACTGATAAAGACAATTATCCTACTTACATCCTTAAACATGCTCTTAACCTGCCCTGCCACCTTTATGGATCTGTGGGCAAGCACCCCAAGATCCTTCTGTTTCTCTGAACTTCCACGTGTCCTTCTGTTCATTGAGAAAAATGGGTGCTCAAAGTGCATCATATGACACGTTTCATCGACCACTGATCTGCTCAACCGTCTATAACTTCCTGAAACTAAAGACAATAGACAATAGACAATAGACAATAGGTGCAGGAGTAGGCTATTCAGCCCTTCAAGCCTCTACTACCATTCAATATGATCATGGCTGATCATTCCTAATCAGTGTCCTCTTCCTGCCTTATCTCCATAACCCTTGATTCCACTATCTTTGAGAGCTCTATCCAACTCTTTCTTAAATGAATCCAGAGACTGGGCCTCCACTGCCCTCTGGGGCAGAGCATTCCACACAGCCACCACTCTCTGGGTGAAGAAGTTTCTCCTCATCTCTGTCCTAAATGGTCTACCCCGTATTTTTAAGCTGTGTCCTCTGGTGCGGCACTCACCCATCAGCGGAAACATGTTTCCTGCTGCCAGAGTGTCCAATCCTTTAATAATCTTATATGTCTCAATCAGATCCCCTCTCAGTCTTCTAAACTCAAGGGTATACAAGCCCAGTTGCTTCAGTCTTTCAGTGTAAGGTAAACCCACCATTCCAGGAATTGACCTCGTGAACCTACGCTGCACTGCCTCAATAGCCAGAATGTCTTTCCTCAAATTTGGAGACCAGAACTACACACAGTACTCCAGGTGTGGTCTCACCAGGGCCCTGTACAGCTGCGGAAGCACCTCTTTGCTTCTATACTCAATCTGAAGACCTTCTTCCTCACAATCAACCACCCAGGCAATCTTTGTGTCATATAAAAGGTTTCTTTCACACTTCACATTTTCATCTCTATTGTCATATATATCATAAATAATAACAAATCCAGCACAGACCCCTGTGGTATGCCATTGAACACTGACCTCCAGTGACACCAACAGCCTTCTACCACCACCCTCTGTTTCCTATCACAGAGCCAATTTTGGATCCATCTTGCTAAGTTATCCTGGATTTCATGTTCCACCTTCTTTATCAATTTCCCATGTGGGATCTTGTCAAAGGCCTTTCTGAAATTCACAAACTACAGCAACTGGACTACCTTCATCTACAAACCTAGTTACTTCAAAAATATTCAATCAGAAGTATGCTTTCTCTTTGGGATCATTATGCTGACTATCCCTGATTGAAATTCTCCTTTTCAACTGGAAAGGATTGCACTCCTTTAGAAGTTTCTCCAATAGTTTCCCTATCATTGATAAAAACTCTGATTTCATAGAAAACTCTGAGGACGCACCTGGTTTGTGGTTGTGAAAGGTCCTTGATGTTATTTCTTTATTATTCCTTTGTTGGATGTCACTGGCAAGGCCAACCCTTATTGCATTCCTAATTGACCTTAACAGGTAGTGGTGAGTCACATTCTTTAACTTCTGCAGTCCATTCATTATAGGTAAAGATACATTGCTGTTAAGGATGGAGTTCCATAGATATGTGCAAAGGAAAAACTGGTGATATTGCACCAAGCCAGGTCGTTGTGTGCTCGAGGGAGGAGCTCACACCTGGTGGTGTTTTCAAACATCTTGTTCTTATGGAGTCATAGAGACATAGCGATGCACATCACGGAAACAGACACCTCCATGCCGACCAGATATCCCAACCCAATCTAGTCCCATTTGCCAGCACCCAGCCCATATCCCTCTAAACCCTTCCTATTCATATACCCATCCAGGTGCCTTTTAAATGTTGTAATTGTACCAGCCTCCACCATTTCCTCTGGCAGCTCATTCCATACACGCACCACCCTCTGCGTGAAAAATGGTCACTTAGGTCCCTTTTTATATCTTTCCTATCTCACCCTAAACCTATGCCCTCTAATTCTAGACTACTCACCTCAGGGAAAAGAACTTGTCTATTTATCCTATCCATGTCCCTCATGATTTTATAAACCTCTATAAAGGTCACCCCTCAGCCTCCGATGCTCCAGGGAAAACAGCCCCAGCCTGTTCAGCCTCTCCCTATAGCTCAAATCCTCCAACCCTGGCAACATCCTTGTAAATCTTTTCTGAACCCTTTCAAGTTTCACAACATCCTTCCAATAGGAGGGAGACCAGAATTGCACACAATATTCCAACAGTGGCCTAACCAATGTCCTGTACAGCAGCAACATGACCTCCCAATTCCTATACTCAGTGGTCTGACCCATAAAGGAAAGCATATCAAACACCTTCTTCACTATCCTATCTACCTGTGACTCCACTTTCAAGGAACTATGAACCTGCACTCCAAGGTCTCTTTGTTCAGCAACACTCCCTAGGACCTTACCATTAAGTGTATGTGTCCTGCTCTGATTTGCTTTTCCAAAATGTAATGCCTTGCATTTATCTAAATTAAACTTCATCTACCACTCCTCAGCCCATTGACTCCTCTGTTCAAGATCCCATTGTAATCTGAGGTAACCTTCTTCACTGTCCATTACACCTCCAATTTTGGTGTCATCTGCAAACGTACCAACTATACCTCCTATGTTCACATCAAAATCTTTTATGTAAATGACAAAAAGTAGTGGACCCAGCACCGATCCCTGTGGCACTCCATTGGTTACAGGCCTCCAGTCTGAAAAGGAACCCTCCATCACCATTCTCTGACTTCTACCATCGAACCAGTTCTGTATCTAAATGGCTAGTTTTCCCCGTATTCCATGAGATCTAACCTTACTAACCAGTCTACATGAGGAACTTGTCGAACACCTTACTGAAGTCTATATAGATCATGTCCACTGCTGCACCCTCAATTCTCTTTGTTATTTCTTCAAAACACTCAATCAAGTTCAAGAGATGTGACTTCCCACGCACAAAGGCACACTGACTATCCCTAATCAGTCTTTGCCTTTCTGAATACATGTAAATCCTGTCTCTTAGCATTCCCTTCAACAATTTGCCCACCACCAATGTCAGGCTCACCAGTCTATAGTACCCTGGCTTTTCCTTACCATCTTTCTTAAACAGTTGCACCACGTTAGCCAACCTCCAGTCTTCTGGCACCTTACCTGTGACTATCGATGATACAAATACCTCAGCAAGAGGCCCAACAATCACTTCCCTAGCTTCCCACAGAGCTCAAGGGTCCACCTGATCAGGTCCTGGGTGTTTAGCATTTTTAAAAATATGTTTCAGACACCCAGCACCACCTCCTCTGTAATATGGATATTTTTCAAGATGTCAGCATCTATTTCCTTACATTTTATATCTTCCAAGTCCTTTTCCATAGTAAACACTGATGACAAATACTTGTTAGTATCTCTCCCATCTCCTGTGGCTCCACACAAAGGCTGCCTTGCTGATCTTTGAGGGGCCCTATTCTCTCCCTGGTTACCATTTTGTCCTTAATGCAATTATGAAATCCCTTTGTATTCTCCTTAACCCTATTTGCCAAAGCTATCTCATGTCCCCTTTTTGCCCTCCTGATTTCCCTCTTAAGTGTACTCCCATTGCCTTTATAGTCTAAGGATTCACTCAATCTATCCTGCCGATACCTGACATATGCTTCCTTCTTTTTCTTAACCAAAATCTTGATTTCTCTGATCATTCAGCATTCCCTATACCTACCAGCCTCTCCTTTCATTCCAACAGGAATATGCTGTTTTTGGATTCTTGTTATCACATGTTTGAAGGCTTCTCATTTTCCAACCATCCCTTTACTTGAGCAATCTGCTCCCAATCAACCTTTGAAAGATCTTGCCTAATACCGTCAAAATTAGCCTTCCTCCAATTTAGAACTTCAACTTTTAGGTCTGGTCTATCCTTTTCCATCACGATTTTAAAACTAATAGAATGATGTTCACTGGCCTCAAAGTGCTCCCCCACTGACACCTCAGTCACCTGCCCTGCTTTATTCCCAAGAGTAGGTCAAGTTTTGCACCTTCTCTAGTAGGTACACCCACACACTGAATCAGAAAATTGTCTTGTACACACTTAACAAATTCTTCTCCATCTAAACCCTGAACACCCTGGCAGTCCAAGTCAATGTTTGGAAAGTTAGAATCCCCTACCATAATCACCCTATTATTCTTACAAATAACAGATCTCCTTACAAATTTGTTTCTCAGTTTCCCTCTGACTATTAGGGGTCTATAATACAATAATCAATAAGGTGATCATCCCTTTCTTATTTCTCAGTTCCACCCAAAGAACGTCCCTTGATGTATTCCCAGGATTATCCTCCCCAAGTACAGCAGTAATGCCATACCTTATCAAAAACACCACTCCTCCTCCCTTTCTATCCTTCGGAAAGCATTTGTATCCTGGAATATTAAGCTGCCAGTCTTTTCCATCCCTGAGCCCCTTTTCTGCAATTGCTGTGATATCCCAGTCCCATGTCCCTAAGCATGCCCTGAGTTCATCTGCCTTCCCTGTTAGGCCCATTGCATTGAAGTAAATGCAGTTTAATTTCTCAGTCCTGCCTGCCCTGACTGTTTGACTTGCACCTTTTCCCAACTGTACCAGTTTCAGACTGATCTCTTTCTTTATTATTTCCCTGTCCCTCCCCCACCCCACCACCTTACTAGTTTAAATCCTCCCGAGCAGCTCTAGCAAATCTCCCTGCCAGTACATTAATCCCCTTCCAATTCAGGTGCAATCCGTCCTTCTTGTACAGGTTACTTCTACCCCAGAAGAGATTCCAATGATCCAAAAATGTGAACCCTCCTCCCCTGCATCAACTCCTCAGCGACACATTATCTGCTCTATCCTCCTACTCTAACCCTCACTAAATCATAGCACTGTGAGTAATTGAGATATTGCTAACTTCGAGGACCACCTTCTTAAATGCCTGCCCAACTTTCAATGTTCTTCCTTCAGAATCTCATCCTTTTCCCTTCTTATGTCGATAATCGCAATGTGTACAATAACCTCCTGCTGGCCCCTCTCCCATTTGAGACCATTTTGCACCCCTTCAGAGACATTTTTGATCCTGGCACCAGGGAGGTTACACACCATTCTGTTTTTTCACTGCTGGCCACAGAAACATTTGTCTGCCTTGGACTAGAGAATCCCCAAACACAATCGATTGCTTGGAACCCGGTGTACCCCTCATTACATTAGAGCCAGTCTTGATACCAGAAACTTGGCTGTTTGTGCCACATTCCCCTGAGAGCCCATCACCTCTAGGTCTAGACCACAGATTCAGAAGGTGCTATTGAAAGCACCTTGGTGGTCTTCTGCAAACCATCTACGCCCTGGTACACACCGGAACCATGAAGTGCTGGTAATGGACAGTGAATTTTTAACGTGGTGGATCATAAATCGATGAAGCACAGGTTGCTTTGACTGATGTGTTGAGCTTCTTCAGTATTTTTGCAACTGCACTCATCCAGACTACTGGAGAATATTATATCGACAATAAAACTGCAGACAAATGACAGCTAAAATATCCATTGCTGACATTCTCCCAGCTCCCCCACAATGTCTGAAAGTTATAACTCAGCCCCCGGTGTCAAAGTACATTGATCATTGTTAGAGCCAGTTTCAAGCACATCATGAAACTACTGTAATAAAGTTCGGTAGAAAGCTGCATAACAGGAGTGAGTTGACAGCAGAACGGCCTCAGAGCAGTGATAAGGAATTATAAAGAGAAAGAACTAACATCCAGATGGTGGCTTATGATGAATCATTTGCAGTTGCCCTTCTCAAATTACCTACAGGCATGAAGATAATCTGCAGAACAGACAGGAAACTGTTCAATGTATGCCATCCTCAATTCAAACGTAAAACCACTCCAATCTCAGTCATAGAACGTTCAGGCCTGAGTCAATGCTCACCCAGAAACTGCGTTCCAGGTGATTGGTGAATCACTTATGCTTTGGAGAATCATCAAACACCTGGAATGCTTCAGTTCTCTTCTGAACAGCTCCCAAAACAAAACACCGCCCTCCATTTTAAAATCATTGGCGAAATCATGGAAAAGGCTTATGGTTTACAGCAGTGAACTCCCATATACTTCAGAGACTTTGAAAAACCTACAGCATGCTCCTCGAAGCACCGGTCAAAAATCGTTAGCAGCACCTTCGCAAGCTCCTTAACTCAGTCAAAAGACAAGAAAGACAAACCGTAAGCAGTGTTTTCAAGTGACCCTGTACAGCGTTGAGGTACTAATCATTCAAAACCAGCTGGGTGAGACATGTTGCTGACTACATTCACTCCTCCCACACAAGGTTTTCACATTATACCAATATGTTTCTTATAAAGCTTTCCTTCATGTTCCACTAGAGTACTTCCATGCCCCCCCACCTCCAACTGAGAAATCTGCAAGGATTTAACCCCATGTGATCCTGTTGATTAAGTTTTTAAACCACATGTTGATGTGTATTATTGAGTCGGATTTCATCTCTTGAGAGAAGATTTGTCCCATACATTGTGGAATCAGGTCTTTTGAATCAGTCCCTCTAAAGAGCAAGCCACCCAACCCCACTCTCCCTTTGCTATCCCTGTAGCCCTGCACTTCTACATTCCTGTACACTATGGGCAATTTAACGTGGTCAGTCCATCTAACCTGCATGTCTTTGAACTGTGGGAGGAAACTGGAGTACCCAAAGGAAACCCAGATAGACACAGGGAGAACGTGCAAACTCCACTGTCACCTGAGGATGGAATCGAATCCAGGTGCCTGGCACTTTGAAGCAGCAGTGCTAACCAATTCATTCCTTATTTGCCTCTCTTCTTCCAAATATTTTCACTATGCATTATCCTTCTGTCTTCTTCGTTCTCTCTTGCTTCTCCCTCTCCAAGTCTTTTCCAGGCCCTTTCTCTACTTTTTTTTATTCCTCTTCCCATCACCCTTGCCCAGCCCATTTCCTCTCCTTTCTTGATCAAATAGGACTTGAATGCATGAGTACATGACTCCTAGGTATCAACTGAACTCAGACAGAAGTTGTTGGTGAAACGCAGCATGTTCGGCAGCATCAGTGGAGAGAAAGTAAATTACCTTTTCAAGTCCAATGAACCTTCAGAACAAGGGAGATGATGGCCTAATGGTATTATCGCTAGACTATTAATCAAATTAGTGTCCTGGGGACCTGGGTTTGAATTTCTGCCATATCAGAGGGTGGAATTGAGATTCAATAAACATCTGGAATCAAAACTTTAATGATGACCATGAATCCACTGTGGGAGAAAGACTCTTCTGGTTCATTAATGCCCTTTAGGGGAAGAGAACCCCAATCCTTAAACTGCCTGATAGACAGTCAATGTTGGCCTAGCCAGCAATGCCCTCATCCCTTGAGTGACTAAAGGAAAAACTGTTGCGGCCAGACCTGCTTAGTTTCTCCAGCGATCTCTGTTTTTGTTTCAGGTTTCCAGCACCTGCAATTCTTTGTTTTATCGACTGAATTAAATTGTCAGTGTAAAAGCATTAATTGGCACAAATTTACCAGTGACTGTATGATAATATTACTTATAAGGTATGGGAAATACCACATTGTGCTGGTAATATTTGAGAAACAAATTCAAATATCACTACCACCAGCTACATATAAAGTCCAATGTTGCAGTTTAGCAGGCTTCACTTCTGTTATGAATAGTTAACTGACAAAGAAAGAACGCACCCTTCAACTAAATAGTGTCATTAATTACAATGATATTTGGACAACTATTTGTATGGTATAAGGCCATTAACATCTCTTACGTCATCACAGCAGGAAGCCATATCTGTTGGCAATTACTGTTAATTATACACGGCAATGGTTAGCCTGCTGCTTCTGTGCAGGGTTATTATATGTTGTGTATGTTGAATAAATTAGGTAATTGTTGGGAAAGAGGGTAAAATGAAAGATCAATGAATCCTTATAGAATCCCTACAGTGTGGAAACAGGCCCTTCGGCCTAACAAGATCACACTGACCCTCTGAAGAGCGACCTACCCAAATCTATTCCCCTATCCTATTATCCTATATTTATCCCTGACTAATGCACCTAACTTACACATCCCTGGACACTAAAGCCAATTTAGCACAGCCAATCCACCTAATCTGCACATCTTTGCATTGTGCAGCCAATTGCAAACACATGGATGCAAGGGTTTCCAATGGATTCAAAGACATGGATTAACAACTGCCCAAATGTAATTTTAATGTTGAAAGCGCACACAAGGAATTGAACCATGGACAGCACAGGAGAACAATTCCTCCTTCTGAATTTTCAGGGTAAAGGCCATAAAGTTCATCTACTTGGGAACACCATGCATAAGCACATTTCACTCTTTTTGAAATTAATAATAAAGATATCAAATACTGTACAGCTCTAACATTTCATTAAGACTAGCAGTGTCTCACTGAGTCTCTCGGGCAATGCCAACCCACTCCAATTCATAGCCGTGCTAGCCCACAGTTTCAGCCCGTCATTCATCTCATTGGCCCTAATTAAAGGTCATTGACGTTAAATGTTAACTCTGTTTCTCCCACAATAGATGCTATTGAGTATTTCCAACACTTTCTATATGAATGTCTATCAGAGGGGATAGAGACTGTCATACACCACCTACTGGAATGTGCCTTTACAAAGGAAGTCTTTGGAGGGATGTTGGGGCTCGTCCCGAGCAGCTCTATGATGCAGGACTCTGTGCTGTACGAGCTGCACCTCAGGATGCACAGGGAGACAAAACAATGGCTGCGCCCGGAGGGCCATTGATTTGGTGAAAGATGCTCTTTGGTCAGCCCAAAACATGCTGGTCTTCCCGCGCAAAGAGCTGAGCTCCACCGAATATTGCAGCCTGGCACATTCTAAGGTCCAGGACTATGTGCTGAGGGATGCACTAATGATTGGAACAGCTGCCACCAAGGCATAATGGGGAAAGATCACCATCTAAGGGCTTTTGGCCAAGTACCATGGGAGCCTGTTCTGTTTTCAGACCTCCCGGTGCCTCAAATATGTGAAAATCCTGTTTTATAATTAAGAAATGCTATTAAGTTGTTGGAACTGCCAGGAAAGTCAAACTCTAATGTTATTTGTTCTCCATACGCCAAGACTGTACAGAACTGAACTGCTTTAGTGACTATATATAAAAGATTTTTTAATGAATAAAATATATTTTTGAAATCAAAAAATCATTTTTCCTGATACTTTTTTTGAAGTTAGATTCTCTACAATATGGAAACAGGCCCAACAAGTCCACACTGACCCTCCTAACAGTAACCCATCCAGACCCTACATTTACCCCTAGCACTATATGGGCAATTGAACACGGCCAATCCGCTTAACCTGCACATTTTTGGACTATGGGAGGAAACCAGAGCACCCAGAGGAAACCCATGCAAACTCCACACTGTCAGTCACCTGAAGCTAGAATTGAACCCAGGTCCCTGGCGCTGAGAGGCAGCAGTGCTAACCACTGAGCCATCATGCCAGCCCAAAGCTTTGCAGTTTCGTCTACTGCAATCTGAATAGCTTCAGCAGGGATAGAGACAGGCTATGAAGCCCTTAAAGCAGAAATACTTTTAGCCTAGACCCTCTAAATTTTACAGCCTGTAGGGTAACCACCTCTTGAAGTATGTGTGGGGAGCATCGGAGACCAAGAGGGTATGGGAAGCAGTAGGATGTAAGAAAGCAGCACGATGCAAGGGAACAGCAGGATGTAGGTGAGCAGCAGAGACCAGGGGAATGTAGGGTTAGAGAACAGTAGAGTGTGAGGAGCACACAAGAACCCTAACATTGCAGTTCCATGCAACTTCAATCCTCTATTTTCTTTGCAGTTGGGAACTAATTATGTGAAAGGCATGGTAATGTGTCACACATTATCTGCCACTTCTCAATAATTCTCCTCTCTGTTGACAGCTCACAGAGTACAGCAAGAGAGCTTGAAGACAGCTGTTCCCTCTGACATTGAATATTCATTACTGATGCAATCCCATCTGCTGTTGCCCACTTGTAAGTATGAGTCACCAGCAGAGTACCAACTAACAAACAGGTCCCACTGAAGTGTGAAAATCTGAGCTGGTATATTAGTCCTGCGATGGTGCACACTCAGAAGGTTTCAGTTCTCCTGAAGAATTGCTATCGGTGACCTCAACTAACTTCTGCTACTCTTGTGAAGGCCCTGTTGGAGATTAAAGTTATGAATTATTACAGGAAAAGTAAGAATATGTTTCACCTTATAATGATAAAGGCAATTATATTTCTTTTGCTAGTAAGATAGAGGCATCATAATTGAGTGCTGAATGACATCTGTGTTGTTAACATTGAATTGTGGCATCAAGTAACTGAGAAGTCTCTGCCTCTCTATCTCTGACTGCAAGGGGTTGTAAAACTTTACTTATTCCCAGCATATCTACTCCAACACTTGGAAGATAGATTGGGTGAAAATGTGCAATGCCAGTTCTCTTTTGCAAGTGATGTAAAAGCTGAATTATTCAAATAGCATGTGTTAACCCTCATTCTTGCACATCTGGTTAAGGGAATGTTTGCGTTTCTCCAACAGGTTGATGAGATACACCTAGTATGTGGGTGAAGAGAATTAGGCTGCTCAAAGTGTTTGGATTAGAGTGGTGCTGGAAAAGCACAGCAGGTCAGGCAGCATCTGAGGAACAGGGAAATCCACATTTCAGGCAGGAGACCTTCATCAGGATGAAGGGCTCCTGCCCGAAACATCAATTTTCCTGCTCCTCGGATGCTGCCTGACCTGCTGTGCTTTTCCAGCACCACTCTAATCTTGACTCTGATCTCCAGTATCTGCAGTCCTCACTTTCGCCCTGCTCAAAGTGTTTGTCAGACTCAGCCCACAAAGACAGCTCAATTTGAAAGTCTGTCTTAATCAATACTTGTTCATTGGCGGTTCTCTGCTATGCCTCTGTGTGGTAACAAAGTGGGTCCCTCACGGCCCCAGATTAAAAATATCAGAGGAAAATGGAAAAGATTTGGCCCCAGATGCTGACTCGCAAGCATATGGAGACCCTCCGATACTCAGTCAAACTTGCGTAATAAGAAAGGAATAATTGTAATGCAGCTGTACAAGGGCCCTTAGGGGACAGCAATCATAATTTTTAGCATTCTTCAGTAAGATAGGGTGACATAACAGATTCTGAGGCTAGGGTCTTGAATCTAAAAATTTAGAAACTATAATGATGCAAGGCTGACTCTGATAAATTGTATTACTTAAAGGAATGATAAAAGGATAGGCAATGGCACATTGGGGCAGCACAGTGGCTCAGTGGTTAGCACTGCTGCCTCACAGCACCAGGGATCCGGGTTCGATTCCAGCCTTGGATGACTGTCTGTCTGGAGTTTGCACATTCTCCCCGTGTCTGTGTGGGTTTCCTCCGGGTGCTCTGGTTTCCTCCCACAGTCCAAAGATGTGCAGGTCAGGTGAACTGGCCACGTTAAATTGCCCTTAGTGTTCAGGGTTGTGCAGGTTGGTTGTACGAGTCAGGGATAAATGATGGGGAATGGGTCTGGGTGGGCTGCTGTACAGAGGGTCGGTGTGGACTTGTTGGGCTGAAGGGCCTGTTTCCACGTTGTAGGGATTCTCATTCTAATTCCAAATATTCAAAGAGTGCATACAGAATCTGCAACAATTGTTCATTCTAATCTTGTAGAAAAATAAAACTAAAATGGTAGCCCAACCACAGTTAGCAAGGGAACTTCGAGATAGTATTAGAGCCAATAGGCATGCACATTGGGCAAAGAAAGCTGCAGACCTGAGGACTGGACACAGTTAAGAATTCAGTAAAGGAGGACAAAGGGATTGATTTAGATGGGAAAATAGAGTATCAGAGTAATCTTGAGGAGAATATCCAAAGTGATTGTAAAAAATTATAGTGAAAATATATTGTGAAGGGCAAAGTCTTAGTGAATAACAAATGTATTTCCCTTACAGTCAGAAACAGGGAGTTATGATGGGCAACAAAAAGATAGCAAATCGAAGAAGCGCCTATTTTGGCTCTGGCTTCACAAAGTAGATAACAAGTAACATTCAAAAATGTAGGGTAATGGTGATAGGGAATTTAATACTATTAACGATTGATAATCCCCCAGATTAGATTACTTACAATGCAGAAACAGACCCTTCAGCCCAACAAGTCCACACTGACTCTCCGAAGAGCAACCTGCCCAGACCCATTCCCCTACATTTACCCCTTCACCTAACACTACAGGCAATTTAGCGTGGCCAATTCACCTGACTTGCACATTTTTGGACTGTGGGAGGAAACCAGAACATCCGGAGGAAACCCACGCAGACACGGGGAGCATGTGTAAACTCCACACAGACAGTTGCCTGGGGCAGGAATTGAAGCCTGGTCTCTGGCGCTGTGAGGCAGCAGTGCTAACCACTGTGCCACCGTGCCGCCCATCCTAAAAAAAATCCATATTCCGGAAAACTTAAGGAAGTAGCTCTCAAAATAGTGGGTTCATTGGAAGTCATCTTTCAAGATTCTAGGGACTCTGGAATAGTTCCTATGGCTTGGAGGGTAGCTAATGTAATCACACTACTTTATAAAGAGCAGACAGAGAGAAAGCAGGAAATTATAGCTTGATGCTGGTATTGGGGAAATTCTACAGTCCATTATGAAAGATTTAATATCAGAGAACTTGCAAAACAAGTGACAGGATTGGACAGAGTCAGCACAGCTTTACGCAAAAGGAACTCATGCTTGACAAATCTACTGGAATTTTTTCAGGCGTGATAACGGGAATTGATAAAGGGCAGCCATTTGGATATGGTTTACTTGGACTTTCAGGAAGTTTTTGATAAGATCCACATAAAAAATTAGCCTGTAAAATTAAACTGCATGGGGTCGACTGTAGTGTGCTGAAATGGACTGTCAACTATTTGGCAGGTAGGAAACAATAAGTAGGAATAAACAGCTCTTTTTCCAAGTGGCAGCCATTAACAAGTAGTGCACTGTAGGGACCAGTGATTGGACCCCAGTTATTCTCTCACGTGAATCATAGTATATTGTGAATGAAATTTAATCTGTCCAAGTGTGCAGATAACAAAGCTAGGTGGAAGGGTGAACTGAGAGAAGGATGCAGAGATGCTTCAGTGTGATTTGGACAAGTTAAATGGTGTGTACATCATAATGGTGGCAGTGAAGTTAGCAAATATTGACCTTCATAGTGATAGGACAGCAGTAAAGAAGCAGGGATGTCAAACTGCAATTGTACAGAGTTTTGGTGAGATCATACCTGGAGTATTGTCATAGAATCATCGAGTCATAAGAGACCGGCAGCATAGATAAGGGCCCTCAGACCATCAAGCCCATGCCAGTCAAAAACAGCCACCTAACCATTCTAATCCCATTTGTCAGCACAAACGCGAGGAGAAAGTGAGGACTGCAGATGCTGGAGATCAGAGTAGAGAGTGTGGTGTTGGAAAAGCACAGCAGGTCAGGCAACATCCGAGGAGCAGGAGAGTAGACATTTTGGGCAAAAGCCCTTCATCAGGAATGAGGCTTGTTGGTTTGGGCTGAGAGATAAACGGGAGGAGCTGGGGCTGGGGCCAGGGCCACACCCCCTCAACATTTATCCCTCAGCCCCCAAGCCCACAAGCCTCATTCCTGGATGAAGAGGTCTTCCACGAAACATCAACTCTCCTGCTCCTTGGATGCTGCCAGACCTGTTGTGCTTTTCCAGCACCACATAGTCAGCATATCACCATATTCTTGTATTTATTGCCATTGCAAGTGCACATCAAAATACCTCTTAAATGTTAACAAGTGCTTCTGTCTCTATCACTCTCACAAGCAGTGAGCTGTAGATGCTTACCAACCTCTGGGTGAAAAAGATTTTCCTCATAGATGTCATAGAGTCATAGAGTCATAGACATGTACAACATGAAAACAGACCCTTCGGTCCAACTCATCCATGCCGACCAGATATCCCAACTGTGAAGAGTGTTTTCCTGTCTACTCTACCTATGTCCCTTATAACATTATTCTTCTCAGACATGTTCCATGAAACTAAGGTATAGGAGCAGAATTAGGCCATTCAACCCATCCAGTCTGCTCCACCATTTAATCATTGCTGATATGTTCCTCAACCCTATTCTCTTGCCTTGTCCCAGTAATTCTCTACCCCCTTGTTAATTAAGAGCCTTTTTAATCTCGGTGTTAAAGACACTCAATGACTTGGCCCCCACAGCCCTCTGAGTCAATAAGGTCCACAGGTTAACCACCCTCTGGCTGAAGAAATTCCACCTCATCTCAGTTGTAAAAAGGTTGTTTCCTACACTTTGAGGCTGTGCCCTCAGGCCCTAGTTTCTCCAGCTCATGGAAACATCACCCCCACATCTCCTCTCAAACACGAACTTAGACATTAGAATTAGACTTTATTGTCACATGTACCCAATGACAGGAATACAGGAGTACAGTGAAAAGTGAACAAAGTTACCTTAAAATACAAAACTAGAAGAGAAGAAATAAAAGAAACAGAGCCAAAGAAAAAGAAAAAAAATGTATAGATCAAAGTTTGTATCCAAAAGGAAAAAGTCCAGATTTTAAAGGCACCTTGACCTAGTCCTGGCCTGGAGTTTCCGTCAGCTTCCAGCAGGGTCAAGCTGCCAATGATGCCATCACCAATCGCTGGGATGAGTCAAGTCTGTTGCTGCCCCTGCGCCACTTAGCATCAGAGAAACCGCCTCTGTTGCTGTCGTTGCCACCTCCAATCACCAGGAGAAGCTGACACTGTTACTGAGGCTGTCCCACATGCTCGGGAAGCCCGGCCTGCTCTTGCCCTACTGAAGTTGCTGACAAAGGCTTTTAAAGAGAAAAAAAAAGCAAAAGTAAAAAAGGAAAAAAAAAACAAAGAAAGCAAATGGAAGCCGACAAGCCCTGGGCCAGGAGTCTGCTGCCATTTTGAACCTAACATAATGGTAAACAGTTCCAATCTGTCCAATCCCTCTTCAAAACTATACTCTCCATCCAGGTAGCGTATTCCTTTGCACCCTCTCCAGTATGATCACATCCTTCCTATAATCTGGATTCCAGATGAGCATGCAATATTCAAACTGTGGCCTAACTAATGTTTTCTACAGTTCAATATAACCACCTCCTGTTAAACACTATATCTTGGCTCATATAAATAAGTATATCATATACCTGCTTTACCACTTAATTCACCTGTCCATATATCTTAAAGGACTGCTGTACGTCTCCACCAAGGTCTCTCTTTTCTTAGCTCCCAGGGTCAGACCATTGATCATATAATCCTTACCTTGTTTATCCTTCCCAAGTGCATCACTTCACATTTATCCATTTGCAACTCACCAACTGATCTAACCAGCCATCTTCATCTTCCTATAATCTAAGGAATCCTCCTCACAGTATGTCACACTGCCCAACTCATATCATCTACAAACTCACTGATCAACTATCCTACATTCAAGTCTAAATTATTTAAATAAACCACAAACAACCATAACCCCATTATTGATCTCTGAAGAACCCCAATGGACACAGCCTTCCAGATATAAGAAAGCCTCTCAACCATTGTGTTTTCCTTCCTGCTACTCAGCCAATTCTGAATCCAATTTGCCAATTTTTCTTAGATGCTATTGGCTCTTATCTTTGCTGTCAGTCTCCCATTTGGCACATTATCAAAAACCTTGCTGAAGTCAAAGTAGACTACATCAAAAGATTGCTCTTATCTACACACTGAGTGACGTCTTTGAAAAATTTAAGTTGGTCAGATGTGACACCCCCTTAACATGTTGAATGTCCTGGATGGATCCCCCTCTCTGCAAATGCAAATTAATTCAGTCCCTCAGAATTGCTTCCATAAAGTTAGGGTGACTGGCCTGTATTTTCTTGGTTTATACCCTCCAGCGTTCTTGAATAATGAAACCACATTGCTGTCCTCCAGCACCTGCCCTGTGGCCAGACAGGAGTTGAACATTTTTGCAAGGGCCCATACTATTTCCTCCCTTGGCTCACTGGGTTAGGATTCCTTCACCTGGCTGTGAAGAGTTATCTACTTTTAAGCCCACCAGACCAATCAGACCGACAAAGGTTAGTTGTTAAGGGTTAACTGGACGTGACAATGAGCAATTGAAGTTAAGTGGAAAATTAGTGCAAGAACAACCCGTTTTGTCTGGGAGGTAACTGCATGACCTTGGCTGGATAGGAGACAGAATATTGTGTCGTTAAATGGAGCCACTTGGCTTTATTTTGTTTTCTGCATAATAGGTTGCCTGGAAAAGAACTGAAAGCACAATGTAATGGTGATTTATTAGATTCAGAACAGTATTAATACCAGGAATTTTTCCTCACTTTTTTGATTTCACCATCAGCATGGGGTTTGCAGACCAGTGCGCCATGGAATCTGTGATAAAGTTCCAAATACAGTTGTTTCCAGGTCCTCGATGAACAGAACAGCAGTGTGAGATCACTTGTTTAAATATATCTCAGGAATTTAAACTGATCCTTTAGCTTTAATATGTATATAGATAATTTAAACTAACAATTATTACTTCATATATGTATTAAGTACTTTAATCCAATAAACGAGCTATATATTGAAGTGCGCATTTTTTTTTGTAATCATTTTAATCAGATCTTTAGAACCCATTAGGTACCTTCAGCCTAACAATACAGCTGGCAATGCGTCTCCAATTACTTACATTCTGGATTAGTTGGTGCTGGAAGAGCACAGCAGTTCAGGCAGCATCCAAGTAGCTTCGAAATCGACGTTTCGGGCAAAAGCCCTTCCAGTCTATTCATGAATAATACTTACAGTGTAGGTACAAGACTGTTTAATATTGAGGAACAGTACTTTTATATTCACACATGGGCATCACTGGCTGGGCCAGCATTTATTGCCCATCCCTAGCAGTCCTTGAGAAGGTTGTGGTGTGCTGTCTGCATGAATCGCTGCACTCAATTTACGGCTGATAATGTGGACCTATGTGAGAAAGAAATAGTTAGTTCCTTTATTCCATATTCCTTTGTATACTTTAATTAGATCGTACCATTGAATAAAAGATAAGTTCAGACAATGATAAAATGGTCACTGTTATTTTGCTTCTATTCTAATTGGATTATGTTTTAATATTTCCTGCGGCTCTACAGTGACATTCCCTCACACATTTTTCATGCATAAATATTAATTTGATCTGAGATCTGTGATGATACAGCCTTTATATTATTTAGACTTTTGTAATAGCTTATTACTTTCTACTTTATTGAACAAACATTTTCTGGAATCTATGATTCACTTGTTTTAAAGGCCACTTCTGATATCATTATTGCTCGTTCTTCCTTGCAATATGCTACACATTAATGGATATCAGACTTACTTTTTTAGATTTTTAAGTTTATAGAAGTCAAAATCCAAAGCCTATTGTAGTTCTACAATACTTGAATACAAGAAAGCGGAGAATGATCTTAACAAACGTTATTAATTGTGAAACAGTAATGCAAACTCTTCCAGCACGAAGGAAAAAATGAACACCAACAGACAATCGAAAGCTAGTAAGTTTTCTTTAATTTTAAGGCATTAAAATTGAATTGATTTTACGTAATAAAAGCTAAAATTTTGACAGTAACCAGATAAATGAAATCATATTTTCCTGGCAACGTGGGTGAGTCAGCCTGTCTTTGTGACTGTGTGTGTTAAGATGATTTTCAGAATGAAAGTTCACAAATATATGATATTATCAATATTTCTAGGCCTTGGATGATGAACACAAATTGATAAAAGAACCAGTTCCAGCCAACCAGATGCGCCATTTTTGCTTGGTATGACGGTCTGTGTCTGAATGAAAATGTGGGACTGAATTTTAACTCAAATCAGCAAGTAGTTTTTCTGGTGATTTTGATGGAGGATTTTTCTCCTCAAGGCTATGCGTATTTTCTATGCTATCATTCAAAATTCACCCCATTATTTATACATAATGCTCATTTAGTGCCCTGCTCATCCTATTCTCCCACTGGCTATAGATGGACTTTCTTGCTGCTACTGAATCCCTGACACGAGCACCATCTTTGAAGCCCAGATGCGCACCTGGTCGAGTGTTAGAAGTGTGGGATTGCCTTTCACTATGTATGTAATGGCAGAGAAACCACTAGCCAAACTTCACAGGACACATAGATGGTATAGTTCACACTTCATTGCACATGCACATAAGCAGTCTTATCAGAATATAATCACTACAGTGTGGAAACAGGCCCTTCAGCCCAACAAATCCACACCAACCCTCTGAAGAACATCCCACTCAGACCAATCCCCCTACCCGATCCATGTAACCTTGCAGGACCAGTGGCTAAGGCAGCTAAACAACATATCCGTGAATACTATGGGTAATGTAGCATGGCTAATTCACCTAACTGGCACATCTTTGGCCTGAGGGAGGAAACTGGAGCACCCGGAGGAAACCTACACAGACACGGGGAGAACGTGCAAACTCCACACAGACAGTGTGGCAGAAATCAAACCTGGGTCACTGGAGCTGTGAGGTAACAGTGCTAACCACAATGCTTATTGCTGTTTAAGACACTTTACCAGTCCTTAGGTCATCCCGTCTGACAACACTGTCTGAGTCAATGCTACACTTTCCCCAGTGACAAGTGTAGCCAAGCATCTTTGTACTGTTTAGTGTGGGACCATCACATACAAGAAATCCTTTAAATAGTTCAAAACATTCATTTTTACTCAGCAACAGCAAAAAAAAACTAAAAATCAAACCCTTTGTGTGCAGCTGCAGGAGATGGGGAGATACTAAATGAGTATTTTGCATCAGTATTTACTGTGGAAAAGGTATAGAATGTAGGGAAATAGATAGCGACATCTTGAAAAATGTCCATATTACAGAGGAGGAAGTGCTGGATGTCTTGAAAAGCATAAAAGTGGATAAATCCCCAGGACCTAAACAGGTGTACCCTAGAACTCTGTGGGAAGCTGGGCCTCTTACTGAGATATTTGTATCATTGATCGTCACAGGTGAGGTGCCAGAAGATTGGAGGTTGGCTAACATGGTGCCACTGTTTAAGAAAGGTGGTAAGGACAAGCCAGGGAACTATAGACCAGTGAGCCTGACGTCAGTGGTGGGCAAGTTATTGGAGGGAAACCTGAGGGACAGGGTGTCTATCTATTTGGAAAGGCAAGGACTGATTAGGGATAGTGGGAAATCATGTTTCACAAACTTGATTGAGTTTTTTGAAGAAGTAACAAAGAGGATTGATGAGGGCAGAATGGTAGATGTGATCTATATGGACTTCAGTTAGGCGTTCGACAAGGTTTGCCATGGGAGACTGGTGAGCAAGGTTAGATCTCACGGAATACAAGGAGAACTAGCCATTTGGATACAGAACTGGCTCAAAGGCAGAAGACAGAGGGTGGTGGTGGAGGGTTGCTTTTCAAATTGGAGGCCTGTGACCAGTGGACTGCCAGAAGGATCGGTGCTGGGCCCTCTACTTTTCATCATTTATATAAATGATTTGGATGCGAGCATAAGAGGTACAGTTACTATGTTGCTGATGACATCAAAATTGGAGGTGTAGTGGACAGGATATTGGTTTGGCCACTGCTGGAATATTGCATGCAATTCTGCTCTCATTCCTATCAAAAGGATGTTGTGAAACTTGAAAGGGTTCAGAAAAGATTTACGAGGACGTTGCCAAGATTGGAGGATTTGAGCTATAGGGAGAGGTTGAATAGGCTGGGGCTGTTTTCCCTTGAGCGTCGAAGGCAGGGGGTGACCTTATATAGGTTTATAAAATCATGAGGGGCATGGATAGGATAAATAGGCAAGGTCTTTTCCCTGGGGTGGGGGAGTCCAGAATTAGAAGACATAGGTTTAGGGTGAAAGGGGAAAGATATAAAAGAGACCTAAGGGGCAACATTTTCACACAGAGGGTGGTACATGTATGGAATGAGCTGCCAGAGGAAGTGGTGAAGGCTGGTACAATTGCAACATTTAAAAGGCATCTGGATGGATATATGTATAGGAAGGGTTTGGAGGGATATGTACCAGGTGCTGGCAAATGGGATTAGATTGGTTTGGGATATCTGGTCAGCATTGACAAGTTGGACCGACGGGTCTGTTTTTGTGCTGCACATCTCTATGACTCTATGACTGTATACTGGATCGGCATTTGCCTCTTGGAACAAAAGTGGACTGCATTCCTTTAAGCACCAATAAGTTTCAATCATAGAATAGAATTCCTACAAGCAAGCTATTCAGCCCATCGACTGCACACTGACTCTCCACAGAGGATTCCACCCAGACCCAACCTCCCACTCTATCCTTGTATCCCTGCATCTCCCATGGCTAGCTAGCTAGCCTGCAAATCCCTGGACGCTACAGGCAATTTAGCATTTCCAATCAACCTAACCAACACATCTTTAGTGTGTGGGAGAAAACCCACAGGGAGGATGTGCAAACTCCACACAGACAGTCACTCGAGGCAGGAATTAAACCTAGATTCTTGGTGCTGTGAGGCAGCACTGCCAATCACTGAAGCCAGCTTTAGGTTTACAGGCAACGAATGTACTGCACCCAGCTGTCAGCTACTGTAGGCAGGTACCTATTAAATCCTGTCTGGCTTGAAGCTTTCAATACCTCTGTGCTCTATCAAACAGAACATGAAGACATGACTTCTGCTCAATGTCCTCACCTTCCTCCTTCAGAAGATTGCTGCTGCTCTCTCTGCTTGTCAGCTTCCATCGCATTTCCTCTTTGCCTGCTCCAGTTGTGCAGACCAGAGCATATCTAGAATATGTGGTATACTCTCTCTGGAGTGTACACTAAGGCTGCTTCCCAGACTGATTGCAGCATCAGGACCTCATCGATAGCAGGTTTAACATTTGCTCCATCATGACCCTTGTCAAAGACTGGACCGCATTATAACTGCACTCAGCTTCAGTCGTGTAACGGAGTCATCAACTATGTTCCCAGTGGACAGCCCTTGTCTCTCGGTTATCTTCCTTGCAAGGCGTCCAGCTCTTGAAATGAAGTAGAAACATGGGAGTTCTGAAGGATCTCGGCATCATAGCACACCTCCCAGGGTATTGGGCACAAATGTCTAGAATGCAGACCAGTGATATTGGACAAAGCGGATGTCCCAAGCTGCAGCACAACTACGTCAACATAGAAGCAAGATTAAACAATGTGACCTGGTACAAATTACATTGGTAGCAGCCTTGAGGATTGAGGGCTGTGAGATTCCACACAGGTCCCCAATGGATCAACAGGTTGTATCATTATTGAACCAATGTTCAGCGTAGCTGTCACCTTCACAGCCACTACTTTGGGATGACAGTCCATCCTTCAGTTTATAGGTCCCAATCCAACTGCTGGCATTGTTCTGTGACAGTGTCGCAGGACATCCCCAGTCTACGTTGACACAGTGTCTCACTCTTCTGGAGGGAATGGCATTGAGGATATTGGACTCTGGCCCCAGCTGTATCTCCTGTGCATGCTGAGGGGGACCTTCAGCTCCAACCTCTTCATGTGGAGGCTATTTGGAATCTGTTGGAGATTGCTGCTCCTCATGGGTTTGCTGACACTCCTGTTCCTCTCGGCGAAGGATGCTGGAGATCAGAGTCGAGCGTGCGGTGCTGGAAAAGCATCCGAGGAGCAGGAAAATGGGTGAAACTTCTGTTCCCCTGCCGTTTCTGTCGGCCTGCATAGCACTGCAGCAATGACAACAATAACCCCCGCTGTGGCTCTATCCACCAGTCACTCTTGCAATGAGCGGTTAATATCAGAAACGGACAGGACCGTAGTAATGTGAGCAGACATCAGTCTCATCGCTTGTTTTCACTTGAATTTTAATTTTACCTGAGCTATGTTGCAAACTTTTCTTGAAGAAATGGGTGGCAGCTGAGGGTAACTGAACAGATATTTAGGTATACAATTTGAGGTACTTTAAGATCCCACTGGCAGATTTCTTGGTGCATTTGTACTGCATTTGTTTATTCCACGTCAAGGCATCGGCAAATACTCGTTCAAACTTATTCTGAAATTAATTTTCCTTATGGAAAATATGTTGCTCACAATTGTTAGATCCTGAAACTGGACCCATAACCAAGGATTCTGTTCACTGAGAAATGGATAGGATCCAATGTATGTGACATCCAAAGCACAGGTAAAGATTCCAGACTTTCATGTGATTAGAACAGAATTTGACGCATTCAGTCACTTTTAGCCAGTGGCTCTTCTCAAGACTACGAAGGCCTAATTACAATTCAAAGAATATTCCAGTTAAAATGTACTGTGTCAAAAATTAAAATGTACTGTGTACTGGCGTGTCTTTCACAACTGTGAAAGCAGAAATCTGAAATTTGAGCAGTACAACTTCAGCCTGAGAAAATAATATGAACAGATTTTATCTTTGTAACAACGCAATTTTCTGGTCCACAATCCTACAGTGTTTTATGCCTGAAGCCATAATAGAAATTGTACTTATGCTTCATTGATTAATATATCTTAAATACAGACACTTGGCAGGAAGCTGTACAGCTACTAGGAGTACTGGTACATCATTGTGATGACAGGTTTCATGTTTTACTTTCCTGTTACAAAACTTGGCAATGCCTGGAGAAAATTGACAGTTGCTATGTCAACCACAGATGGAATCTATTTTTGGAATGTTGCATCACAGGTTTTAAATAAAGCATGAAGGTGTCATTTAAATGGAAAAACCATGGCAGGAATCAAACTGTAGTCATTGGCCATAATGCCAGCAGATAACAGTGCCAATACTTCCTCTATAGTTTATTTTTCTATCAGTGTGGTCTCCCATCACTGACAATTCTTTCTCAATTCCATCACCATAATCTATCCTCTCACATAATTGAGTTGCCATCTACCCAGATTTATTACACTGAAGTTGTTCTTCCCAATTTAGGGTCTCAGGCCTTGTCCATTGGACCAATGCGACTGCTTTTTGTGCCTAGACGTGACTTCAGCTGCATAGAAATGTGATTGGCTCTCAGTTGCCCTCTGAAATGACTTAGTCTCTCAATTTAGGCGGCACGGTGGCTCAGTGGCTCAGTGGTTAGCACTGCTGCCTCACAGCACCAGGGTCCTGGGTTCGATTCCCACCTGTCTGTGTGGAGTTTGCACATTCTTCCCGTGTCTGGGTGGGTTTCCTCCCACAGTCCAAAGATGTGCAGGTCAGGTGTATTGGCCATGCTAAATTGCCCACAGTGTTAGGTGTGTTAGTCAGGGGTGAATATAGGGTAGGGGAATGGGCTTGGGTGGGTCCCTCTTCGGAGGGACGGTGTGGACTTGTTGGGCCAGAGGGCCTGTTTTCACTCTGTAGAGAATCTAATCTAATTCAAGGGAAATTGGGGTTGGGCAGGAAATGTATGACTTGCCAGAGATATCCACAGTCCCAGAAAGAATAAGAAAACACCTTGTTAGTATTAGATAAATGGGAGGCATGAGATTCAGTTTCCCTTGTAAATCCCATTGTTGAGGTTGATCATACATTCTATCTCGTCCAACTAGCTAAAGAATTGGAGTACTGCAGTGAGAGGCCCCAATTGAGAGTAAACCTCACCATCCAGGTAAAGCAGAGGTGCGAGTTACGTAGAATGAAGTTGAATTCAGTGAAGTAACTCCTTTTACAGATGTTTTTAGTTGGTATCAGCAGAGAGGTAAAGATAGTTATTCCTTTCTCGCACTGGTTCATCAATTGTGATATAAACCTAATGCAGAAGTCTTCTTGTCAGGACCATTTTAAGCACTATCTTTAATCTCACTCCCTGCATAACAGTTACCCATTGGGAAACTGACACTATGCAATGGTTTGGAGAATAATGGCAGAAGTGGCAGGTCACAGGAGAGAAGATGGCTGAGTGAAAAGATGAGACCGTTGGGGCAGACCAGCAGTAGTTAATGTGTGAGAGTTCAATTCGCTCTGCTATAATGTGCGTTTTGTGAATGCAAATTCACTGCAATGCGATTGATCAATTGGGGACACTGCTTCTAACGCGCAAACGTTTAAAACATGTGTTGGCTGTAATGTGATTACATCGCTAATACTTCAAGCGCTGTTTCTAAAGCGCGAGTGTTTTATAGTGCGGGGTTGGACAAGAATGTGACCATTGTGTTATAGAAGAACTGCCTGTAAGTGGAGGAGACACTTACACCAAGATTTTTACTTTGGAGTTAAAGTATGGTTGTAATTGTCTTAGGTGATGACACATCTGCCAATGCCCATGGAGAGTTAAGAGAGGTGATTATATGATTCTTACTTCACAAACTGTGCAAGTATGAATTGGTGGAGTGACTTGGTGCATCAAATGTGGCAAGCTCTTGTTTTCGTGGAATGTTCTGGAGTCCAAGGCTGTGGTCTGCCAGACAACACTTCGCTTACCAAAAGCAGGAGCCCTCCAGGATCCAGTTATCAGGTTTTGAATCTAAAATCAGTGATGTTTGGTCTTGGTTGGAGTTACTAACAGATAGTTCATCTTCTTCCCAGGGAGTGGTATCATGAGGAGACAGGCAGGAGGCTGGAAAAACACAGCAAGCCAGGCAGCATCAGGAGGTTTAGAAGTTGACATTTTGGGTGTAACCCATCTTCAGGAATGGAGGTGGGTGCAGAAACGGCGGGGGTGGGGGTGGGTAGGGGCAGGGTGGTGAAGTGGGTGTAGGTAAAGACAGGCAGAGGCTATGACCTGGTTGGTCAATGGGAGGAATGAATCCAGTTGGTGGCAGGGAGGAGTGGAAGGGATGGGGAAGGGTTGGGAAGTGAGTTGGGGGATGGGAATAGAGGTCATTTGAAATTGGAGAACTCAATGCTGAATCCGCCAGGCTGTAGGCTGCCTAGGCGGTAGATGAGATGTTGTTCTTCCAATTTGCAGTTTTTGGCATTGGATGCCATCCCAACAATCCTAACCAATTTCCAAGTTAGCACTAAGTACCAATACCAGTACCCTTCAAAAATTGGACTGTGATGAGTTTAGGAAGAAAATGAAAGAACAGCTATTCACACCATGGGCTACCCTAGTCTGAACTAATGAAACATCTCTGACTGACTAACAAATCTTACACTGATTTCATTTGACTTGCACGACTGTCAATAGCCGAATGCATGGATTGAAATAACACATATGCCTAAACTACCTGTCTGACTGTGGCCAACCCTCTAGACTAGAAATGACCCAACTCTTAGACTGATTGTGACAGGACCTCTTGACTAATTGGAAGCTAACCTCCTCCCATTAATTATGAGTTTCAAATCTTTCCCATTCATCATTATCTTATCTGCAGGCACATACACCACCTCCAACATTGTTACAGCACCACCCTTCCAACAATATGTACCCTCCCTCTCATATTGATACCTCACTGTTCCCTATAAGTGCACGGTGCTGATTTCTGTGATTTCTGTGATAAAGTGCTCCTCACACCCACAACATTTCTCCTTGTTTTCTGTACTCGAACAATACTCTGAGGTGAAAACGGCTGGACTCCCACATTACCTCAAATACTTTTTATATAGCGTTTGTTTTTCTTTTGTGCATTTTAAAATTTGATGTTCTTTTGATAAAAGTATGTCGGCAGCCTCTTATGGATATGTTCAGTCACTGATCACCATGATAAACAAATTGCAAAGTTAACCTTGCGTCTAACAGGCCACATTTCACTCTGGAATCTCTTTTGCCCACTATTACTGTCAGTAAAGACCAAAACAAAGTGGGGACTCTTTGGGTTAGAGATTCATTGAAATTAAGAGGCATTTATGAATCTTTATGAATATGAGGTGGTACTGAGCATAAAAACATGAACAGTTGCTTTGAAGGATATTGCACAGATTGGAATGTCAAAATGATTTTGACTATTGCTATGATGTTTCCTGGAAGTGAAAGATACAGCAATGAATTATTTGAAATCTTTGACTAAGGTTAAATTGAGAAACTGAGTGGACAAATTGAAGGCAGACCATAAAAATAGAATTTCATTGGGATGAAATGCTTAGAGTGATTACCCTGTATTTTTTTTTAATTAGAAGGAGGGTACACTGAAATTTATGAAGCATCAGGAGAATTGTTTGCGATTCAATTAAAAGCAGGGAAATCTTGGATTGAAAGAATAATAAAAGGGAAGAGAAATAGAAAGAAGAAAAAGAATGAACAGAAAAGTGGAATAGCAAGGAAGGGAAAAGAAAAGGACAAGTGAAATAGAAATTTAAAAAAAACTTTTATTAGCAAGAGAGAAAAAAAGGAAGTGAGAAGTACAAAGAGGGGGGAAAGATAAAAGAAAGGAAAGCTACATTTGTAGAGTCATAGAGATGTACAGCACAGAAACAGACCCTTTGGTCCAACCCGTCCATGCCGACTAGATATCCCAACCCAATCTAGTCCCAACTCCCAGCACCCAGCCCATATCCCTCCAAATCCTTCCTATTCACATACCCCATCCAAATGCCTCTTAAATGTTGCAATTGTACCAGCCTCCACCACTTCCTCTGGCAGTGATACATGAATTCAACAACAAAGGCAGTAACTGCTAACACTGTCAGTTAGCAATGTGGGTTTCTTTCTATCAGTCCCTCCTGCACTGACCTTACCATGTGCTTCCTTTGTCTGTTCTTCTCCCTTTTAAAAGTGCTGTTGTTTTGACCTTTTTTTCTAAAGTTCCAAAACAATGCAGCAGCACATGAAACAGTAATTGCTGCTCCTGGAATTCGAGGAAATCACCTCCAACACATAAAATACCTCAAAAAAGGAGCAGCTGTTAACAGCCAGAAATTTTTCCCATCCTCCATCTTGGATTCCTCAGAATCCTTGAGAGGCTTGAACTCCAAAGAGGGAGAAAAATCAGACAGTATGACTTGGCTAGAGAAAGAGTTTATAGTAAAGGAAAAAAGGAGGTAATAGGTCACATTATTACTCTAATTCCAGTAAGGGATTTGACTTAACAAGAAATCTACATTCAGTGCCTAAAATTTACAGAAGACAGAGTTGAGTGAGATTTCACCTCACTAGAAAAGATAGTTGTGAACTTAAAGTGGCCAAATGGAGTTTGGACTTTGATGATACGTAGCATTCTGATTTTGAGACCATGAAACTGTTAAAAGAGCAACATTCAATGCTTATGAGCTTGTCCCTGAAACTTATCAATTAAAATTTCAGAGTATTAGTAAAAAGTCGCATCAGGCATTTGTCCAATTTACAAGAGAAAAAAAATTCCTGTGCGATGAGGGATTTGATCACAGACGTTAATGGAAAAAGTGAGGATATCGTCATTATGGAAGAATTCCAAAATCATATGCCTTGAGACTTATAGATGAGCACAATGTATAAAAGAACTGAGAATTGGCAGTTCTAGTAGTTTCCCATGATATTTTCGGTAATTACATACGGAGAAATTATTTTATTGAAATCCGTGAGAAAATTAGCCGAATGGAAAATCTGAGGGTTGAGAAATAATAGTTTTTGGGCATAAACAAAAAGACGTAAAAATAAAAAAATGTTGAATGACAAGAACCTAAAATTGGTATAAAGAAAATAGGCTTCCAATAGAAGATTGCACATGCTAAACCTAGCTGTTGGAAGATAAATGAGAACCTATTAGAGTAGCTGAAACTCTTAAGGAACTTGACTGAGTTTTTTGATGAAGTAATGAAGAGGATTGATGAGGGCAGACCAGTAAACGTGAACTATATGGACTTCAGTAAGGTGTTCGACAAGGTTCCTCATGGAGACTGGTTAGCAAGGTTCTATCATATGGAATATAGGGAGAGCTAGCCATTTGGATACTGAACTGGTTCAAAGGTAGAGGATGGTTGTAAAAGGTTGCCTTTCAGACTGGAAGTCTGTGCCCAGTGGATCCATTACTTTTCATCATTTACATAAATGATTTGGATGCGAGCATAAGAGATACAGTTAGTAAGTTTGCAGATGACACCAAAATTGGAGGTAATGGACAGAAAAGAAAGTTACCTCAAAGTACAATGGGATCTTCATCAGATGGGCCAATAGGCTGAGGAGTGGCAGATGGACTTTAATTAAAACAAATGCGACGTGCTGCAATTTGGAAAGGCAAATCAGGGCAGGACTTATTCACTTAATGGTAAAGTCCTGGGGAGCGTTGCTGAACAAAGAGACCTTGGAGTGCAGGTTCATAGTTCCTTGAAAATTAAGTTGCAGGAAGATAGGATAGTGAAGAAAGCATTTAGTATGCTTTCCTATATTGGTCAGAGTATTGAGTACAGGGGTTGGGAGGTCATGTTGCGGCTGTACAGGATATTGGTTAGGCCACTGTTGGAATATTGTGTTCAATTCTCGTCTCTCTCCTAAAGGAAGGATGTTGTGAAACTTGAAAGGGTTCAGAAAAGATTTCCAAGGATGTTGCCAGGGTTGGAGGATTTGAGCGATAGGGAGAGGAACAGGCTGGGACTGTTTTCCATGGAAGGAGCATGGATAGGGTAAATAGACAAAGTCTTTTCCCTGGGGTGAGGGAGTCTAGAACTTGATAGCATAGGGTTAGGGTGAGAGGGGAAAAATTTAAAAGGGACCTAAGGGCAACTTTTTCACCCAGAGGGTTTGTGTGTGTATGGAATAAGCTGCTAGAGGAAATAGTGGAGGCTGTTACAATTGCAACATTTAAAAGGCATCTGGATGGGTATATGAATAGGAAGGGTTTAATAGGATATGGGCCAAGTGCTGGCTAATGGGGCTTGATTAGGTTGAGATATCTGGTCAGCATGGACAGGTTTGACCAGATGTACACCATTTTCTGTGCTGTACATCTCTATGATTCTAATGGTCATTAAAAAGTGTATCAGAAAAAGAAATGGACATCAAAACTATAGCAATGGTTCAAGTGAAGCACGTTCTCTCAAAACCAAATGGAAGGGAGAAAGTTCAGGACAGTGAAGACAATTCTTCCTCAATTATTATTCAAGATAATCCGACCTCTGGAGATTCTCAATATTTCATTTCAAAGGGAGGATTATGTCCTTCTAATCAAAGAAGCAAACTAATAAAGATATTTAAAAACACAGCAGCAAGTCAGGCACTGACTCCAGCTGATGCCTTCGTGGGGGCTTAAGAAGAATTATGGTTTCACTAGTCTAGCAAATTCCTGAATAAGGAATTGGTTTCACCCTGGGGAATAAGCTGGCCGGTTCCAACAAATTGGTCTCACTGAGGGTGTTAGAATGGCTAACAGAAAATTAGAACATAGAACATAGAACAGTACAGCACAGAACAGGCCCTTCAGCCCACGATGTTGTGCCGACCACTGATCCTCATGTATCCACCCTCAAATTTCTGTGACCATATGCATGTCCAGTAGTCTCTTAAATGTCCCCAGTGACCTTGCTTCCACAACTGCTGCTGGCAACGCATTCCATGCTCTCACAACTCTCTGTGTAAAGAACCCGCCTCTGATATCCCCTCTATACTTTCTTCCAACCAGCTTAAAACTATGACCCCTCATGTTAGTCATTTCTGCCCTGGGAAATAGTCTCTGGCTATTGACTCTATCAATGCCCCTCATTATCTTGTATACCTCAATTATACCTCTCCTCCTCCTTTTCTCCAATGAAAAAAGTCCGAGCTCAATCAACCTCTCTTCATAAGATAAGCCCTCCAGTCCAGGCAGCATCCTGGTAAACCTCCTCTGAACCCTGTCCAAAGCATCCACATTTTTCCTATAATAGGGTGACCAAAACTGGACGCAGTATTCCAAGTGCGGTTTAACCAAAGTTTTATAGAGCTGCAACAAGATCTCACGACTCTTAAACTCAATCCCCCTGTTAATGAAAACCAAAACACCATATGCTTTCTTAACAACCCTGTCCACTTGGGTGGCCATTTTAAGGGATTAACTAGGAACATCCCAGACTGTTTCCCAACTGTGTTGCAGCTAGATCTCAGACCCACAGCAGGAGGGAGATGAAATTCAATTATCTGACACTTCTCACAAACTTTAGCGAAAGAGAGGAAGATCAAGAGAATGAGACTGAAACTTGCAGCCCATTTATTTAGTAGAATGTCAACAAATCATAAATTGAGAAAGGTGTATCAGATCAGAAATCAAATCCAAACCAATACCTGAAAGTTATAACAACAATTTATTGAGGAAATAGAGACCACCTCAGATATAGGTCATAAAGGTGTTAGGAAAAGGCATTTAACCAATTCACAACAAATAATAAAGCTTCAATCAGGGACAAGGCTAAAGGTCATAATTTTGTTACTGGAAACGAGGCATTAGTTGTATTGTCCACCTCTGGGATACCATTAAAAACAAGATTCACTAAACCTCATCAAATCTAAAAAGGAGTTCGATGATGCCAATTATGTAGTGAGTACAGTAGAAAAAACAATCAGTATGTGTTATGGTTTAATATGTTAAAGTGATACTATGATAAGGGAGATGGTCAAGGGAGAGTAGTATCCACAGTGGTGAAAGCAACAGGGGGGATTAGACATTAAAAGAAAGGAGGTTTGGAGAATAGATCAGAAACTGAATATTCCAAAGTTGATCCTCCAATAATGGGAATATGTAATATAGGGGTTCTTTAAAAGTTGGGTGGAATATTATGCTATGTCCTAGAAAATGACTGAAGTAATTGACAAAAGCTAATAGAGACTCATAAAATGATTGGTGTAAGGAGGCCATGAAAATGTCTTTGGCCATACATGATGTTAATCTAGTGGATGCATTAGCCATGAAACAACATCCTTACAGTCTCAACACAGAGAAGTTTGCAACTGTGAGAGAAATTCTTGATGGACAATGATGTTATTGAACTGAGTCATCATTCCAAATTTCAGCACTGTAATGTCTCCTTTGACAAGTTTTTTCAAGAAAGGAAAGCAATTTGAATGGACAAAAATATGACAAAAATATTTGCAGCTTGAAAGCTGTACTGATTACTGCACTGCATTTAGCAGCATTAAATTATGGTCGACCACATAAACTGGCTGCTGGCATTTGCAAAATTGATGTTGGTGCAGTGGCGCTTCAGGAAAACAAGATGACGTTTGCAAGGAGCATTCTTTATATTCCTTGCAAACACACTTAATGTCTTGAGTCAACGAAATCTACAGTAACGACAAAAAGCCCTTCAGACCATTATATCAGCAAAGTAAAGAAACACCTAATTATTCTAATTTCTTTCTCCAGCACTTGGCATAAAGCCTTGAATGCCTTGAAATTGCAAGTGCACATCGAAATACTTCTTAAATGTTTTGAAGATTTCTGCCTGTATGACTTTTATGGGAAGTGAATTCCAGATCCCCACCACATCTCCTCTAAACATCCAGCGCTTACCTTAAATCTATGTTCCCAGCCTTGATCCCTCCATCAAGGAAGAATGTATCTACCCAACTTATGCCCCTTATAATTTTGATAATCTCAATTGTGTCCACTCTCAATCTTCCCTGCTCTAAGGAGAAGTATTTAAGCTACAGGGAGAGGCTGAAAAGGCTGGGACTGTTTTTCCTGGAGCGGCAGAGGCTGAGGGGTGACCTCATTGAGGTTTATAAAATCATGAGGGACATGGACAGGATAAATAGACAGGGTCTTTTCCCTGGGGTGTGGGAGTTCAGAACTAGAGGGCAGAGGTATAGGATGAAAGGGGAAAGATATAAAAGGGACATAAGGGGTATCTTTTTCATATAGTGCGTGTATGGAATGAGCTGCCAGAGGAAGTGGTGGAGGCTGGTATAATTACAGCATATAAAGGACATCTGAATGGGTATATGAATAGGAAGAGTGGGATAAGGACCAAGTGCTGGCAAATGGGGCCAGATTAGGTTAGGATATCTGGTTGGCATGGGCGTGTTGGACTGAAGGGTCTGTTTCTGTGCTTTACATCTCTATGACTCTAGGAGAACAATTCCAGTCTGTTCAATTTATCTTCATAATTGAAACTCTCCGCTCAGTCAACATCCAGGTAAGTCACCTCTGCACATTCTCCAGTGCTATAAAATGGGTTCTACAATATAGATTCCTGAACCAAAAACAATATACTGGCTGTGGCCTAAGCAATATTTTATACAATTCCAGCATAACTGTCCTGCTCTTAAATGCTGTGCCTCAACTAAAGGCAAATATATCCTTTGCCTCTTTAACCACTTCATCCACCTGTCTTGATACTTAAGGGACCAGAGTGCATGCACACCAGGTGCCTCTCATCTTTGGCCCTTCCCAGGTTCCTACCATTCATCATATATTCCCTTGCCATAGTTGTCCTGCCCAGCTGCATCACCTCATCTTTATCCAGATTGAATTCCATTTGCTACTGCTCAGTCTATCCATATCCTCTTGTCGTCTCCTCACTATTTACCATCCCACCAATTTTTGTATTGTCTGCAATTTTACTAATCAACTGTCCTTTTAAAGATGGCGGATGTAGAGTAGGCAGTGCTCAGGCTCCTCAGCCTGGGTCTCATCAATTTGTTTGTTTTTTTTAAAATCATTCTTTCATCCTCTCTTTTTTTGTTTTTAAGATTTTAAAGTTTTTTTTTCTGATAGGAGAACTTACCCTGGATCAGCTGAGCACTGGAGTGGAGCAGGCTGGAGGCCTGGAGTGGAGCAGGCTGAAGGCCTGGAGTGGAGCAGGCTGAAGGCCTGGAGTGGAGCAGGCTGGAGGCCTGGAGTGGAGCAGGCTGAAGGCCTGGAGTGGAGCAGGCTGGAGGCCTGGAGTGGAGCAGGCTGGAGGCCTGGAATGGAGCAGGCTGAAGGCCTGGAGTGGAGCAGGCTGGAGGCCTGGAGTGGAGCAGGCTGAAGGCCTGCAGTGGTGTGGAACGGTGTTGAGCAGTAGAGAGCCAGAGCAGAACTGGCTGGAAGCCTTAGTGGCATGGGACAGCTGTGGGTTAGAGCAGAGCTGGCTGGAAGCTTGTAGTGGCGTGGGGTGGCTGAGACCTGGAGAAAAATGGGCTGGAGGCTTGGAGCAGTGTGGAGCAGCTGAGAGCCAGAGCAGAGCAGGCTGGAGGCATGGAGCAGCTGAGGATCAGAGCAGAGCTGGCTGGAAACCTGAAGCAGTGCAGACTGACTGAGAACTAGAGAGGAATAGACTGGAAGCATGGAGTGGAATGGAGACAGTTATTGGACTGGGGTCCAGTGCATTAGGTCAGTGGCTTGTGAGGGCTGGTCAGACCTCATGTGGAAGTCCCAGTGCTGATCTACTGCAACATAATATTTATCTGTAATCTGTTTATCTGACTGTAATGTTTATCCTTTTAACCATGACTTATTTCTATTCTATTATGAATCATTGTAAGGCAATGCAACTTCTTTTCTGTTTTATTCCTCCTTTGGTATCTACCTAGGTACTTTGTCACATTGTAAATGTTTCACTGTACTCCCGTACCTGTTACTTGAGTACATGTGACAATAATGAATATTCCATTCTATTCTATTCATTCTAAATCATTTATACAGACCACAAATTTCAAGGGTCTGAATACTGACTCCTAAGGGACCACACAGACTACACCCCTCAATCATCACCCTCTGCTTCTTGTCACTCAGCCAATTTGCCAAATTTCCTTGGATTCCATGGATTCTTACCTTTAATATTAGTTTCCCATGCATGGACCTTATCAAAAACATCACTGAAGTCCTAGCAGACTACATCAAAATCATTGCCCTGATATACAAACCTGGTCAGCTTTTTGAAAAATGTTATCAAGTTGATCAGACATGGCATTCTCTTAACAAACCTTGCCAAATATTCTTGATTAATTCCTGCCTCTCCAAATGCAGATTAATTCTGTTCCTTGGAATGCTCTGAACAGTTTCCTCACCACCGAGGTTGGACTGACTGGCCTGTAGTTTCCTGGTTTATCCCTTCCTCCCTTCTTAAATTGTTGGTTATCCCCCAGTCCCCGGCACTTCTCCTGTGGCCAGAAATGATTGAAAATGTTTTCACATGCCCATGTTATTTCCTCCTTTGCCTCACTCAACAATGTGGAATATATTTCATCCAGCCCTGGGGAATTATCTACACGTGAGCCTGTCAGATGATTCAGAAACTCCCTTCTTTCTAAGCTAATATCTCTAACTATCTCACCGATTTCTATACCCATATCATACCTCACACTAGTGAAAATATGTCAAGGAGTGTGGTGCTGGAAAAGCACAGCTGGTCAGGCAGCATCCGAGGAGCAGGAGAGTTGACGTTTTGGGCATAAGCTCTTCTTCGGGAATGTCTGATCTCATTCATGATCCCATTCCTAATGAAGAGTGTATGCTCGCAACGTCAACTCTCCTGCTCTTCGGATATTACCTGACCTGCTGCGCTTTTCCAGCACCACACTTTTTGACTCTGATCTCCAGCATTTGCAGTCCTCACTTTCCACGAGTGAAAATGACCAACGTGTTCACTTAGATCCCAACCTACATCTTCTGACTCCATGGACAATTTCCCACTATGGTCCTTAAAGTGCTTTAGCCTTTCCCTTGTTTTTCCTTTTACCCTTAATGTACCTATAATCAACTTAGGAGTTTCTTTTAATTTATAGCCCATATATATCCGTGGGTGGCACGGTAGCACAGTGGTTAGCACTGCTGCCTCTCAGTGCCAGAGACCTGGGTTCAATTCCCGCCTCAGGCGATTCTCTGTGTGGAGTTTGTACGTTCTCCCCGTGTCTGCGTGGGTTTCCTCCGGGTGCTCCAGTTTCCTCCCACACTCCAAAGATGTGTAGGTCAGGTGAATTGGCCATGCTAAATTGCCCGTAGTATAAGGTAAGGGGTAGATGTAGGGGAATGGGTGGGTTGCGCTTCGGCAGGGCGGTGTGGACTTGTTGGGTGGAAGGGCCTGTTTCCACACTGTAAATAATCTAATCTAATCCCTTTTAGTTTACTAATCACCCTTTTAAGTTCCCTCTTACACATTCTATACTCCTCTAGGATTTCTGCTGTTTTGAGCCTTCAGTATCTGTCATAAGCCTCCCTTTCTCCCTTAAGCCATTATTGCATATCCTTTGATATCCAGGGTTCACATGATTTGATGGTCCCACTCTTCATTGGAATATGTCACCCATGTACTTCCCAGATATCCTTCTTAAACGCATCCCACTGTTCTGAGACAGATTTTCCTAAAAGTATTTGCTCCCAGCCGACACTAGTCAAATCATATCCTATCTGACCTTATGAAATTCAGCCTTCCCTGATTGAGAACTTTGATTTCAGGCCCATCCTTGTCCTTTTCCATAACAGTCTTAGAACAAAACAAAGAACTGAAGAGAAGTACATTGCAGGAACAGGTCCTTCGGCCCTCCAAGCCTGTGCTGATCATCACGCTCTAACTAAACTACAAAATAAACCTGCCCTTATTCAGTCTGTAATCCCAGTCTTTTTAACCTTTCCTCATAGCCAATGCCCTCAAGACCAGGCAACATCCTGGTGAACCTTCTTTGCACTCTCTCCAAAGCTTCCACGTCATTCTGGTAGTGTGGCAACCAAAACCGCACAATATACTCCAAATATGACCCAACAAGGGCTTTGTATAGCTACAACATGGTTTGCCAACTCTTGTACTCCATGCCCTGGCTGATGAAGGCAAGCATGCCAAATGCCTTCTTAATCACCTTGGCCATTTGTGTTGTCATTTTTAGGGAACTGCGGGCCTGCACACCCAGATCCATCTCTATGTTAATGTTCCAAAGGGTTCTGCCATTTACAGTATGATTCACAACCTAAATGTAATCCTCCAAAATGCATCACCTCACATTTGTCTGGATTAAGCTCCATCTGCCATTTCTGTGCCCACGTCGCCAATCTCTCTATATCCTGTTGTATCCTTTCACAATCGTCGGCACTATCAGCAATTCCACTAATCATCATGTCATCTGCAAACTTACTAATCAGACCACCCACATTTTCCTCCAGATCATTTACATATATTACAAACAACAGAGGACCTAAGACTGATCCCTGTGGGCACCACTCGTTACCCATCTCCATTCTGAACCCCCCCCCCCCCTCCCCACTGCTACTCTTCTCTGACCAAGCTAGTTATGTATTCATCCAGCCAGCCCACTCTGAATCCCAAGTGATTTTAGTTTTGTACTGATCTTCTATGTGGAACTTTATCAAATGCCTTACTAAAGTCGAAAAAAAAACTACACCCACAGCTCTTCTCCCAAAAATTACCTTTGTCATCTCTTCAGTCAGACTGGTGAGATATGACTTCCCCATACGAAACCATACTACCTGTTACTAACTAGTCCACTAATCCAGTGTTCATATATTTTGTCCCTCAGTATCTTCTCCAAGAACCACCCCACCAAAGATCACAGGCTCACTGGCCTATGATTTCCTGGATTATCCCTGCTCCTTTTCTTAAAAAAGATGACAACATTGGCTAATCTCCAATTGTCTGGAATCTCGCTCTGTGGCCAAAGAGGATGTCAATATGTCTGTTAATGCCCCAGCTAGTTTATCCTTTGCCTCTAACAATAACATGAGATAGATTCCATCTGGCCCTGGGAACTTGTTTACCTGAATGCAATTTAGGATACCCAAAACTTCCTCCTTCAATATATTGACATTCTCTAGTATATTCATCCTTGACCTTAATACCAGTCATGTCCTTCTTTAATCTATTGAAGTTATGATCGCTATCTACAAAATGCTCCCCGACTGATATTTGAACCAATTGCCCAGATTTGTTGGCTAATGACCAGGATTGTTCCCTCTCTTGTAGGACCATTTGCACACTGGCTTAAATTCTTTCCGAGATGCATTTTAAGAATACAACTCCTTCTAAACTTTTCATGTTATGACTATCATTAATGTTGGGGATGCTGTCTTCCCACCCAACAATTTACGAAATGGCATATACATTAGAAAAGAGGATGGCCACTGGGGTCTCCTGCAATATCTGCCTTCCTCCACTCTGCTGGCTGGTCACCTGTGCCCTTCCTGCCTGTTCAATCTGTACCTGTGTCATGACTGCCTCGCAGAATGTGCTATCCATGACTAGCTCATCATTGTCGATATGCGACAGTGAAATCACCTGCAACTCCTGCTCCAGCATGCAGTTTGTCAGTAGCTACACACTTCCTGCACATGTTTACCTGGGACAACTGGTGATTTACCTCATATCATGGTGAAAGCCCTGCTGAAATTACTTCTTTTAAACTGTAAATGTTTTAGATTAGATTAGATTACTTACAACGTGGAAGCAGGCATGATCAGGTGTGGGAAGGTAGTGAAGAGATTGTTGGGCCATTTGTTGAGATACTGGTATCATTGATAGCCATGGGTCGGATGCACGAAGAATGGAGGTTGACTAATGTGGGACCAGTCTTTAAGAAAGGTGGTAAGGAAAAGCCAGGCTGATGAGCCCAAAGTCCGTGGTGGATAATTTGTTGGACAGATTCTGAGGGACAGGATTAACATGCATTTGGAAAGGCAAGGACTGTTTGTGGGAAATCATGTATCACTAACTTGACTGAGTTTTTTTGAAGAAGTGACAAAGAATATTGATGAAGGTAGATTGGTAAATGTTGTATACATGTAATTCAGTAAGGTGTTCCCAAGGTTCCACATCGCAGACTGGTTAGTAAGGTTAGACCATACGGAATCCAGGGGTAGCTAGCCAACTGGATACAAAATTGATTTGAAGGTAGGAGACAGAGGGTGGTGGTAGAGGTTTGCTTTTCGGACTGCAGGTCTGTGACCAGCGGAGTGCCACAAGGATTGGTGCTGGGTCCACTGCTTTTCATCATTTATATAAATGGTTTGGATGTGAGTATAGGTGTTGTGATTAGAAAGTTTGCAGATGGCATCAAAATTAGTAGTGGAATGGTCAGTGAAGAAGGTTACCGCAGAGTACAATGGAACCTTGATCAGATGAGCCAATGGGCCGAGGAGCGGCAGATGGGGTTTAATTTAGATAAATGTGAGGCGCTGCATTTTGGTGAGGCAAACCAGGTCAGGACTTAGACAGTTAATGGTCGGGCCCTGGGGTGTGTTGTCGAACAAAGAGACCAAGAGGTGCAGGTTCATAGCTCTTTAAAAGTGGAGTTGCAGTTAGACAAAGTGATGAAGAAGACACTTGGCACACTTGCCTTCATTGTTCAGTGCATTGAGCCTAGTACAAAGTTAAAAATCACACAACACCAGGTTATAGTCCAACAGGGTTAATTGGAAGCACACTAGCTTTCGGAGCGACGCTCCTTCATCAGGTGATAGTGGAGGGCTCGATCGTAACACAGAATTTATAGCAAAAATTCACAGTGTGATGTAACTGAAATTATACATTGAAAAATTGATTGTCTGTTAAGCCTTTCATCTGTTAGAATACAGTGATAGTTTCACTTCTTTCATGTGTAAATCACAAAACCCTTTTTTTAAAGTTGCATTCTCGGGTTAGCTGTTAACAATGGTGATAGCTAGACAATATGTTGAAGGTGTTAGCCCCCTGTGTTCTCTGTCTATGACCTGATGTTTAGATTGATTCTACTCTAAAAAGTGAGATAACAGAGTTTTACATAAATTCATGCAGTTTTTGAGCTCAGAGTTCTACATGAATGTATGCAGTTTTTGAGCAAAGTACAATGTAACTCTGCAAGTACAAATTCACCCCACAAAATATATGTGTGCATGTGGGTCTTTGTCTGTGTGTGTGTGTGTGTGTGTGTGTCTGTCTGGGGTGGGGGTTGTGAGTGTGAGAAAGTGTGTGTATGTGTGTGTGTGTGTATGTGTGTGTAGTGAGTGCAGAGTGTCTTAAGTCTGTGAGGGGGTGCATGTGTGAGTGTGGGAGTGTATGTGTCTATAAGGGTGTGTGTGGGTATCTGTGTGCGTGTCTGTTGTACCTGTGTCCATGTGTATGTGAGAGTGTGTGTGTGTAGGAATATCTGTGTGTGTGTGGTGCAATGATGATCACCTGTAATGTGACATGAACCCCAGGTCCCAGTTGAGGCTCTCCCTATGGGAACCAAACTTAGCTATCAGCCTCTGCTCGGCCACTTTCCTCTGCTGCCTGTCCCGAAGTCCACCTTGGAGGATGGTCACCTGAAGATCTGAGGCTGAATGTCCTGGACCACTGAAGTGTTCCCCAACTGGGAGGGAACCCTCCTGTCTGTTGATTGTTGTGCGGTGCCCATTCATCCGTTGTCGTAGCCTTTGCTCGGTTTCCCCAATGTACCATGCCTCCGGGCATCCTTGCCTGCAACGTATAAGATAGACAATGTTGGCTGAGTCACATGAGTACCTGCAATGTACAAGGTGGGAGGTGTTCCCATGGGTAATAGTGGTATCTATGTCCACAATCTGTCATGTCTTGCAGCGCCTACCGTTTCAGGGCTGTATGGAGTTGTCCTGAGAGCCGGCCAGCTTGCTATGAACAATGATCTGTTTGAGGCTTGGCGGTTGTTTAAAGGCAAGTAGTGGAGGTGTGGGGAAGGTCTTGGTGAGGTGCTCATCCTCATTGAAAATGTGTTGCAGGTCACGAAGAACGTGGCGTAATTTTTCAGCTCCTGGGAAGTACTGAACAACGAAGGGTACCCTGTCAGTTGCAGCACGTGTCTGTCTCCTGAGGAAGTCATTACAGTTCCTTGCTGTGGCACGTCGGAACTGGCGGTTGATGAGTTGGGCATCGTACCCCGTTCTTGTGAGGGCAGCTCCCCACCTGCTCATGCATTTATCCAGATGCATCTTAAACGAATCTACCATGCCTGCCGCTACCACCTCTGCTGGCAACACGTTCCAAATGCCCACCACCCTCTGTGTAAAGTACTTGCCACGTGTATCCCCCTTAAACTTTCCACCTCTTACCTTGAAAGCATGACCTCTCGTTATTGAATCCTTCACCCTGGGAAAAAGCTTGTCTCTATCCACCCTGCCTATACCTTCACGATTTTGTAAACCTCAATCAGGTCCCCCCTCAATCTCCTTTTTTCTAGTGAAAATAAACATAACCTACTCAATCTCTCTTCATAGCTAGCACCTTCCATGCCAGGCAACATCCTTGTAAACCTTCTCTGCACCCCCTCCAAAGCATCCACATCCTTTTGGTAATGTGGCGACCAGAACTGTACACAGTATTCTAAATGCAGCCAAACCAATATGTAACATTTGGCTGTGAAATGAACATCTGAATTTTGGTTGCTGTTTTGACAACAATTCAAGTTTAACCAATCTGTTTAAATTATGCCCCAGGATACAAAAACCCAATCAAGTTTGAATTTATTGTTTTGGCAGCACCAAACCAATGAGACAATCTGATGTTGGGGGTATAAAATGTGGGCATTTTGGAAATTGGCCACAGAGCAATTGCCCTGGAGACAGAAAGGCATGGACAGCTAACATTTTTAAAAATTTATTTATGGGACTTGGGTGTCACTGGCTGGTCAGCATTGATAGCCCATCCCTATTTGCCCTTGAGAAGGTGGTGGTGAGCTGCCTTCTTGAAACACTGCAGTCCATTTGCTGTGGGTTGACCCACAATGCCAGTAATGAGGGAATTTGACCCAATGACTGTGAAGGAATGGCAGTATATTTCCAAGTCAGGATGGTGAGTGCTTGGAGGGGAGCTTGCAGGTGGTGGTGTTCTCAAGTACCTATTGCCCTTGTTCTTCAAGGTGGAAGTGGTCGTGGGTTTGGAAGGTGCTCAGGACCTTTGAATTTCTGCAGTGAATCTTGTAGATAGTACACACTGCTGTCACTGAGTGCCGGTGGTGGAGGGATTGAATGTTTGTAGATGTGGTGCCAATCAAGCGAGTTGCTTTGTCCTGGATGGTGTCAAGCTTCTTGAGTGTTATTAGAGTTGCACCCATCCAGGCAAGTGGGGAGTATTCCATCACACTCCTGACTGGTGCCTTGCAAATGGTGAATTGACTTTGGGGTGTCAGGAGGTGAGTTACTCACTGTAGTATCCCTAGTCTCTGACCTGCTGTTGTAGCCACTGTGTTTATGTGATGAGTCCAGTTGAATTTCTGGTCAATGGTAACCCCAAGGATATTGACAGTGGAGGTTTCATTGATGATAATACCGTTGAATGTAAAGGGGCCGTTATTAGAGCATCTCGTTTTGGTGATCATATTGTCTGGCATTTGTGTGGTGTGAATATTACTTGTCACTTGTCAGCCCAAGCCTGGATATTGTCTAGATCTTGTTGCATTTGAGCACAGACTACTTCAGTATCTGAGGGGTCGCGAATGGTGCTGAATACTGTGCAATCATCGGTGAACATTCCCATTTCTGACCTTATGGCAAAGGGAAGGTCATTGATAAAGCAGCTGAAGATTGTTGGGCCTTGGACACTGCCCTGAGGGACTCCTGCAGAAATGTCCTGGAGCTGAGATGACTGACCATCCAAAACCAAGAAATTAAGAAACACTCGCTATCAAAGGTACCCTTTCATGTGAAACACAGATGCAGTAAAAAGAAAGAAGATGACCCAGGGAGATCCTCAGCCAGAAGAAGAAATACACAGAATATGACAGCCACTGTCTGTGGTTTTGAAATTAAGTTGATGTAATTTTAATAAGTGTCTTATTGGAACAGCATATTGATATAAAGTTGGCAGCAGAAAATAAGCAGTTAAGGAAAAGGGGGTCTTGGAATTGTGAATAGCTGTTTAATGTTCACTTTTAGAGTTAAAAAAGATAAACTGAGTTTTTTTTAAATAGTGGAATTTTGAGTTCTCTGTCACTCATATTTTAACAGATTACAAGGCAAGGTGAGCTTTTCTTGGTGTTTGTTTTAATTAAGACAGGGGCTTGCCAGTGTGTCATAACACAAAGATGTTGCCAGGGTTGGCAGGTTTGATCTTTAGGGAGAGGCTGAATAAACTGCGCCTTTTTTACCTCTGCAGTGTTGGAGGCTGAGGGGTGACCTTAAAGAGGTTTATAATATCATCGGGGGCATGGATAGGGTGAGTAGTCAAAATCTTTTTCCCAGAGTAGGGGAGTCCAAAACTAGAGGGCATCGGTTTAAGGTGAGAGGAGAAAGACCTTAAAAGAGACCTGAGGGGCAAGCTTTTCACGCAGAGGGTGATGCGTACATGGAACGAGCTGCCAGAGGAAGTGGTGGAGGTGGATACAATTACAACATTTAAAGGGCAGCTGGATGGGTAGATGAATAAGAAGGGTTTAGGATATCTGGTTGGCATGAATGAGTTGGACTTAAAGGTTTGGTTCCATGCTGTATAATCCTATGACTCAATTGTCCTGACTTTCACTTATTCTTGTTGTCTCTCAGTTAATCCCTTCTTGCAAAAAAAAAATGTGTGGTTTTACATCATTAACCAATCAACACAGTTTCCTATGATGTCATTTTTTAAAATTTGATTTCTCAATCAGCAGATCCCTGAAACTGCAGCTGTTAAACCACAACTATCTTCTGTCTTTGATCAGTTGAAGCTGACGCATATAGCCTTGCAACTATAAGCTCTGTAAAAGGATCTTATAATCTCTGAACAAGCGAAAAAAGTAAAACACATCTTCCCCTGCACACTAAATCTCCGTGGTACACTACATCTCCAGTATCACACACTTACTTGGGCAGTACCTCACTCTGGATGGTGTCTCCTCCCAACTACTTGTGTGAAGCATTCTAATGTCAATAGAAATGTTCAGCAGTGGAGAAAATGAATTTGAGTAAAGGATTAGTTCTGGAGCATTTAATGACTACATTTCCAATAGCACTGCAGAGACAGTTAATTCTAGAAATCTTGACTTTGCTTTGACTTTTTTCTATCAGGATTTCATGACACGACATAGGAAGGGAAAAAGTTGAGATTCTGAAGGGAGATTACAGAGAGTTAGACAGGAATTTAAAAAGGAGGTCTTCGAGAGTAGCAATATCTGGATTACTCCCGGTGCTACGAGTTAGTGAGAGCAGGAATACGGGGATAGAGCAGATGAATGCATGGCTGAGGAGCTGGTGTATGGGAGAAGGATTCACGTTTTTGGATCATTGGAATCTTTTTTGGGGTAGATGTGACCTGTACGAGAAGGATGCTTTGCACCTAAATTGGAAGGGGACTAATATACTGGCAGGGAGATTTGCTAGAACTGCTGGTGAGGATTTAAACTAGTAAGGTGGGGGGGGGGGGACCCAGGGAGATAGTGAGGAAAGAGATCAATCGGAGACTGGTACAGCTGAGAACAGAAGTGAGTCAAACAGTCAGGGCAGGCAGGGACAAGGTAGGATTAATAAACTAAACTGCATTTATTTCAATGCAAGGGGCCCAACAGGGAAGGCAGATGAACTCAGGGAATGGTTAGGAACATGGGACTGGGATATCATAGCAGTTACGGAAACATGGCTCAGGGATGGGCAGGACTGGCAGCTTAATGTTCCAGGACACAAATGCTACAGGAAGAATAGAAAGGGAGGCAAGAGAGGATGGGAAGTGGCATTTTTGATAAGGGATAGCATTACAGCTGTGCTGAGGGAGGATATTCCCAGAAATACATCCAGGGAAGTTATTTGGGTGGAACTGAGAAATAAGAAAGGGATGATCACCTTATTGGGATTGTATTATAGACCCCCTAATAGTCAGAGGGAAATTGAGAAACAAACTTGTAAGGAGATCTCAGCTATCTGTAAGAATAATAGGGTGGTTATGGTAGGGGATTTTAACTTTCCAAATATCGATTGGGACTGCCATAGTGTTAAGGATTTAGATGGAGAGGAATTTGTTAAGTGTGTACAAGACAATTTTCTGATTCAGTATGTGGATGTACCTACTAGAGAAGGTGCAAAACTTGACCTACTCTTGGGAAATAAGGCAGGGCAGGTGACTGAGGTGTCAGTGGGGGAGCATTTTGGGGCCAGTGACCATAATTCCATTAGATTTAAAATAGTGATGGAAAAGGATAGACCAGACCTAAAAGTTGAAGTCCTAAATTGGAGAAAGGCCATTTTGACCGGATTAGGCAAGAACTTTCAAAAGCTGATTGGGGGCACATGTTCGCAGGTAAATGGACGGTTGGAAAATGGGAAGCTTTGAGAAATGAGATAACAAGAATCCAGAGAAAGTATATTCCTGTCAGGGTGAAAGGAAAGGCTGATAGTTATAAGGAATGCTGGATGACTAAAGAAATTGAGGGTTTGGTTAAGAAAAAGAATGAAGCATATGTCAGGTTTAGACAGGATAGATCGAGTGAATCCTTAGAAGAGTATAAAGGTAGAAGGCGTATACTTAAGAGGGAAATCAGGAGGGCAAAAAGGGGACATGAGATAGCTTTGGCAAATAGAATTAAGGAGAATCCAAAGGGTTTTTACAAATACATTAGGACAAAAGGATAACTAGGGAGAGAATAGGGCCCCTCAAAGATCAGCAAGGCGGTCTTTGTGTGGAGACTCAGAAAATGGGGGAGATACTAAATGAATATTTTGCATCAGTATTTACTGTGGAAAAGGACATGAAAGATATAGAAAGTAGGGAAATAGATGGTGTCATCTTGCAAAATGTCCACATTACAGAGGAGGAAGTGTTGGATGTCTTGAAACGCATAAAGGTGGATAAATCCCCAGCACCTGATCAGGTGAACCATGGAACTCTGTGGGAAGCTAGGGAAGGGATTGCTGAGCCTCTTGCTGAGATATTTGTATCATTGATAGTCACAGGTGAGGTGCTGGAGACTGGAGGTTGGCTAACGTGGTGCCATTCTTTAAGAAGGGTAATAAGTACAAGTCAGGGAACTATAGACCAGTGAGCTTGACATCGGTGGTGGGCAAGTTGTTGGAGGGAAACCTGAGGGACAGGAGGTACATGTATTTGGAAAGGCAAGGACTGATTAGGGATAAAGAGCTGAAAAATGTGTTGCTGGAAAAGCGCAGCAGGTCAGGCAGCATCAAAGGAGCAGGAGAATCGATGTTTCGGGCATGAGCCCTTCTTCAGGGATAGCTGATTAGGGATAGCCAACATGATAGAAATCATGTCTCACAAACTTGACTGAGCTTTTTGAAGAAGTGACAAAGAGGATTGATGAGGGCAGAGCAGTAGATGTGAACGATATGGACTTCAGTAAGGCTTTGGACAAAATTCCCCATGGGAGACAGGTTAGCAAGGTTAGATCTCATGGAATACCAGGAGAACTAGCCATTTGGATACAGAACTGGCTCAAAGGTAGAAGACAGAGGGTGGTGGTGGAGGATTGTTTTTCAGACTGGAGGCCTGTGACGAGTGGAGTGTCACAAGGATTGGTGCTGGGCCCTCTACTTATTGTCATTTATACAAATGATTTGGATGTGAGCATTAGAGGTATAGTTAGTAAGTTTGCAGATGACACCAAAATTGGAGGTGTAGTGGACAGCGAAGAGGGTTACCTCAGATTACAATGGGATCTTGATCAGATGGGCCAATGGGCTGCGAAGTGGCAGATGGAATTTAATTCAGATAAATGCGAGGTGCTGTATTTTGGGAAAGCAAATCTTAGCAGGACTTCTACACTTAATGGTAAGGTCCTAGGGAGTGCTGCTGAACAGAGAGATCTTGGAGTGCAGGTTCATAGTTCCTTGAAAGTGGAGTCGTAGGTAGATAGGATAGTGAAGAAGGTGTTTGTTATGCTTTCCTTTATTGGTCAGAGTATTGAGTACAGGAGTTGGGAGGTCATGTTGCGGCTGTACAGGACATTGGTTAGGCCACTGTTGGAATATTGCATGCAATTCTGGTCTTCTTCCTATCGGAAAGATGTTGTGAAACTTGAAAGGTTCAGAAAAGATTTACAAAGATGTTGCCAGGGTTGGAGGATTTGAACTATGGGGAGAGGTTGAACAAGCTGGGACTGTTTTCCCTGGAGTGTCGGAGGCTGAGGGGTGTCCTTATAGAGGTTCACAAAATTATGAGGGGCATAGATAGGATAAATAGACATAGTGTTTTCCCTGGCATTGGGGAGTCCAGAACTAGAGGGCATAGGTTTAGGGTGAGAGGGGAAAGATGTAAAGGGACCTAAGGGGCAACATTTTCACGCAGAGGGTGGTACGTGTATGGAATGAGCTGCCGGAAGATGTGGTGGAGGCTGGTACAATTGCAACATTTAAGAGGCATTTGGCTGGGTATATGAGTAGGAAGGGTTTGGAGGGATATGGGCCAAGTGCTGGCAGGTGGGACTAGATTGGGTTGGGATATCTGGTCGGCATGGACAGGTTGGACCGAAGGGTCTGTTTCCATGCTGTACGTCTCTATGACTCTATGAACAAGTGATTTGAGACTGTTTATTAAACTTTAATGCTACATCCTTCAAATTTAGATATCATTCACATGATAAGAAAGGACTGATATAGTGGCTATTTTATCAAGTGAAAACATAGAAAAAACAAAATCTCAGTCAAAGATAAGATTTAAGGATCATGTTAAAAAAAACAAAAAAGGAAGAAATTCATGAGACTCAATGTGAAAGTAGCATGGCTGCCAATGGTGTTCAGGGATGTTCAAAAACCAGAATTAGCACATGCCTTAAGAGGGTTTTGAGGCTGGATGAGATTGTCAAGGTTGTGGAGGTCAAGGCCACAAAGGGATTTGAAAACACATATGATGCTGTTAAAAATGGAGCTGTTTCTGAACTAGGAGCAATTTTAAAGTCAATGAGTAATTCAGGCTTGGTGTGCTTGAGGAGTTAGGTGGCAGAGTTTGCATGGCTTGTGTGGTGCTTGTAAAGCATAGTCAGTCAGGCAGCATCCGAGGAGCAGGAGAGTCGATGTGTCGAGCATAAGCCCTTCATTAGGCCTCAAACTTGCAGAGGGGAGAATGGAGGTGAGCCATTGTTGCTTATGAAGTTTCTAGGTTAAAAAAAAACAAGCCATAGTTAAGAGTTTAAATGTTAAGTGGACAGAGCAGAATGAAGTCAGGGACCTTACAGAGGTACAGATAAGTAGTCCTAATAGTGATGCAGGAATATATTAATCTCTGAGTCAAAATTTATATCAACATTTCTTCCAGATTGTTCAGCCACAGATAATTGCTAGGAAGACAGATGGAGTCAATGACTGGGTTAGTCTTCACAGTTTTGCTCAAAAACAATGGCTTTGGTCTTCCCAGTATTTACGTGGGGAATGTTTCTGCTCACCTACATATTGGATAGCAGGGTTATATTGAATAGTGGTGGCTGGAGTATCAATGGTATGGGGCTTAGGGCTATTCTCCATTGCTACCCAACTGTGGAATTTCCCTAATGGACAGCTGTAAACAATTTCCTATCCAGAACTTTTCAGTATAAGACCTATGGCTGTAAGCTCCCAATAGTCCTGTTGGAATTCTGCTCTCTTGCACTGAAGCTCAAGGACTTAGGGGAACGTTGATGTCATTTAATTTATCCTTAATCTTGCTATAATGCACCAATTTGATGTGCATGGAGATGAAAAATCAAATAAAATATTTATAGCCAGTTAAATCAACGGAAGAAAATACAGCTGGTCATGTTCCCAGATTGTGAACGTCTCTGCACATTTTTCTCTCAAACAGCTCAGTTCATGAAGGTGAACATTATCCTCCTTAGAGCCTTTTAAGAATTGAGCATTAACAGTAGAACAAGTGATGGCAGATTCTGGGAGATCTTTTCGCTGTCTAAATGCCAGACTTTGAGATGGCAGGGAAATCTGATGCCTTGTTATAATGCACCATTAGACTCAGTTATCTGATTGGATTGGAACCGACAAAAGAACAAGTATCCATAGATTTTGCAATTGTATCAAGTATTGTATCAGGTTATTAGGTTTCAAGTAGACTTAAAATATTTTCCTGTGATCCATCACGAGCAAACATAAAGACGTGGGCTGCTATAGGTACGCCCTTGAATATAATATTTTCAAACTGAATAGATTCAGTCCTTCAGATTTTACCAACAGAATTACTTTGCATTTTAACATTTTGCTGCTTTCATTTGCAGTCAGCACTTTTCTGTTGTTTCTTACTAAGTAAAATTTTAAAATCTCAAATAATGCTATCTTGCTGTGTTTATTATAATCATCTTTCGAACAAAACTCAGGAATTAGATGTTTGGTGCGGATTGAGATTTATTTCCTCAAAGCCAGTTTTCTTTTTACTAGTGGATTGAATTTGTCAAGCAAAATAGTCATTAAAGCTCCTATTGTTATTGAGAATGTTACTTTAATAGAACATTAATTAATTATTAGCAGGGTTGTGCATTTAAAATGGAAAAATAATGAATAGCAAGCCAACAGCTTTATAATATACCACATGTATTACAATGTTTTGTAACTCCCTTTCTCAATCTAAATTTGCCCATCTTTCATCCTTGTCAGTTGACCTTTGCAGAATCCACTAATTAAGTTGCACATTCAGAATTGAGTGTTCTTACAGTAGACTTTCAGCTTTCATTTGAGACATAATTATCCCAAACCAAACGTTTAGTTTACTTTGTTAACAGAATTAATAATCTGCATGATCTGACTGCAGCAAATATTATGGCTGATGCCCCAGTGACTGTCCCAAAAGTTGGGAACAAACTAACCTTCGCTATTTGTAGAAACCTGTCCACATTTTTCCTCTCACCAGAAATCAATTAGTTGCCATCAGTGTTCTTATTTCGACTAGCCAATCAGGAAAACGGCACTTCAGCCACCCAGGCAACGCCATAAAGAACAGTGGCCACTACTTGGACTGTTGCAAGTCATCACAAAGTAAGGTTTCTGAAGCTGAGTTCAAGCAAGGTCATCGAGGAGCAGAATGGAAGCAGAAAAGAACTTAAACACGAAATTAGGAGGGCCGGAAGGGGTCATGAAATGTCTTTGGCTAGTAGGATTAAGGAAAATCCCAAGGCATTTTATGCATACAGTAGGAGCAAGGGAATATTTGGGGAAAGGGTAGATCCACTCAAGGACAAAGGAAGAAATTTTGCGTGAAGCCAAAGGAAGTGGGTGAGGTCCTTCTGAGTACTTTGTGTTGGTATTCACTCAGGAGAAGGACATGGATGATGGTAAGATTCAGGAGATGTATGTTGATATTCTCGGGTATGTCGATATTACGACACCTTTTATTTGGCCACCTTGCACTTCTGTTCTTGGTCTCCTGCGATTTTCCAATAAACATCAACCCAAGTCGAGCCCCTTGTCTTTCAATTAGCCTCTATACAGACTTCTTGACTCACTACTGAGTTCAACAACTTCAAACTATGAATGCTGTCCTTCTTTTGACTTTTTCTTCAAAGTGTACTTTGTCAGTATTATGACAAAGAGTTGAGGGTCTTGAGAAACATTAACTGAGATGAGTGCCCAGGGGTCTTCAGGATACTGAAGGAGGCAAGTGAGAAGATTAATAGGACCTTGACTGAGATCTTTCCATCCTCTTTAGCCACAGGTATGGTCCCAGAAGACTGGAGAATAGGCAATGCTGTTCCTTTGATTAAGAAAAGCAAAACAGATAATCCAAAATTATAGGTTGGCGAGCCTTATATCAGTGGTAGAGAAATTGTTGGAGAAGATTCTTAAGGATAGGATTTACTTACATTTGGAGAAAAATGAACTTAGCAGGGATAGTCAGCATGGGTTTATGCAGGGGAGATCTTGTCTCACAAACTTGATTTAGTTTTTTGAGGAAGTAGTGAAGATGATTGATGAGGGCAGGGCAGTGGGTGTTGTTTACATGTACTTTACTAAAGTATTTGATAAGGTCCCTCATGCTAGGCTGGTCCAGAAGATTAAGTCACACGGAATAAATTGTGATTTGGAAAGTTGGATTCCAGTTGTCTTGGTTATGGAAGACAGAGGATAGTTGTGAAATGATGTTTTTCTTACTGAAGTCTGTGACCTGTGGTATTCTGCAAGCATCAGTGCTGGGACCTCTTCTGTTTGTAATATATATATATAAATGATTTGGATAAAAATGTAAGTGGTCTGATTAGTAAGTATGCGGGTGACATGAAAATCACTGGAGTTGTGCATCGTGAGGAAAATTATCAAAATATACAACAAGATGTAGACCAGTTGGAAAGTTGGGTGGAGAAATGGAAGATGGAGTTTAATCAGGACAAGTGTGAGAGTGATGCATTTTGGGAGGTCAAATGCAAGAGGAAAGTAGAGAGTAAATTCATGATCCTGAGGAGCATTGATATACTGAGGGATCTTGGAGTCCAAGTACATAATGCCCTGAATTGGCAACACAATTTGATTAGATGATAAAGAAGGTGTATGTCATGCTTGCCTTCATTAGTTAGGTCTTTAAGCATAAAAGTTCATAAGTCATATTTCAGCTGTGTAAAACAGTAGTTACTCCAACAGTGTTTGGAGTATTGTGTGCAGTTCTGGTCACTGTGCAATAGGAAGGATTTGTAGGTTTTGCCTGGATATTGGCCAGGATATTGCCTGGATGGGAGACTGTTAGCTGCCTGGAAATGTTGGACAAACTTGGATTGTTTTCACCCAAGAGTTGGAGGCTGAGAGATGAGCAGGTAGACGTATGTAAAATTATGAAAGGCATGGATAGGATAGATAGTCGAAGTCCTTTTCCCAGGGTAGAAACGTCAAATTATAGGGGGCATAGGTTTACGATGACAGGGGAAAGTTTAAAAGCGGTTTGCGAGAAATGTTTTGTAAAGTGAGGGTGGTGGGTGCATGGAATGCGCTGCCAGGGGAGTTGGTAGAAGCAGACACAATAGCAATGCTTCAGCAGCATGTAGGTAAATATGTGAACAAGCAGGGGATACAGGAATATGGACCATGTGGAGGCAGATGGGATTGGGCTGGAAAGACATGGTAGTTGACACATTCATGGTGGACTGAAGAGCCTGATCCTATGCTGCATTGTACAATGTTTTTAGATTAGATTACAGTGTGGAAACAGGCCCTTCAGCCCAACAAGTCCACACCGACCCGCCGAAGCGCAACCCACCCATGCCCCTACATTTACCCCGTTACCTAACACTACGGACAATTTAGCATGGCCAATTCACCTGGCCTGCACATCTTTGGACTGTGGGAGGAAACCGGAGCACCCGGAGGAAACCCACGCAGACACGGGGAGAACGTGCAAACTCCACACAGTCAGTTGCCTGAGGCAGGAATTGAACCCGGGTCTCTGGTGCTGTAAGGCAGCAGTGCTAACCACTGTGACACCGTGCCGCCCACTAATTCCTAGGCAGGACACCTTGGAATTAGATCAAACACCAAGTGAGGGAGTGAAGCTGAGGAAACTTGGGCCAGTCAGCCACTGGGCTCTGGCAAGTGAGGGGTGAAGTTGATGTGGGCAATGGTAGTGGTTGCTGAAGTAATAGCTAGTTGCAGGTGCAAGGCTACTCTGTGGGCAACAATTCGTTTGGTTATGAACCTGCCTTCACTGAGCCTGCAAGGAGGCTTCCAGAGTTTTGGTCACTATGATAATTCCAGCAGCATTAATAATTGGACTTTAATTGTTCACAGTTGGCCTGACAAAGCTAGGAGGCAGGATATGTTAAATAAATAACAAAGATACGATTAGCATAAAGGAAATGGAGGGCTGAAGAAACAAAGCATTCGTCCAGAGTGAGGGTAACTGGCAAGATAATGAACAGCTCTGTTTGAAAGCAAAAATGTGAAAACAATGTACAGATTGGCACTTGGAAAAAATGTCAAAGAAGGACAGTATTCATGGTTTGAAGTTGTTGAACTCAGTATTGAGTCAAGAAGGAGAAAGATAAGCCTTCCTAAAAAATGATAAAGGCTGAATTGGAGTAAGGCACACTTTAGTGGTCTGAGATAAGAACTTTCAAACATTAGTTGGAGTAGACTGTTCACAGACATTGTAAAAACAATGACTGCGGATGCTGGAAACCAGATTCTGGATTAGTGGTGCTGGAAAAGCACAGCAGTTCAGGCAGCATCCAAGTAGCTTCGAAATCGATGTTTCGGGCAAAAGTCCTTCATCAGGAATAAAGGCAGTGAGCCTGAAGCGTGGAGAGATAAGCTAGAGGAGGGTGGGGGTGGGGAGAAAGTAGCATAGAGTACAATGGGTGAGTGGGGGAGGAGATGAAGGTGATAGGTCAGGGAGGAGAGGGTGGAGTGGATAGGTGGAAAAGAAGATAGGTAGGTAGGACAAGTCCAGACAAGTCAAGGGGACAGTTACTGAGCTGGAAGTTTAGAACTAGGATGAGGTGGGGGAAGGGGAAATGAGGAAACTGTTGAAGTCCACATTGATGCCCTGGGGTTGAAGTGTTCTGAGGCGGAAGATGAGGGATTATTCCTCCAGGCGTCTGGTGGTGAGGGAGCGGCGGTGAAGGAGGCCCAGGACCTCCATGTCCTCAGCAGAGTGGGAGGGGGAGTTGAAATGTTGGGCCACAGGGCGGTGTGGTTGATTGGTGCGGGTGTTCCGGAGATGTTCCCTAAAGCGCTCTGCTGGGAGGCGCCCAATCTCCCCAATGTAGAGGAGACCGCATTGGGAGCAACGGATACTATAAATGATATTAGTGGATGTGTAAGTAAAACTTTGATGGATGTGGAAGGCTCCTTTAGGGCCTTGGATAGAGGTGAGGGAGGAGGTGTGGGCACAGGTTTTACAGTTCCTGCGGTGGCAGGGGAAAGTGCCAGGATTGGAGGGTGGGTTGTTTGGGGGTGTGGACCTGACCAGGTAGTCATGGAGGGAACGGTCTTTGCGGAAGGTGGAAAGGGGTGGGAAGGGAAATATATCCCTGGTGGTGGGGTCTGTTTGGAGGTGGCAGAAATGTCAGCGGATGATTTGGAGACATTAGACAAGTTGGAGGCATTCAAGAATGTGATAAAAAGAGATCAGAGGCATTTTGTTCCTGTTAGAGTGAAGGGTAAGGCTGGTAATATTAGGGGACAATGGATAAATAAAGATATTGAGGTTCTAGTCAAGAATAACAGATAATCTATGTTGTGGTTTTGTTTGCCGAGCTGGGAATTTGTGTTGCAGACCTTTCATCCCCTGTCTCAGTGCTTGGGATCCTCCTTTGAAGCGCTTCTGTGATATTTCCTCTGGCATTTATAGTGGTTTGAATCTGCCGCTTCCGGTTGTCAGTTCGAGCTGTCCATTGCAGTGGTCGGTATATTGGGTCCAGGTCGATGTGCTTATTGATTGAATCTGTGGATGAGTGCCATGCCTCTAGGAATTCCCTGGCTGTTCTCTGTTTGGCTTGTCCTCTCATAGTAGTGTTGTCCCAGTCGAACTCATGTCGCTTGTCATCTGCGTATGTGGCTACTAAGGATAGCTGGTCGTGTCGTTTCGTGGCTAGTTGGTGTTCGTGTATACGGATCGTTAGCTGTCTTCCTGTTTGTCCGATGTAGTGTTGTGTGCAGTCCTTGCATGGGATTTTGTACACTACATTGGTTTTGCTCATGCTGGGTATCGGGTCCTTTGTTCTGGTGAGTTGTTGTCTGAGAGTGGCTGTTGGTTTGTGTGCTGTTATGAGTCCTAGTGGTCGCAGTAATCTGGCTGTCAGTTTGGAAATGCTCCTGATGTATGGTAGTGTGGCTAGTCCTTTGGGCTGCGGCATGTCCTCATTCCATTGTCTTTCCCTTAGGCATCTGTTGATGAAATTGCGAGGGTATTCGTTTTTGGCGAATACATTGTATAGGTGTTCTTCTTTCTCTTTTTGCAGTTCTGGTGTACCACAGTGTGTTGTCGCCCTTTTGAATAGTGCCTTGATGCAACTTCTTTTGTGTGTATTGGCGTGGATGCTTTCGTAGTTCAGGACTTGGTCTGTGTGTGTGGCTTTCCTGTAAACCTTTGTGGTGAATTCTCCGTTCGGTGTTCTCTGTACCATCACGTCTAGGAACGGGAGTTGGTTGTCCTTTTCTTCCTCTCTAGTGAATCGGATTCCTGTGAGTGTGGCGTTGATGATCTGGTGTGTGTTCTCTATTTCTGTGTTTTTAATGATTACAAACGTGTCATCAACATATCTGACCCAGAGTTTGGGTTGAATTTGCGGTCAGACTGTTTGTTCTAATCTTTGCATTACCGCTTCTGCTATGAGTCCAGAGATGGGTGAACCCACGGGTGTGCCGTTGATTTGTTCATATATTTGGTTGTTGAATGTGAAGTGTGTTGTGAGGCACAGGTCCAGTAGTTTGAGTATGCCGTCTTTGTTAATGGGTTCAACGTCCTGTTGTCTGTTCTGTATGTCCAGCAGGTTGGCTGTTGTTTCTCTGGCTAGGGTTTTGTTAATAAAGGTGAACCTATTTCAGATAGAGACAACTTGGTTCGACTGAATCTCTTAATCAATATAAAGAGTGGGGAGGCGTTCTTAAGAGAAATCAGGAAGGCAAAGCGGGGATTTGAGAAAGCATGAACAGAAACAGTTAAGGACAATTCAAAGAGTTTTTACTAATACTGTAGGAGCAAAACAGTAACTAAAGAGAGGATAGAGCTTCTTAAAGATCAAGGAGGTTATTGTGTTCAACCCCAGGAGATGGAAAAGATACTGAATGAATATTTCACCTCAGGTTTTACTGTGGAGAAAAGAATACAGTCGAGAGAATGCAGAGAAATAAACTTTGTTGTTTTAGAAACAGTTCACATTACAGAAGAGGAAGCTAGGGAGGTCTTAGAGAACATAAAGTTGGATAAATCTCCAGGACCTAATTGAATGTGTCCCAGATCATTGTGGGAAGTAAGAGAGGAAATTATGAGACCCCTTGCAGAAATATTTGCATCATCCATAACTACAGGTGAGGTGTCTGATGACTGGAGGGTTGCCAATATTGTATCTTTGTTTAAGAAAGGTTGTAAGGATGAACCAGAGAACTATAGACCTGTGAGTCTGACTTTGAGTAAAGTTGGATGAGGTTGCTGACATATGGACTTGCTTATGCCAAGGACAGCAGCATTTTCCTTACCAGGTGCCAGAGAACATAGCTGAAGTGCATAAGCTCACATTTTCCCACATTATACTGCAACAGCTAAGTTTTTGCGCACTTGCTTAAACTGCTTAATATTTCTCTGCAAACTCTTTAGTGTCATTGTTCACTTGCTTCCCTTTTTTTTAATGTCATTCACAAACTTGGCTATAGGACATTCACTTTCCTCATCCAAGTCATTAATCTATATTATAAAGTATCACGGATCCAGCACTAATCCCTGTGGTTCTCCACTAGTTACAGGTTTATGGAAAGACATTTCCAAACAGTCAAGAGCAATGTTCCTTTTAAGCTGTGCAGCTACCAGTAGGAGGTGCGGTGCATGCCGATCAGCATGCCAACATATTGACTCATGAGTTCAGGAACTGTTGCTGTGCATGGACCTCAGAAGTCCACCTAGCAGCTGGAAATATAACAGGGAACATAGGGCAAACAAAAACTCTCATGAAGTGCCAAGAATCTGACTCTGATCCACACTTGTCAAGGCTGACATGCGATTGCCTATGCTGTGCAATGGAGAAAAGAATAAGACAAAAATAATATGATATTCCTTTCAGGTATCCAGGAGAAAGTAAGCAACTCACTGAAGCACTTGATTGATTGCCCTAAATCCTTGCCTGATCTGTTGTATGGGATCCAATCTTAGGGCCAGCAAATCCAGAATTAGCAGAATAGATGAGATGAATGCATGGCTCAGAGGAGTTGGTGCAGAGGGACGGTTTTAGATTCCTGAATTAGTGGGAATAGTTCAAGGAAAAATGGGACCTCTACAAGTGGGACAGTGTGCATCTGAACCAAAATGGAGCTAACATCCCTGCAGGAGCATTTACTCGTGGTATCGGAGGGAGTTTAAACTAGTTCAGCAGGGATGGGGGAACAGTGTGTTAGTTCAATAGTGACACGGTATTACTTAGGGAACTGAGGTAGGCCTTGTTCAACCATGTGGTGTCTCAAAGGTGTAAGGCAGGGCTGGATGGTCTGTACTTTACTGCCAGAAATATTAGAGGGAAGACAGATGGGTTTAGGGTGTTTGGATAGACGCATGGCACTGCAGTTTTGATGCCATCACTGGGTTGTGACTGATGGAGGGTCAAGATGAGCAAATTAGCATTCTGGGGCACAGGATCTTCACACAAGATAGGGGACAGTTCAAGAGTGGAGATGGTATTGCTTTATTTGTTAGGGAGTCAGTTACTGCAGTAAGGAGGGATGATATCTTGGAAAGGTTGCCAAACTAAGTATTTGTGAGTAATTCCTAGGAATAAAAGGTTACTATAGGTCCCCACACTGTCAGCGGGCAACTGAGAAGTTAGATACGTAGCTAATTCACTAAGGTGATACTAGTATGTAATTATATTAGTGGATTTCAATCAAATCAATGTTAATTGAAAGAACCATAGTACAAATGGTTTAGAGGGCAGATTTCTTGAACTAGTTACAGGAGAGCTTTTTATGTCAGTGTGGAGATGGTCCTACAAGGGGCTGTGCAATGTTGGACCTAATGTTTGGGAATGAAGCTGATTGGGTGGTCGAGATGACAGTGGGAGAGTGTCTTAATGGTAGTAACTGTATTGTTGTAGGTTTTAAGTTTGTTAAGATTGGCGAAGGAAAGGAAGATCTGCAAACAATGGTTAGGAAAGGTCCCAAAGAACTAGAGAATAGCCATTCAAGAGTATGGGCTGAGTGTTGGAAAGTGGTACTAGTGTAGGCAGTCATATATTTTTGGCAGTACAAACTCAATAGGCCGATGGGTCTTTTCTGTACTGTATGATTCTATGATTCAATCATGAAAAACTGGAACTGGGCAAATGTTATTGGTCAAACTGAGACCTTAAAATCTAAATGCGATTGTGACCGAGGTTAGAAACTTGAAGGGCCAGAGTCTGCATTTGACCTCCGGGTTGAGCTGGAAAAACAGAAAAGATCATCAATGACACTAGCAATATCAAAACCAGTAAGACAACAGCATCATCTTCCAGCTGTGAGATACCAACAATGTCACCAGTAAGTGAAGCCACAGAAGCAATATCATGTGCACCTCCTCCAATTCGAAGACCAATGAAAGTGCAGTATGCAAACTCACCACTGAAAGTAACTAGTACCAAATCTATCAGATTGAAGCACATTATCTTGCCATGTAAACAACGTCATACATAACATACTTAGAAAACGAAGCAAGCTATAATATACTTACAAGGGGTTCAGTTTATTAACAAAAGTCAATTAACAGGCATTTTAGTTTCTACTGCGTTAATGATTGGGAGTTATATTGATTTTGAGACATTTTATGGGAAAGAGGAACATTACATTGTTGTATTATTTATAAAGTGCATGCTACCAGTCGTCATGTGAATATATGTTATGAGAGCATTGAATTTAAAAGAGTTATTATTTCTAAGTAAGGGAAGCAGAAAATATAACAATCTACATGTCCCAGTATTTGAGGAACTTTGGAAATTGTGACAGAAATTTGTAGACTTGTGGAACACAGATCCAGAATTTGGCACATAGCTAGAATAGAATAGTCTGTGGGAGTCAAGTCACAATTGTATATAATTTTTACATTGTTGGCACTTTCCACAATGCCCAAGGTGATGCAAGTCACAATATACTGTGCACTTCCGAATACGTGAAAGTACTGTAACCCTCGACACTCTGAGGAATTACCATATACAGTAGAATAGAATATCTTTTATTGCTATGAGTACTCAAGCACAGAAGTACAGGAGTACAGTGACAAGTTTACAATTCACCTCGTATGATGCTATTGTAGGTACAAGGTACCAAGGTACAAATCTTAGATACAAAAAGAGGAATAAAAGAGAAAAATAGTTGCATTACTTTGCAGTGATTCATCGTATACGTTAGAAATATGTCATAAAAGCTAGAATTTACAGTCAGATAAACAAAATACAAATAAACATTGCATTGCAGTAGCTCAGTGCACGGGCTTCCACACATGGTCTGACTGCTTGCACCAGATCCCAGTCTAACAACTGGTCTGCTCTGCTCCACGCTTTCAGCCAATCCACACGAGCTCTCAGCTGCTCCAAGGTAACTTTTCCCCGCACCAACCTCTGCTGCGGGACTCGATTCCCTGCACCAACCTCTGCTCCGGGACTCGAATCCCTGCATCAGATCCCACTCCGGGACTCGATTCCCTGCACCAGATTCCCCTCCGGGACTCGATTCCCTGCACCAAACTCTGCTCTGGGACTCGATTCCCCGCACCAACCTCTGCTCAGGGACTCGATTCCCTGCACCAGATCCCACTCCGGGACTCGATTCCCTGCACCAGACTCCACTCCGGGACTCGATTCCCTGCACCAGACTCCACTCCAGGACTCGATTCCCTGCACCAACCTCTGCTCCAGGACTCGATTCCCTGCACCAACCTCTGCTCCGGGACTCGATTCCCTGCACCAACCTCTGCTCCGGGACTCGATTCCCTGCACCAGATCCCACTCCGGGACTCGATTCCCTGCACCAGATCCCACTCCGGGACTCGATTCCCTGCACCAGATCCCACTCCGGGACTCGATTCCCTGCACCAGATCCCACTCTGGGACTCGATTCCCTGCACCAGATCCCACTCTGGGACTCGATTCCCTGCACCAACCTCTGCTCCGGGACTCGATTCCCTGCACCAACCTCTGCTCCGGGACTCGATTCCCCGCACCAACCTCTGCTCCGGGACTCGATTCCCTGCACCAGACTCCACTCCGGGACTCGATTCCCCACGCCAACCTCTGCTCCGGTTCTCGATTCCCTGCACCAACCTCTGCTCCGGGACTCGATTCCCTGCACCAACCTCCACTCCGGGACTCGATTCCCTGCACCAACCTCTGCTCTGGGACTCGATTCCCTGCACCAGACCCCACTCCGGGACTCGATTCCCTGCACCAGATCCCACTCCGGGACTCGATTCCCTGCACCAACCTCCACTCCGGGACTCGATTCCCTGCACCAGACTCCCCTCTGGGACTCGATTCCCTGCACCAGACTCCACTCCGGTTCTCAATTCCCCACACCAACCTCTGCTCCGGTTCTCGATTCCCTGCACCAACCTCTGCTCCGGGACTCGATTCCCTGCACCAACCTCCACTCCGGGACTCGATTCCCTGCACCAACCTCTGGTCCGGGACTCGATTCCCTGCACCAACCTCTGCTCTGGGACTCGATTCCCTGCACCAGACCCCACTCCGGGACTCGATTCCCTGCACCAGATCCCACTCCGGCACTCGATTCCCTGCACCAACCTCTGCTCCGGGACTCGATTCCCTGCACCAACCTCTGCTCCAGGACTCGATTCCCTGCATCAGACTCCACTCCGGGACTCGATTCCCTGCACCAGATCCCACTCCGGGACTCGATTCCCTGCACCAACCTCTGCTCCGGGACTCGATTCCCTGCACCAGACTCCACTCCGGGACGCGATTCCCCGCACCAACCTCTGCTCCGGGACTCGATTCCCTGCACCAGACTCCACTCCGGGACTCGATTCCTCGCACCAACCTCTGCTCCAGGATTCGATTCCTCGCACCAGACCCCACTCCGGGACTCGATTCCCTGCACCAGATCCCACTCCGTGACTCGATTCCCTGCACCAACCTTTACTCCGGGACTCGATTCCCTGCACCAGACTCCACTCCGGGACTCGATTACCCGCACCAACCTCTGCTCCAGGACTCGATTCCCCGCACCAACCTCCACTCCGGGACTCGATTCCCTGCACCAGATCCCACTCCGGGACTCGATTCCCTGCACCAGATCCCACTCCGGGACTCGATTCCCTGCACCAGATCCCACTCCGGGACTCGATTCCCCGCACCAACCTCTGCTCCAGGACTCGATTCCCTGCACCAGATCCCACTCCGGGACTCGATTCCCTGCACCAATCTCTGCTCCGGTTCTCGATTCCCCACACCAACCTCTGCTCCGGGACTCGATTCCCTGCACCAGACTCCACTCCGGGACTCGATTCCCCACACCAACCTCTGCTCCGGTTCTCGATTCCCTGCACCAACCTCTGCTCCGGGACTCGATTCCCTGCACCAACCTCCACTCCGGGACTCGATTCCCTGCACCAACCTCTGCTCAGGTTCTCGATTCCCTGCACCAACCTCTGCTCCGGGACTCGATTCCCCGCACCAACCTCTGCTCCGGGACTCGATTCCCTGCACCAGACTCCACTCCGGGACTCGATTCCCCACACCAACCTCTGCTCCGGTTCTCGATTCCCTGCACCAACCTCTGCTCCGGGACTCGATTCCCTGCACTAACCTCCACTCCGGGACTCGATTCCCTGCACCAACCTCCACTCCGGTTCTCGATTCCCTGCACCAACCTCTGCTCCGGGACTCGATTCCCTGCACCAACCTCTGCTCTGGGACTCGATTCCCTGCACCAGACCCCACTCCGGGACTCGATTCCCTGCACCAGATCCCACTCCGGGACTCGATTCCCTGCACCAACCTCTGCACCAGGACTCGATTCCCTGCACCAGATCCCACTCCGGGACTCGATTCCCTGCAAAAACCTCCACTCCGGGACTCGATTCCCTGCACCAGACTCCCCTCCGGGACTCGATTCCCTGCACCAGACTCCACTCCGGTTCTCGATTCCCCACACCAACCTCTGCTCCGGGACTCGATTCCCTGCACCAACCTCTGCTCCGGTTCTCGATTCCCTGCACCAACCTCTGCTCCGGGACTCGATTCCCCGCACCAACCTCTGCTCCAGGACTCGATTCCCTGCACCAACCTCTGCTCCGGTTCTCGATTCCCTGCACCAACCTCTGCTCCAGGACTCGATTCCCTGCACCAGATCCCACTCCGGGACTCGATTCCCTGCACCAACCTCTGCTCTGGGACTCGATTCCCTGCACCAGACTCCACTCCGGGACTCGATTCCCTGCACCAGACTCCACTCCGGGACTCGATTCCCTGCACCAGATCCCACTCCGTGACTCGATTCCCTGCACCAACCTCTGCTCCGGAACTCGATTCCCTGCACCAACCTCTGCTCCGGGACTCGATTCCTCGCACCAGACTCCACTCCGGGACTCGAATCCCTGCACCAGACTCCACTCCGGGACTCGATTCCCTGCACCAACCTCCACTCCGGGACTCGATTCCCTGCACCAACCTCTGCTCCGGGACTCGATTCCCTGCACCAGACTCCACTCTGGGACTCGATTCCCTGCACCAGACTCCACTCCGGGACTCGATTCCCCACGCCAACCTCTGCTCCGGTTCTCGATTCCCTGCACCAACCTCTGCTCCGGGACTCGATTCCCTGCACCAACCTCCACTCCGGGACTCGATTCCCTGCACCAACCTCTGCTCTGGGACTCGATTCCCTGCACCAGACCCCACTCCGGGACTCGATTCCCTGCACCAGATCCCACTCCGGGACTCGATTCCCTGCACCAACCTCTGCTCCAGGACTCGATTCCCTGCACCAGATCCCACTCCGGGACTCGATTCCCTGCACCAACCTCCACTCCGGGACTCGATTCCCTGCACCAGACTCCCCTCTGGGACTCGATTCCCTGCACCAGACTCCACTCCGGTTCTCGATTCCCCACACCAACCTCTGCTCCGGTTCTCGATTCCCTGCACCAACCTCTGCTCCGGGACTCGATTCCCTGCACCAGATCCCACTCCGGGACTCGATTCCCTGCACCAACCTCTGCTCCGGGACTCGATTCCCTGCACCAACCTCTGCTCCGGTTCTCGATTCCCTGCACCAACCTCTGCTCCGGGACTCGATTCCCCGCACCAACCTCTGCTCTGGGACTCGATTCCCTGCACCAGATCCCACTCCGGGACTCGATTCCCTGCACCAACCTCTGCTCTGGGACTCGATTCCCTGCACCAGACTCCACTCCGGGACTCGATTCCCTGCGCCAGACTCCACTCCGGGACTCGATTCCTCGCACCAACCTCTGCTCAGGGACTCGATTCCCTGCACCAACCTCTGCTCAGGGACTCGATTCCCTGCACCAACCTCTGCTCCGGGACTCGATTCCCCACACCAACCTCTGCTCCAGGACTCGATTCCCTGCACCAGATCCCACTCCGGGACTCGATTCCCTGCACCAACCTCCACTCCGGGACTCGATTCCCTGCACCAACCTCCACTCCGGGACACGATTCCCTGCACCAGATCCCACTCCGGGACACGATTCCCTGCACCAACCTCTGCTCCGGTTCTCGATTCCCTGCACCAACCTCTGCTCCGGTGCTCGATTCCCTGCACCAAGCTCTGCTCCGGGACTCGATTCCCTGCACCAGACTCCACTCCGGGACTCGATTCCCTGCACCAGATCCCACTCCGGGACTCGATTCCCTGCACCAACCTCTGCTCCGGGACTCGATTCCCTGCACCAACCTCTGCTCCGGGACTTGATTCCTCGCACCAGACTCCACTCCGGGACTCGAATCCCTGCACCAGACTCCACTCCGGGACTCGATTCCCTGCACCAACCTCCACTCCGGGACTCGATTCCCTGCACCAACCTCTGCTCCGGGACTCGATTCCCTGCACCAACCTCTGCTCCAGGACTCGATTCCCTGCACCAGATCCCACTCCGGGACTCGATTCCCTGCACCAACCTCCACTCCGGGACTCAATTCCCTGCACCAGACTCCCCTCCGGGACTCGATTCCCTGCACCAGACTCCACTCCGGTTCTCGATTCCCCACACCAACCTCTGCTCCGGGACTCGATTCCCTGCAACAACCTCTGCTCCGGTTCTCGATTCCCTGCACCAACCTCTGCTCCGGGACTCGATTCCCCGCACCAACCTCTGCTCCAGGACTCGATTCCCTGCACCAACCTCTGCTCCGGTTCTCGATTCCCTGCACCAACCTCTGCTCCAGGACTCGATTCCCTGCACCAGACTCCACTCCGGGACTCGATTCCCTGCACCAGACTCCACTCCGGGACTCGATTCCCTGCACCAGATCCCACTCCGGGACTCGATTCCCTGCACCAACCTCTGCTCCGGAACTCGATTCCCTGCACCAACCTCTGCTCCGGGACTCGATTCCTCGCACCAGACTCCACTCCGGGACTCGAATCCCTGCACCAGTCTCCACTCCGGGACTCGATTCCCTGCACCAACCTCTGCTCCGGGACTCGATTCCTCGCACCAGACTCCACTCCGGGACTCGAATCCCTGCACCAGTCTCCACTCCGGGACTCGATTCCCTGCACCAACCTCTGCTCCGGGACTCGATTCCTCGCACCAGACTCCACTCCGGGACTCGAATCCCTGCACCAGACTACACTCCGGGACTCGATTCCCTGCACCAACCTCCACTCCGGGACTCGATTCCCTGCACCAACCTCTGCTCCGGGACTCGATTCCCTGCACCAGACTCCACTCCGGGACTCGATTCCTCGCACCAACGTCTGCTCCGGGACTCGATTCACTGCACCAACCTCCACTCCGGTTCTCGATTCCCTGCACCAACCTCTGCTCTGGGACTTAATTCCCTGCACCAGACTGCACTCCGGGACTCGATTCCCCGCACCAACCTCTGCTCCAGGACTCGATTCCCTGCACCAGATCCCACTCTGGGACTCGATTCCCTGCACCAACCTCTGCTCCGGGACTCGATTCCCTGCACCAGACTCCACTCCGGGACTCGATTCCCCGCACCAACCTCTGCTCCGGGACTCGATTCCCTGCACCAGACTCCACTCCGGGACTCGATTCCCCGCACCAAACTCTGCTCCAGGACTCGATTCCCCGCACCAACCTCTGCTCCAGGACTCGATTCCCTGCACCAGATCCCACTCTGGGACTCGATTCCCTGCACCAACCTCTGCTCTGGGACTCGATTCCCCGCACCAACCTCTGCTCCGGGACTCGATTCCCTGCACCAGACTCCACTCCGGGACTCGATTCCCCACACCAACCTCTGCTCCGGTTCTCGATTCCCTGCACCAACCTCTGCTCCAGGACTCGATTCCCTGCACCAACCTCTGCTCCAGGACTCGATTCCCTGCACCAGATCCCACTCCGGGACTCGATTCCCTGCACCAACCTCTGCTCTGGGACTCAATTCCCTGCACCAGACTCCACTCCGGGACTCGATTCCCCGCACCAACCTCTGCTCCAGGACTCGATTCCCTGCACCAGATTCCACTCTGGGACTCGATTCCCTGCACCAACCTCTGCTCCGGGACTCGATTCCCTGCACCAGACTCCACTCCGGGACTCGATTCCCCGCACCAACCTCTGCTCCGGGACTCGATTCCCTGCACCAGACTCCACTCCGGGACTCGATTCCCCGCACCAAACTCTGCTCCAGGACTCGATTCCCCGCACCAACCTCTGCTCCAGGACTCGATTCCCTGCACCAGATCCCACTCTGGGACTCGATTCCCTGCACCAACCTCTGCTCCGGTTCTCGATTCCCTGCACCAGATCCCACTCTGGGACTCGATTCCCTGCACCAACCTCTGCTCCGGGACTCGATTCCCCGCACCAACCTCTGCTTCAGGACTCGATTCCCTGCACCAACCTCTGCTCCGGTTCTCGATTCCCTGCACCAACCTCTGCTCCAGGACTCGATTCCCTGCACCAGATCCCACTCCGGGACTCGATTCCCTGCACCAACCTCTGCTCTGGGACTCGATTCCCTGCACCAGACTCCACTCCGGGACTCGATTACCTGCACCAGACTCCACTCCGGGACTCGATTCCCTGCACCAGATCCCACTCCGGGACTCGATTCACTGCACCAACCTCGGCTCCGGAACTCGATTCCCTGCACCAACCTCAGCTCCGGGACTCGATTCCTCGCACCAGACTCCACTCCGGGACTCGAATCCCTGCACCAGACTCCACTCCGGGACTCGATTCCCTGCACCAACCTCCACTCCGGGACTCGATTCCCTGCACCAACCTCTGCTCCGGGACTCGATTCCCTGCACCAGACTCCACTCCGGGACTCGATTCCTCGCACCAACGTCTGCTCCGGGACTCGATTCCCTGCACCAACCTCCACTCCGGTTCTCGATTCCCTGCACCAACCTCTGCTCCGGGACTCGATTCCCTGCACCAGATCCCACTCCGGGACTCGATTCCCTGCACCAACCTCTGCTCCGGTTCTCGATTCCCTGCACCAACCTCTGCTCCGGGACTCGATTCCCTGCACCAGATCCCACTCTGGGACTCGATTCCTCGCACCAACCTCTGCTCCGGGACTCGATTCCCTGCATCAGACTCCACTCCGGGACTCGATTCCCTGCTCGAGATCCCACTCCGGGACTCGATTCCCTGGACCAACCTCTGCTCCAGGTCTCGATTCCCTGCACCAGATCCCACTCCAGGGACTTGATTCCCTGCACCAACCTCTGCTCCGGTTCTTGATTCCCTGCACCAACCGCTGCTCCAGGACTCGATTCCCTGCACCAACCTCTGCTCCAGGACTCGATTCCCTGCACCAGATCCCAATCCGGGACTCGATTCCCTGCACCAACCTCTGCTCCGGGACTCGATTCCCTGCACCAACCTCTGCTCCGGGACTCGATTCCCTGTACCAGATCCCACTCTGGGACTCGATTCCCTGCACCAGACTCCCCTCTGGGACTCGATTCCCTGCACCAGATCCCACTCTAGGACTCGATTCCCTGCACCAACCTCTGCTCCAGGACTCGATTCCCTGCACCAACCTCTGCTCCGGTTCTCGATTCCCTGCACCAACCTCTGCTCCAGGACTCGATTCCCTGCACCAGATCCCACTCCGGGACTCGATTCCCTGCACCAACCTCTGCTCTGGGACTCGATTCCCTGCACCAGACTCCACTCCGGGACTCGATTCCCTGCACCAGACTCCACTCCGGGACTCGATTCCCTGCACCAGATCCCACTCCGGGACTCGATTCCCTGCACCAACCTCTGCTCCGTGACTCGATTCCCTGCACCAACCTCTGCTCCAGGACTCGATTCCCTGCACCAACCTCTGCTCCAGGACTCGATTCCCTGCACCAGATCCCACTCCGGGACTCGATTCCCTGCACCAACCTCTGCTCTGGGACTCAATTCCCTGCACCAGACTCCACTCCGGGACTCGATTCCCCGCACCAACCTCTGCTCCAGGAATCGATTCCCTGCACCAGATCCCACTCTGGGGCTCGATTCCCTGCACCAACCTCTGCTCCGGGACTCGATTCCCTGCACCAGACTCCACTCCGGGACTCGATTCCCCGCACCAACCTCTGCTCCGGGACTCGATTCCCTGCACCAGACTCCACTCCGGGACTCGATTCCCCGCACCAAACTCTGCTCCAGGACTCGATTCCCCGCACCAACCTCTGCTCCAGGACTCGATTCCCTGCACCAGATCCCACTCTGGGACTCGATTCCCTGCACCAACCTCTGCTCCGGTTCTCGATTCCCTGCACCAGATCCCACTCCGGGACTCGATTCCCTGCACCAACCTCTGCTCCGGGACTCGATTCCCTGCACCAACCTCTGCTCCAGGACTCGATTCCCTGCACCAGATCCCACTCTGGGACTCGATTCCCTGCACCAACCTCTGCTCTGGGACTCGATTCCCTGCACCAACCTCTGCTCCAGGACTCGATTCCCTGCACCAGACTCCACTCCAGGACTCGATTCCCTGCACCAACCTCTGCTCCAGGACTCGATTCCCTGCACCAGATCCCACTCTGGGACTCGATTCCCTGCACCAGATCCCACTCTGGGACTCGATTCCCTGCACCAGACCCCACTCCGGGACTCGATTCCCTGCACCAACCTCTGCTCCGGGACTCGATTCCCTGCACCAACCTCTGCTCCGGGACTCGATTCCCTGCACCAACCTCTGCTCCAGGACTCGATTCCCTGCACCAGATCCCACTCCGGGACTCGATTCCCTGCACCAACCTCTGCTCCGGGACTCGATTCCCTGCACCAACCTCTGCTCCGGGACTCGATTCCCTGCACCAACCTCTGCTCCAGGACTCGATTCCCTGCACCAGATCCCACTCCGGGACTCGATTCCCTGCACCAGATCCCACTCCGGGACTCGATTCCCTGCACCAACCTCTGCTCTGGGACTCGATTCCCTGCACCAGATCCCACTCCGGGACTCGATTCCCTGCACCAGATCCCACTCCGGGACTCGATTCCCTGCACCAGATCCCACTCCGGGACTCGATTCCCTGCACCAACCTCTGCTCTGGGACTCGATTCCCTGCACCAGATCCCACTCCGGGACTCGATTCCCTGCACCAGATCCCACTCCGGGACTCGATTCCCTGCACCAACCTCTGCTCTGGGACTCGATTCCCTGCACCAGATCCCACTCCGGGACTCGATTCCCTGCACCAACCTCTGCTCCAGGACTCGATTCCCTGCACCAACCTCTGCTCCAGGACTCGATTCCCTGCACCAGATCCCACTCCGGGACTCGATTCCCCGCACCAACCTCTGCCCCAGGACTCGATTCCCTGCACCAGATCCCACTCCGGGACTCGATTCCCTGCACCAGATCCCACTCCGGGACTCGATTCCCTGCACCAACCTCTGCTCTGGGACTCGATTCCCTGCACCAGATCCCACTCCGGGACTCGATTCCCTGCACCAGATCCCACTCCGGGACTCGATTCCCTGCACCAGATCCCTCTCTCGGACTCGATTCCCTGCACCAACCTCTGCTCTGGGACTCGATTCCCTGCACCAACCTCTGCTCCAGGACTCGATTCCCTGCACCAGATCCCACTCTGGGACTCGATTCCCTGCACCAACCTCTGCTCTGGGACTCGATTCCCTGCACCAACCTCTGCTCCAGGACTCGATTCCCTGCACCAGACTCCACTCCAGGACTCGATTCCCTGCACCAACCTCTGCTCCAGGACTCGATTCCCTGCACCAGATCCCACTCTGGGACTCGATTCCCTGCACCAGATCCCACTCTGGGACTCGATACCCTGCACCAGACCCCACTCCGGGACTCGATTCCCTGCACCAACCTCTGCTCCGGGACTCGATTCCCTGCACCAACCTCTGCTCCGGGACTCGATTCCCTGCACCAACCTCTGCTCCAGGACTCGATTCCCTGCACCAACCTCTGCTCCGGGACTCGATTCCCTGCACCAACCTCTGCTCCAGGACTCGATTCCCTGCACCAGATCCCACTCCGGCACTCGATTCCCTGCACCAGATCCCACTCCGGGACTCGATTCCCTGCACCAGATCCCACTCCGGGACTCGATTCCCTGCACCAACCTCTGCTCCGGGACTCGATTCCCTGCACCAACCTCTGCTCCGGGACTCGATTCCCTGCACCAACCTCTGCTACTGGACTCGATTCCCTGCACCAACCTCTGCTCCGGGACTCAATTCCCTGCACCAACCTCTGCTCCAGGACTCGATTCCCTGCACCAGATCCCACTCCGGGACTCGATTCCCTGCACCAGATCCCACTCCGGGACTCGATTCCCTGCACCAGATCCCACTCCGGGACTCGATTCCCTGCACCAACCTCTGCTCCGGGACTCGATTCCCTGCACCAACCTCTGCTCCAGGACTCGATTCCCTGCACCAGATCCCACTCCGGGACTCGATTCCCTGCACCAGACTCCACTCCGGGACTCGATTCCCCGCACCAACCTCTGCTCCGGGACTCGAGTCCCTGCACCAGACTCCACTCCGGGACTCGATTCCCCGCACCAAACTCTGCTCCAGGACTCGATTCCCCGCACCAACCTCTGCTCCAGGACTCGATTCCCTGCACCAGATCCCACTCTGGGACTCGATTCCCTGCACCAACCTCTGCTCTGGGACTCGATTCCCCGCACCAACCTCTGCTCCGGGACTCGATTCCCTGCACCAGACTCCACTCCGGGACTCGATTCCCCACACCAACCTCTGCTCCGGTTCTCGATTCCCTGCACCAATCTCTGCTCCAGGACTCGATTCCCTGCACCAACCTCTGCTCCAGGACTCGATTCCCTGCACCAGATCCCACTCCGGGACTCGATTCCCTGCACCAACCTCTGCTCTGGGACTCAATTCCCTGCACCAGACTCCACTCCAGGACTCGATTCCCCTCACCAACCTCTGCTCCAGGACTCGATTCCCTGCACCAGATCCCACTCTGGGACTCGATTCCCTGCACCAACCTCTGCTCCGGGACTCGATTCCCTGCACCAGACTCCACTCCGGGACTCGATTCCCTGCACCAACCTCTGCTCCGGGACTCGATTCCCTGCACCAGACTCCACTCCGGGACTCGATTCCCCGCACCAAACTCTGCTCCAGGACTCGATTCCCCGCACCAACCTCTGCTCCAGGACTCGATTCCCTGCACCAGATCCCACTCTGGGACTCGATTCCCTGCACCAACCTCTGCTCCGGTTCTCGATTCCCTGCACCAGATCCCACTCTGGGACTCGATTCTCTGCACCAACCTCTGCTCCGGGACTCGATTCCCCGCACCAACCTCTGCTTCAGGACTCGATTCCCTGCACCAACCTCTGCTCCGGTTCTCGATTCCCTGCACCAACCTCTGCTCCAGGACTCGATTCCCTGCACCAGATCCCACTCCGGGACTCGATTCCCTGCACCAACCTCTGCTCTGGGACTCGATTCCCTGCACCAGACTCCACTCCGGGACTCGATTACCTGCACCAGACTCCACTCCGGGACTCGATTCCCTGCACCAGATCCCACTCCGGGACTCGATTCCCTGCACCAACCTCTGCTCCGGAACTCGATTCCCTGCACCAACCTCAGCTCCGGGACTCGATTCCTCGCACCAGACTCCACTCCGGGATTCGAATCCCTGCACCAGACTCCACTCCGGGACTCGATTCCCTGCACCAACCTCCACTCCGGGACTCGATTCCCTGCACCAACCTCTGCTCCGGGACTCGATTCCCTGCACCAGACTCCACTCCGGGACTCGATTCCTCGCACCAACGTCTGCTCCGGGACTCGATTCCCTGCACCAACCTCCACTCCGGTTCTCGATTCCCTGCACCAACCTCTGCTCCGGGACTCGATTCCCTGCACCAGATCCCACTCCGGGACTCGATTCCCTGCACCAACCTCTGCTCCAGTTCTCGATTCCCTGCACCAACCTCTGCTCCGGGACTCGATTCCCTGCACCAGACTCCACTCCGGGACTCGATTCCCTGCACCAGATCCCACTCTGGGACTCGATTCCTCGCACCAACCTCTGCTCCGGGACTCGATTCCCTGCACCAGACTCCACTCCGGGACTCGATTCCCTGCTCGAGATCCCACTCCGGGACTCGATTCCCTGCACCAACCTCTGCTCCAGGACTCGATTCACTGCACCAGATCCCACTCCAGGGACTTGATTCCCTGCACCAACCTCTGCTTCGGTTCTTGATTCCCTGCACCAACCTCTGCTCCAGGACTCGATTCCCTGCACCAACCTCTGCTCCAGGACTCGATTCCCTGCACCAGATCCCACTCTGGGACTCGATTCCCTGCACCAGACTCCCCTCTGGGACTCGATTCCCTGCACCAGATCCCACTCTGGGACTCGATTCCCTGCACCAACCTCTGCTCCAGGACTCGATTCCCTGCACCAACCTCTGCTCCGGTTCTCGATTCCCTGCACCAACCTCTGCTCCAGGACTCGATTCCCTGCACCAGATCCCACTCCGGGACTCGATTCCCTGCACTAACCTCTGCTCTGGGACTCGATTCCCTGCACCAGACTCCACTCCGGGACTCGATTCCCTGCACCAGACTCCACTCCGGGACTCGATTCCCTGCACCAGATCCCACTCCGGGACTCGATTCCCTGCACCAACCTCTGCTCCGTGACTCGATTCCCTGCACCAACCTCTGCTCCAGGACTCGATTCCCTGCACCAACCTCTGCTCCAGGACTCGATTCCCTGCACCAGATCCCACTCCGGGACTCGATTCCCTGCACCAACCTCTGCTCTGGGACTCAATTCCCTGCACCAGACTCCACTCCGGGACTCGATTCCCCGCACCAACCTCTGCTCCAGGAATCGATTCCCTGCACCAGATCCCACTCTGGGACTCGATTCCCTGCACCAACCTCTGCTCCGGGACTCGATTCCCTGCACCAGACTCCACTCCGGGACTCGATTCCCCGCACCAACCTCTGCTCCGGGACTCGATTCCCTGCACCAGACTCCACTCCGGGACTCGATTCCCCGCACCAAACTCTGCTCCAGGACTCGATTCCCCACACCAACCTCTGCTCCAGGACTCGATTCCCTGCACCAGATCCCACTCTGGGACTCGATTCCCTGCACCAACCTCTGCTCCGGTTCTCGATTCCCTGCACCAGATCCCACTCCGGGACTCGATTCCCTGCACCAACCTCTGCTCCGGGACTCGATTCCCTGCACCAACCTCTGCTCCAGGACTCGATTCCCTGCACCAGATCCCACTCTGGGACTCGATTCCCTGCACCAACCTCTGCTCTGGGACTCGATTCCCTGCACCAACCTCTGCTCTGGGACTCGATTCCCTGCACCAGATCCCACTCTGGGACTCGATTCCCTGCACCAACCTCTGCTCTGGGACTCGATTCCCCGCACCAACCTCTGCTCCGGGACTCGATTCCCTGCACCAGACTCCACTCCGGGACTCGATTCCCCACACCAACCTCTGCTCCGGTTCTCGATTCCCTGCACCAACCTCTGCTCCAGGACTCGATTCCCTGCACCAACCTCTGCTCCAGGACTCGATTCCCTGCACCAGATCCCACTCCGGGACTCGATTCCCTGCACCAACCTCTGCTCTGGGACTCAATTCCCTGCACCAGACTCCACTCCGGGACTCGATTCCCCACCCCACCTCTGCTCCGGTTCTCGATTCCCTGCACCAACCTCTGCTCCAGGACTCGATTCCCTGCACCAACCTCTGCTCCAGGACTCGATTCCCTGCACCAGATCCCACTCTGGGACTCGATTCCCTGCACCAACCTCTGCTCCGGGACTCGATTCCCTGCACCAGACTCCACTCCGGGACTTGATTCCCCGCACCAACCTCTGCTCCGGGACTCGATTCCCTGCACCAGACTCCACTCCGGGACTCGATTCCCCGCACCAAACTCTGCTCCAGGACTCGATTCCCCGCACCAACCTCTGCTCCAGGACTTGATTCCCTGCACCAGATCCCACTCCGGGACTCGATTCCCTGCACCAACCTCTGCTCCAGGACTCGATTCCCTGCACCAGAACCCACTCTGGGACTCGATTCCCTGCACCAACCTCTGCTCCGGTTCTCGATTCCCTGCACCAGATCCCACTCCGGGACTCGATTCCCTGCACCAACCTCTGCTCCGGGACTCGATTCCCTGCACCAACCTCTGCTCCGGGACTCGATTCCCTGCACCAACCTCTGCTCCAGGACTCGATTCCCTGCACCAGATCCCACTCTGGGACTCGATTCCCTGCACCAACCTCTGCTCTGGGACTCGATTCCCTGCACCAACCTCTGCTCCAGGACTCGATTCCCTGCACCAGATCCCACTCTGGGACTCGATTCCCTGCACCAACCTCTGCTCCAGGACTCGATTCCCTGCACCAACCTCTGCTCCAGGACTCGATTCCCTGCACCAGACTCCACTCCAGGACTCGATTCCCTGCACCAACCTCTGCTCCAGGACTCGATTCCCAGCACCAGATCCCACTCTGGGACTCGATTCCCTGCACCAGATCCCACTCTGGGACTCGATTCCCTGCACCAGACCCCACTCCGGGACTCGATTCCCTGCACCAACCTCTGCTCCGGGACTCGATTCCCTGCACCAACCTCTGCTCCGGGACTCGATTCCCTGCACCAACCTCTGCTCCAGGACTCGATTCCCTGCACCAGATCCCACTCCGGGACTCGATTCCCTGCACCAACCTCTGCTCCGGGACTCGATTCCCTGCACCAACCTCTGCTCCGGGACTCGATTCCCTGCACCAACCTCTGCTCCAGGACTCGATTCCCTGCACCAGATCCCACTCCGGGACTCGATTCCCTGCACCAGATCCCACTCCGGGACTCGATTCCCTGCACCAGATCCCACTCCGGGACTCGATTCCCTGCACCAACCTCTGCTCTGGGACTCGATTCCCTGCACCAGATCCCACTCCGGGACTCGATTCCCTGCACCAGATCCCACTCCGGGACTCGATTCCCTGCACCAACCTCTGCTCTGGGACTCGATTCCCTGCACCAGATCCCACTCCGGGACTCGATTCCCTGCACCAGATCCCACTCCGGGACTCGATTCCCTGCACCAACCTCTGCTCTGGGACTCGATTCCCTGCACCAGATCCCACTCCGGGACTCGATTCCCTGCACCAACCTCTGCTCCAGGACTCAAATCCCTGCACCAACCTCTGCTCCAGGACTCGATTCCCTGCACCAGATCCCACTCCGGGACTCGATTCCCTGCACCAACCTCTGCTCCAGGACTCGATTCCCTGCACCAATCTCTGCTCCAGGACTCGATTCCCTGCACCAGATCCCACTCCGGGACTCGATTCCCTGCACCAGATCCCACTCCGGGACTCGATTCCCTGCACCAACCTCTGCTCTGGGACTCGATTCCCTGCACCAGATCCCACTCCGGGACTCGATTCCCTGCACCAGATCCCACTCCGGGACTCGATTCCCTGCACCAGATCCCTCTCTGGGACTCGATTCCCTGCACCAACCTCTGCTCTGGGACTCGATTCCCTGCACCAACCTCTGCTCCAGGACTCGATTCCCTGCACCAGATCCCACTCCGGGACTCGATTCCCTGCACCAACCTCTGCTCTGGGACTCGATTCCCTGCACCAACCTCTGCTCCAGGACTCGATTCCCTGCACCAGACTCCACTCCAGGACTCGATTCCCTGCACCAACCTCTGCTCCAGGACTCGATTCCCTGCACCAGATCCCACTCTGGGACTCGATTCCCTGCACCAGATCCCACTCTGGGACTCGATACCCTGCACCAGACCCCACTCCGGGACTCGATTCCCTGCACCAACCTCTGCTCCGGGACTCGATTCCCTGCACCAACCTCTGCTCCGGGACTCGATTCCCTGCACCAACCTCTGCTCCAGGACTCGATTCCCTGCACCAGATCCCACTCCGGGACTCGATTCCCTGCACCAACCTCTGCTCCGGGACTCGATTCCCTGCACCAACCTCTGCTCCGGACTCGATTCCCTGCACCAACCTCTGCTCCAGGACTCGATTCCCTGCACCAGATCCCACTCCGGGACTCGATTCCCTGCACCAGATCCCACTCCGGGACTCGATTCCCTGCACCAGATCCCACTCCGGGACTCAATTCCCTGCACCAACCTCTGCTCCGGGACTCGATTCCCTGCACCAACCTCTGCTCCAGGACTCGATTCCCTGCACCAGATCCCACTCCGGGACTCGATTCCCTGCACCAGATCCCACTCCAGGACTCGATTCCCTGCACCAACCTCTGCTCTGGGACTCGATTCCCTGCACCAGATCCCACTCCGGGACTCGATTCCCTGCACCAACCTCTGCTCCAGGACTCGATTCCCTGCACCAATCTCTGCTCCAGGACTCGATTCCCTGCACCAGATCCCACTCCGGGACTCGATTCCCTGCACCAACCTCTGCTCCGGGACTCGATTCCCTGCACCAACCTCTGCTCCGGGACTCGATTCCCTGCACCAACCTCTGCTCCGGGACTCGATTCCCTGCACCAACCTCTGCTCCAGGACTCGATTCCCCACACCAACCTCCACTCCGGGACTCGATTCCCAGCACCAACCTCTGCTCCGGGACTCGATTCCCTGCACCAACCTCTGCTCCAGGACTCGATTCCCTGCACCAACCTCTGCTCCAGGACTCGATTCCCTGCACCAGACTCCACTCCGGGACTCGATTCCCCGCAACAACATCTGCTCCGGGACTCGATTCCCTGCACCAACCTCCCCTCCGGGTCTCGACTCCCTGCACCAACCTCTGCTCTGGGACTCGATTCCCTGCACCAACCTCCCCTCCGGGTCTCGATTCCCTGCACCAACCTCCCCTCCTGGACTCGATTCCCTGCACCAACCTCCCCTCCGGGTCTCGATTCCCTGCACCAGACTCCACTCCGGGACTCGATTCCCCACACCAACCTCCACTCCGGGACTCGATTCCCTGCACCAACCTCTGCTCTGGGACTCGATTCCCTTCACCAACCTCCACTCCGGGACTCGATTCCCTGCACCAACCTCCACTCCGGGTCTCGATTCCCTGCACCAGACTCCACTCCCGGACTCGATTCCCCGCACCAACCTCTGCTCCGGTTCTTGATTCCCCGCACCAACCTCCACTCCTGGACTCGATTCCCTGCACTAGACTCCACTCCGGGACTCGATCCCCCAACCGACCATATGTCAGAGAAGATCAAGTACCGAAATCTCGAGAACCTTTCATGTTTGCAAGCTTCTCCAATGTCCAGAGAATGTATTGAGCAAAATTCTACTCATTGGGAAATGTGGATAATTTGGCAATTAAGAGCAGGAGTAACACATAAATACATAAAGAACCATAATAACCGAGGAAAAATTAGACTCTATTCGGAACTTGAATGTCGGCAATCAAGGTCTGGTTCTTTATGAATATTTCCCATCTGCATCTGAAGGAAAGGAGGAGTTTGAAATATTAACTGAAATTTCCAAAACCAGAGAAGAAGTAAGAAGAGCTTCCATCATCTTTGAAAATAGATGATTCCCAGACTGGAATAAAATACATCCTAGTTGCTAAGTGAAGCAGAGTGGTTTCTAAGGTGAGAGTGAGGACTGCAAATGGAGGGTCGGAGACTGAGAGATGCCCTTATAAAGATTTATAAAATCATGAGGGGCATGGATAGGATAAACAGAGATAATCTTTTCCCTGGGGTGGGGAGGCCAGAAATAAAGGACATAGGAGACTGGTACAACTGCAGCATTTATAAGGGATCTGGATGGGTGTATGAAAAGGAAGTGTTTAGATAGATATGTGCTGCCAAAGGTGTAGGATAGTATAACTGGTTGGCATGGACGAGTTGAACTGAATGGTCTGTTTCCACGCTGTTTATTTCTATGACTCTATGACCCCAAGACTGGCTGCTTACTGCTCCGAGGTATGGATGTGATAGGAAGGATAGAAAATGGGTCAAGATAGGAAGGAGATTGACATTTTTGTTCAGGGATAACTTTACGGCTTACTTCTCGATGATATTCATGAGAATACGTCCAAGGAAGTTATATGGGTGGACCTGAGAAATAAGAAAGGGATGATTACCTTATTGGCATGGTACTGGATTCCACCCCCAATAGTGAGAGGAAAATTGAGAAATAAACTTGTAAGGAGATCTCAGTTATCTGTAAAATTAATAGGGTCATTATTGTAGGGGATTTTATCTTTCCAAACATAGACTGGGACTGCCATCGTATTAAGGGTTTAGATGGAGAGGAATTTGTTAAGTGTGTACAAGAAAATTTTCTGAAGTTGAAGAGCAGAAATGAGAGAGTTTCCACACTACTCCCTGTTGAACTTCCCAGTTCAGACTGAACTAAAACCACTCAGCCCAGCTAGAGAGCTGACCACTCCCCTTTCATTATACAGGTCACGTCTGAAACATGACCACTTTGGCCTGAAGTCTCATCTGTTTACATATAAACAAACGGCCTCTCAAAATCCTTTTCATCTCTGTACCAAACCAGACTGATCGGAGCCTGGTTTATTGCTCCACTGAAAGAAATCAAGGACAGCGTCTCCTTGAGCCAAGGAACGTCTTTTAGGAAAAAAGAGGATTAACTTTGTGACACCTCCCCACTTAAAAAAAAAGAACTATCAATACCAAAAGATGGCTTCATTTTTAACCCTTCAAAATCCAGTTAGTGGTCTAAACACACACATAAACTATGCTAACTATAAACATACAAATTCAGGCTGTGGTACATCTGCCACCAAACGCCCATATATTTCATTTGAGTCTCGATAATGCATCGGCAATCACGTTTTCGTGATTTGCCACATGCACAATTGTCAAATTGAACGGCTGCAACAACAATTCCACCCAAACAGTCTGGCATTTTTGTCCTTAAATTTTTCGACAAATGTTAATGGGTTGTGATCAGTGTATACGATTGTCTCAGATGCATTGCTGGTAATATAAACACTGAAATGTCGTACTACCAACACCAAGCTTAAAGTCTCTTTCTCCACCATTGAATATTTCTGTTGATGAACATACAAGTTCCCGGAAAAAATACCCGATGGGTCTTTCTATCCCCTCGTCATTCTCCTGCAGGAGCACCGCACTGACACCCACATCACTGGCATCGATAGCTAACTTGAAAGGCTTCATGTAATCTGGTCTGGCTAATACTGGGGCAGTGGTTAACACCGTTTTTAGGCTGTCAAATGCATTTTCACAGTCCTCTGTCCACTGAAACTTCTTGCCCTTTTTTAAACAATTCGGTGAGTGGAGCAGCCACACCGCTGAACTTCGGCACAAACTTTCGGTAAAATCCACTCAACCCCAGGAACTGTAGTTGTGCTTTTTTTTGTCAAAGGTGTGGGAAATTCCCCAATTACTTTTGTTTTTGCATCTCGTGGGGCCATTTGTCCATGTCCAATAACATGGCCCAGGGAGATGACTTGGGCTTTGGCAAATTCACTTTTAGCCAGGTTTACCACCAAGCCTGCCTTCCAAAGTTGATGGAACAAGTCCGATAAATGCTGTAAATGTCCCTTCCATGAGTGACTAAAAATCACCAGGTCATCAATATACACCACACAGTTGGGTAATCCAGAAATGACCTTATTAGTCAGTCTCTGAGATGTGGCCACAGCGTTTTTCACACCAAATGGCATGACATCGAACTGATAGAGTCCACTTGGCGTTACGAAAGCCGCAAGTCCCTTTGCTCTCTCTGACAGAGGTACTTGACAGGAACCTCTGAGCAAGTCCAACTTAGAAATGGAAGTTGGTTGTCCCACTTGCATTAGTATTTGTAACTGTGTTGACTTTGCAATAATCCACACATAACCGTTGGGTACCATCTGGCTTTGGCGCCACGACTATGGGTGAGCTCTAATCACTGTAACTCACTTTGATTATGCCACCTTGTAGCATGCATTCTATCTCTTTCTGGACCTGTGCCAACTTTACTGGGTTATGCCTATAAGGATGTTGCTTAATCAGAACAGCATCTCCTATATCTACATCATGCACAATTAGGTTAGTACTTCCCAGTTTATTTCCCCATATTGCCCCATGTGATAGTAATAACTCTTACATGTCATTTTGATTTTCTTGTGGAAGATAACTCAATAATCTTCTGTGCTGTAACCATTAACACCTTGTCCTCTTGCTTTCCTTCCCTCTCAAAATACCTTTTGAGCATATCCACATGACACACTCTGTGAGATGTCTTCCTGTCTGGAGTCCTTATCAAGTAGTCCACCTCACTCCATTTCTTCTCAATTTGGTAAGGTCCCCTAAACCTTGCTGTTAAAGGCTCACCTGTCACTGGAAGTAACACCAATACCTTATTACTAATTGCAAAATTGCCAATTTGTGGTTTCTTATCCACTTCCTGTTTCATTGTATGCTGTGATACTTTTAGATGCTGTCTAGCCAATTCTCCAGCTCTATTTAATCATTCTCTAAAATTTGACACATGGTCCAAATGGGTGGTCCCTGAATTTTGACTTATTAATTTATCATTAATCAATTTTAACAGTCCTCTTACTTCATGCCCAAAAACTAATTCAAATGGACTGAATTTGGTTGATTCATTTGGTACATCTCTGATCACAACAAGTACAAACAGATTTCCCTTATCCCAACCATCTGGATACTCCTGACCACAAGCCCTCAATGTAGTCTTCAGTGTTTGATATCATCTCTCTAGTGCTCCTTGCAATTCAGGATGGTACACAGTAGATTTGAATTGCTTTATTCCCAAGTTATCCAAAACCTCCTTAAATAATTTGGATGTGAAGCTTGATCCTTGATCTGACTGGATCTCTATAGGCAGTCCGTATCTAGTAAAAAATGTAAATTATTATTCTACAACTCTTTTAGCTGCAATGTTGCATAATGAGATTGCCTCTGGAAATCTAGTCAACACATCCATTATTGTTAATAAAAACTTATTCCTACTTTGTATTTGAGGTAGTGGACCTACGCAAGCAATCAAGATTCTTGTGAAAGGTTCCTCACCTGCTGGAATAAGTATTAAAGGTGCAAGTTTTATTGCTGCCTGTCATTTTCTGATTAGCTGACATGTATATCACGTCTGGCAAAATTCAGCTCCATCTTTGTGTGGTCCAGGTCAGTAAAAAATGTCCTTGTATTTTAGCCTGTGTTTTCCTCACCCTTAAATGACCGCCATATGCTAGCTCATGCACCACTCACAGCACCTCCTTTCCATACCCTAATGGGAAAACAATTTGATGAATCTCTGCCCATTCCTACCAATGAATCAGCGATATCATTTGCAAGGTCAAATCGTATTCCTGGAGCTGAGAGTTTGTCCAGTACTCCTACCATACACATTCTCTGGACTTCTCTGGACTCTCTAGATTCACTTTACATGACTGAGCACTTTTTGTCTCACCATGAATTCCTGTTACCAGTACCTTTTCTAGCAATAGTCTCTCAGGAGTACATATCTCTTCACCCTTCAGCATTACAGACTGAGATGATCCTGTGTTCCTTAATATTGTAACCTCCTTACCCGCTACTCCTGGCCTATGTGAATAAACTTTACCCTTGCATGTATATTTTTTTAAGCAGATCTGGCACTTCCTCCTTAATCAACCTCTGATCATCTTGTAGACTCTGAGGCAATTGCCTAACTTCCCTTGTGCTTTTTGTTACCAGTCCAACAAAACTTCCAGACTTGTCTGGTATGTTGCCTCCCAGGTGCAAGGGTACGTGATGTCTCTGATCGTGTTTTCCGGGTCCTTAAGGGGGAGGGGGAGCAGCCTGAAGTCGTGGTCCATATTGGCACCAATGACATAGGTAGGAGGAGGGCTGAGGATGTTAGACAGGCTTTCAGGGAGCTAGGTTGGAAGCTCAGAGTTAGAACAAACAGAGTTGTTGTCTCTGGTTTGTTACCCGTGCCACGTGATAGAGAGTCGAGGAATAGGGAGAGAGAATAGTTAAATGCGTGGCTACAGGGATGGTGCAGGAGGGAGGGATTCCACTTTCTGGACAACTGGGGTTCTTTCTGGGGAAGGTGGGACCTCTATAAACAGGATGGTCTGCACCTGAACCTGAGGGGCACCAGTATCCTTGGGGGGAGGTTTGCTAGTGCTCTTGGGGGGGGGGGGGGGGGGGGGTTAAACTAACTCTGTAGGGGCATGGGAACCTAGACTGTAGCTTTAGGGTGCAGGACCTGGAGTGTAGGGAGGTTAGGAACATGGCATCAATCTCAAAGGAGGGTGCCTGTAAACAGGAAAGTGGCTTGAAGTGTGTATACTTCAATGCAAGAAGTATACGAAATAAGGTAGGTGAACTTGCAGCGTGGGTTGGTACCTGGGATTTCGATGTTGTGGCAATTACGGAGACATGGCTAGATCAGGGACAGGATTGGCTGTTGCAGGTTCCAGGGTTTAAATGTTTTAGTAGGGTCAGAGGTGGGGGTAAAAGAGGGGGAGGTGTGGCGTTGCTTGTCAAAGATAGTATTACAGCGGTGGAAAGGACGATGGATGAAGACTCGCCATCTGAGGTAGTTTAGGCTGAGGTTAGAAATAGGAAAGGTGAAGTCACCCTGTTAGGAGTTTTCTACAGACCTCCTAATAGTCCTAGAGAGGTAGAAGAAAGGATTGCAAGGATGATTCAGGAGAAGAGTGAAAGTAATAGGGTGGTTGTTATGGGGTCTTTAACTTTCCTGATATTGACTGGGAAAGCTATAGCTCGAGTACGTTAGATGGGTCGGTGTTTGTCCAATGTGTGCAGGAGGGTTTCCTGACACAATATGTAGACAGGCCAACAAGAAGTGAGGCCATACTAGATTTGGTTCTGGGTAACGAACCAGGCCAGGTGTTAGAATTGGAGGTAGGTGAGCACTTTGGGGACAGTGACCACAATTCAGTGACTTTTACTCTAGTGATGGAGAGGGATAAGTGTGCACTGCAGGGCAAGAGTTATAGCTGGGGGCAGGGAAATTATGATGCGGTGAGGCACGAGTTAGGATGCGTGCCTTGGAAAAGTAGGCTTGAAGGCAAGGGCATAATTGATATGTGGAGCTTGTTCAAGGAGCAACTATTGAGTGTCCTTGATAAGTATGTACCTGTCAGGCAGGGAGGAAAGGGTCGTGTGAGGGAGCCATGGTTTAATAAGGAATTGGAATCCCTTGTGAAAGGGAAGAGGGTGGCCTATGTAAAGATGAGGTGTGAAGGTTCAATTGGGGCGATTGAGAGTTATAAGGTAGCCAGGAAGGATCTGAAGAGAGACCTAAGAGCAGCAAGGAGGGGACATGAAAAGTCCTTAGTTGGTAGGATTAGGGAAAACCCAAAGGCTCTCTATAGGTATGTCAGGAATAAAAGAATGACCAGGGTAGGAATAGGTCCAGTCAAGGATAGTAGTGGGATGTTGTGTGTGGAGGCTGAAGAGATTGGGGAGACACTGAATGAATACTTTTCGTCAGTATTCACGTAGGAACAGGACATTGTTGCTGATGTGAATACTGAGTCACAATTAATTAGAATGGACAGCTTTGAGGTATGTAGGGAAGAGGTGTTGGAAATTCTGGAAAGGGTGAAAATAGATAAGTCCCCTGGGCCTGATGGCATTTATCCCAGGATTCTCTGGGAAGCAAGGGAGGAGATTGCAGAGCCATTGGCCTTGATTTTTATGTCCTCATTGTCTACAGGAATAGTGCCAGAAGACTGGAGGATAGCAAATGTGGTTCCCTTGTTCAAGAAGAAGAGTAGAGATAACCCTAGTAACTATAGGCCGGTGAGCCTCACTTCTGTTGTGGGCAAAGTCTTAGAGAGAATTGTAAGGGATAGGATTTATGAACATCTGGATAGGAATAATGTGATCAAGGATAGTCAGCATGGTTTTGTGAAGGGCAGATCGTGCCTCACAAACCTTATTGAATTTTCTGAGAAGGTGACTAAGGAGGTGGACGAGGGTAAAGCGGTAGATGTGGTGTATATGGATTTTAGTAAGGCGTTTGATAAGGTTCCCCGTGGTAGGCTACTGCAAAAAATACAGAGGTATGGCATTGAGGGTGCGTTGGAGTTTTGGATTAGGAATTGGCTGGCTGGAAGAAGACAGAGGGTAATAGTTGATGGTAAAGGTTCATCTTGGAGTGCAGTTACTAGTGGTGTTCCGCAAGGATCTGTTTTGGGACCATTGCTGTTTGTCATTTTTATAAATGACCTGGAGGAGGGGCTAGAAGGTTGGGTGAGCAAGTTTGCGGATGATACGAAAGTCGGTGGAGTTGTTGACAGTGAGGAAGGATGTGGCAGGTTACAGCGGGATATAGATAAGCTGCAGAGCTGGGTAGAAAAGTGGCAAATGGAGTTCAATGTGGGTAAGTGTGAGGTGATTCACTTTGGTATGAATAACAAAAAGATGGGGTACTGGGCTAATGGTCAGATACTTGGTAGTGTGGATGAGTAGAGGGATCTTGGTGTCCATGTACTCAGATCTCTGAAAGTTGCCATCCAGGTAAATAGTGCGGTGAAGAAGGCATATGGTGTACTGGCTTTTATTGGTAGAGGAATTGAGTTCTGGAGTCCTGAGGTCATGTTGCAGTTGTATAAGACTCTGGTGCGGCCGCATCTGGAGTATTGTGTGCAGCTTTGGTCGCCATACGATAGGAAGGATGTGGAGGCACTGGAACGGGTGCAGAGGAGGTTTACCAGGATGTTGCCTGGTATGGTAGGAAGACCGTATGAGGAAAGGCTGAGGCACTTGGGGCTGTTTTCATTGGAGAAAAGAAGGTTTAGGGGTGACTTGATAGAGGTGTACAAGATGATTAGAGGTTTAGATAGGGTTGACCATGAGAACCTTTTTCCATGTATGGAGTCAGCTATTACGAGGGGGCATAGCTTTAAATTAAGGGGTGGTAGGTATAGGACAGATGTTAGGGGTAGATTCTTTACTCAGCGAGTCGTGAGTTCATGGAATGCCCTGCCAGTAGCAGTGGTGGACTCTCCCTCCTTATGGGCATTTAAACGGGCATTGGACTGGCATATGGAGGATAGTGGGCTAGTGTAGGTTAGGTGGGTTTGGATCGGCGCAACATCGAGGGCCAAAGGGCCTGTACTGCGCTATATTTTTCTATGTTCTATGTTCTATGTTTTCCTGTATCTGGCTTTGTCCTCGCCCACCAACACTGTGATTCTGTGTCCCACTTTATTACAATGAAAACACCAGAGTTTTTTAACTTCTTTGTCCCCCTCAAGGGTTTCTTTTTTACCCTGAGGTAAGTTATCCTTATGATCTTCACTGAGATCTACCTTTCCCTTTCCACTTGAGGATTTCTCTTTGCCCCAGTTTCTATCTCTCATGGACTGAAATTGATTCTGGAACCCAAACCGAGCTTTCTGGATCAGCTCATAATCATCAGCCATTTCAGCTGCTAATCTTGCTGTCTTAACTCTGCTTTTTCACATGAGTTCACACTACTTCAGGCAGTGAATTTTTGAACTCCTCCAAAATAATTACCTCTCTAAGGGCATTATAGGTTTGCTGAATTTTTAAAGCTCTTTGTTGTGGTTCTGTTCACTGAGCTGGGAATTTGTGTTGCAGACATTTCGTCCCCTGTCTAGGTGACATCCTCAGTGCTTGGGAGCCTCCTGTGAAGCGCTTCTGTGATCTTTCCTCCGGCATTTATAGTGGGTTGTCTCTGCCACTTCCGCTTGTCAGTTCCAGCTGTCCGCTGCAGTGGCCGGTATATTGAGTCCAGGTCGATGTGTTTGTTGACAGAATCTGTGGATGAGTGCCATGCCTCTAGGAATTCCCTGGCGGCTCTCTGTTTGGCTTGGCCTTTAATAGTAGTGTTGTCCCAGTAGAATTCATGTTGCTTGTCATCTGCGTGTGTGGCTACTAAGGATAGCTGGTCGTATCGTTTCGTGGCTAGTTGGTGTTCGTGTATACGGATCGTTAGCTGTCTTCCTGTTTGTCCGATGTAGTGTTTTGTGCAGTCCTTGCATGGGATTTTGTACACTACATTGGTTTTGCTCATGTTGGGTATCGGGTCCTTTGTTCTGGTGAGTTGTTGTCTGAGAGTGGCTGTTGGTTTGTGTGCTGTTATGAGTCCTAGTGATCGCAGTAGTCTGGCTGTCAGTTCGGAAATGCTCCTGATGTATGGTAGTGTGGCTAGTCCTTTGGGTTGCGGCATGTCCTCGTTCCATTGTCTTTCCCTTAGGCATCTGTTGATGAAATTGCGCGGGTATCCGTTTTTGGCGAATATATTGTATAGGTGTTCTTCTTCCTCTTTTTGCAGTTCTGGTGTGCTGCAGTGTGTTGTGGCCCTTTTGAATAGTGTCTTGATGCAACTTCTTTTGTGTGTGTTGGGGTGGTTGCTTTCGTAGTTCAGGACTTGGTCTGTGTGTGTGGCTTTCCTGTAAACCTTTGTGGTGAATTCTCCGTTCGGTGTTCTCTGTACCATCACATCTAGGAATGGGACTTGGTTGTCCTTTTCTTACTCTCTAGTGAATCGGATTCCTGTGAGTGTGGCGTTGATGATCCAGTGTGTGTTCTCTATTTCTGTGTTTTTAATGATTACAAAGGTATCATCTACATATCTGACCCAGAACTGTACATAATACTCCAAGTGTGGCTGTACCAGAGCTTTGTACAGCTGAAGCATAACCTCCTGGTTCCGGAACTCAATCCCTCTATTAATAAACGCCAAAACACTGTATGCCTTCTTTACAACCCTGTCAATCTGGGTGGCAACTTTCAGGGATCTGTGTACGTGGACACTGAGATCTCTCTGCTCATCTGCACTCCCAAGAATCTTACCATTAGCCCAGTACTTTGCATTCCGATTATTCCGTCCAAAGTGTATCACCTCACACGTGTCCACATTAAACTCCATTTGTCACCTCTCAGTCCAGCTCTGCATCCTATCTATGTCTCTCTCTGCAACCTACTATATCCTTCGTCATTATCCAAACTCCACCGACCTTAGTGTTGTCTGCAAATTTACTAATCCACCCTTCTAAGCCCTCATCCAGGTCATTTATAAAAATGACGAACAGCAGTGGACCCAACACCGACCCTTGCGGTATGCCGCTAGTAACTGGACACCAAGTTGAACATGTTCCATCAACTTACTTTCAGAAAGCCAATTACTGATCCAAACTGCTATGTCGCCCACAATCCCATTCCTCCGCATTTTGTATAATAGCCTACTGTAGGGAACCTTATCGAACACCTTGTTGAAATCCATATACACCACATCAACCGGTTTACTCTCATCTACCTGTTTGGTCACTTTGTCAAAAAAGTCAATAAGATTCGTTAGGCAAGACCTACCCTTCACAAAACCGTGCTGACTGTCCCTGATCAGATTATTCTTTTCTAGATGGTTATAAATCCTAACTCTTATAACCTTTTCCAACACTTTACCAACAACTGAAGTGAGACTCACTGGTCTCTAACTACCAGGGTTGTCTCAGTTTGCTATCCTCCAGTCCTCAGTCACTATTCCTGTAGACAATGATGATTTGAAGATAAATGCCAAAGGCTCAGCAATCTCTTCCCTTGCTTCCCAGAGGATCCTAGGATAGATCCCATTTGGCCCAGGAGATTTGTCAAAACTTCCAAAGTCATTTCAATCACATCCAGAAAACTTTTGGCGAGTGAAAGAGCCATTACTATTCCAAGCATTGTCTGCCCAACCAAACCAAAACCTGAAATAAAGACACTAGCATCTACCACTCACTGTTTAAGATCCAGGATGAGCCCCCAATCTGTTATGGACTAGGCCAGACTACTCAAAACATTCTTAAGCAGGCAGCCCCAGACCATAACTTTGCAATTTGTTTTGGTAAGTGTACAGTGAAAATTACCCGGATTAAGTTAGCGAGGTTGACTACTAGATTTTAAAATAGGCAAACATTTATTCACAAAATTACACAATGAAATGCAAGGAACAGAATAAAGAACCCCTACAGAACTCAACCTATCCAGCTAGACTTAATTATGCTGTTCCAAATATAAGCAACTGTCCCAATAAGTAAACTCCCTGTAAACCCCAGTATCAATGGATCACAAGCTTACAGGTTAAAGTTGAAGGGCAGAAAAGAGAGAGTTTCCACACAGCTCCCTGTCAAACTTCCCAGTTCAAGACTGAACTAAAACTGCTCAGCTCAGCCCAGCTAGAGAGCTGACCACTCCCCTTTCATTATACAGGTCACTTCTGAAACATGACTATTTTGACCTGAAGTTTCATCTGTTTACATATAAACAAAGGGCCTCTCAAACTTCTTTTCATCTCTGTACCAAACCAGACTGGTCGGAGCCCGGCCTGGTTTATTGCTCCACTGAAAGAAATCAAGGACAGAGTCTCCTTGAGCCAAGGAACAGCTTTAAACAAAAAAAAAGGGGCTAGCTTTGTGACAACAGGATCTAAAAGTTGAAGTTCTAAACTGAAGGAACATCAATTTTGGTAATACTAGGCAAGAACTTTCAAAGGTTTATTGAGTGTGGATGTTTGCAGGTAAAGGGAAGACTTCAAAAATGAGATAACAGGAGTCCAGAGACAGTATGTTCCTGTTAGAGTGAAAGGCAAGGTTGGTAGATGTAGGGAATGCTGGATGACTAGAGAAACTGAGGGTTTGGTTAAGAAAAAGAAGGAAGCAAATGTCAGGTACAGACAGCAAAGACCAATTGAATCCTTAGAAGAATATAAAGACAGCAAGAGTATACTGAAGAGGGAAATAAGGAGGACAAAAAGGGGACATGAGATAGTTTTGGCAAGTAGGGTTAAGGAGAATCCAAAGGGATTTTATAAATACAATAAGGACAAAAGGGAAACCAGGGAGACATTATGACCCCTCAAAGATCGGCAAGGCAGCTGTTGTGTGGAACTGCAAGAGATCAGAAAGTGAGTATTTGGCATCAGTGTTTACTGTGGAGAATGACACAGAAGATTAAGAATGTGTGGAAAAGGTGGCAACACCTTGAAAAATGCACATATTACAGGAGAGGAGGTGCTGGTTGTCTTAAGATGCAATTAGGTGGATAAATCCCTAGGACCTAAAGGTATGCCTGAGAACTCGATGGTGAGCTAGGGAAGCGATTGAGGTGCCTGAAGACTGGAGGTTGGCTAATGTGGTGCCACTATTTAAGAAAGGTGGTAAGGAAGACCCAGGGAAATATAGACCAATAAGCCTGACATAGCTGATGGGCAAGTTGTTGGAGGGACAGGATTGCCATATTTTTGGATAGGCAAGAACTGATTAGGAATAGTTAACATGGCTTTGTGCGTGGGAAATCATGTCCCAGTAACTTGATGAGTTTTTTTGAAGAAGTAACAAAGAGGACTGATGAGGGCAGCGTGTGAATGTGATCCATGTGGACTTCAGTAAGGCATTCAACAAGGTTCCTCATGGTAGACTGGTTAGCAAGGTTAGATCACATGGAAGACAGGGAGAACTAGCCATATGGATACAGAACTGGCTTGAAGGTTGAAGACAGAGGACAGTGGTGGAGGGTTGCTTTTTAGACTGGAGGCCTGTGACTAGTGGTGTGCCTCAAGGATCAATGCTTGGTCCACTGCTTGACGTCATTTATATAAATGACTTAGATGTGAGCATAGGAGGTATAGCGAGTAAGTTTGCAGATGACACCAAAATTGGAGGTGTAATGGACAGCGAAGAGGGTTATATTAGAGTACGATGGGATCTTGATCAGATGGATCAATGGGCTGAGGAGTGGCAGATGGAGTTTAATTTAGATAAATGTGAGACATTTCATTTTGGAAAGGCAAATCAGGACAGGGATTGTATACTTAATGGTAAGGTCCTAGGGAGTGTTGCTGAACAAAGAGACCTTAGAGTGCAGGTTCATTGCTCCTTGAAAGTGGAGTCTCCGGTATTCAGTGAAGAAGGCGTTGAGTATACTTTTCTTTATTGGTCAAAGTGGAGAAAGTGAGGACTACAGATGCTGGAGATCAGAATTGAAGAGTGGTGCTGAAAAAGCACAGCCGGTCAGGCAACATCTGAGGAGCAGGAGAATCAACATCAATTCTCCTGCTCCTTGGATGCTGCCTGACCAGTTGTGCTTTTTGAATTTATTGGTCAGAGCATTGAGTATAGGAGTTGGAAGGTCATGTTGCAATTGTACAGGATGTTGGTTAGGCCACTTTTGGAATATTGCGTGCAATTCTGGCCTCTCTCCTGCAGGAAGGATGGTGTGAAACTTGAAAGGGTTCAGAAAAGGATTGTTGCCAGGGTTGGAGGATTTGAGCTATAGGGAGAGGCTGAACAGGCTGGGGCTGTTTTCCCTGGAGTGTCGGAGGCTGAGGGGTGACCTTATCGAGGTTTCTAAAATTATGTTGCAAAGTAACTAAGATCTTTGTGATCAAGCAACCATAGGCTCAAAATTGGACATTCTAAATTGACCCACAACCGGGGAAATTGGGCCTGACTGAAAATTAGCCAAACTAAGTTAAATAGCAGCTATCAGAGAACTCAGGGAAATCAAGATCAAGGAGGTCACAAAAATTCAGGGGCAACCAGTCATAACCAGCCTAAGGACCCCAAGAAGGCATTTGACAAGGTGCCACAGAGGAGACGACTGAGTAAGATAAGGGCACATGGTGTTAGATGCAAGGTGCTGGCATGGACAGAAGCTTGGCTGTCTGTCAGAAAGCAGAGAGCGGGGATAAAAGGGTCTTTCTCAGGATGGCAGCTGGTGACAAGTGGCGTTCCACAAGGTTGAGTGTTGGGACCACAACTTTTCACTTTATACCTTAATGATCTGCAGAGCAGCACGCTGGCTCAACAGTTACCATCGCTGCCTCATGGTGCATGGGATCCGGGTTTCGATTCCAGCCTTGGGCGACTGTCTGTGTGGAGTTTGCTTGTTCCCTCCGGGTGCTCTGGTTCCCTCCCACAGTCCAAAGATGTCCAGGTCAGGTAAATGGGTCATGCTAAATTGCCCATAGTGTTTGGTCATGTGTAGGTTCGGTGCATTAGTCTGGGGTAAATGTAGAGTAATATGGTAGGGGAATGGGTCTGGGTGGGTTACTCTTCAAGGGTCGGTGTGGACTTGTTGGGCTGAATGGCCTGTTTCCACACTGTAGGGAATCTATGAGGGGCATGTCTAGGATAAATAGACAAGGTATTTTCCCTGTGTTGGGGGAGTCCAGAACTTGAGGACATAGGTTTAGGGTGAGAGGGGAAATCTTTAGAGCATTGAACATAGAACATCACAACACAGTACATGCCCTTTGGTCCTCAATGTTGCACCAGCCTATAAAACCAATCTGAAGCTCATCTAACCTACACTATTCCATTTTCGTCTGTACATCTATCCAATGACTATTTAAATGCCCTTAAAGTTGACGATTCTACCACTGTCGCAGGCAGCGCGTTCTGTGCCCCAACTACTCACTGAGTAAAGAAACTACCTCTGACATCTGTCCTGTATCTATCGCCCCTCAATTTAAAGCGATGTCCCCTCATGCCAACCATCACCATCCGAGGAAAAAAGGGACCGAAGGGGCAATTTTTCCACACAGCCGATGGTGCGGGTGTGGAATGCCAGAGGAAGTAGTGTAGGCTGGCACAGTACAACATTTAAAAGTCATCTGGATGGGTACTTGAATCAGAAGGATTTAGAGGGATATGGGTCAAGAGCTGGCAAATGGGACTAGATTACTTTAGGATATCTGGTGGGCGTGGACAAGTTGGACCAAAGAGTATGTTTTCGTCCTGCATATCTCTATGACTCTGACTTTGAAAAACAATATAAAATACAACTCTAAAGAAGTTTCAGGAGGAGACTGACCTGGGTGAATATGTAGACAGATCATTGAAGGTAGCAGAACAGGCAGACCGCTGATAAATCATTTGGAATCCTCGGCTTTATTAATAAGGTGTAGAAGAGCAAGAAGGTGATGTTGGACAGTGTAAGAGATTTATCAGACCTTAGTGGAATATTTTGTACAGCTGTGGGCTCCACAGTACAGAAAAGAAGCGATTGCAGCAGAGAAAGTGCAGAGCAATTTATGACAATGCTTCCTGAAATGAGGAATTTCAGTTATAAGCGTAGGTTAGAAAAGTAGAGACTGCTTACCGTGGAGAGAAGAAGGCTCAGAGGATAGTTATTAGAGGTTTTCAAAATCATGCGTGGGGTCTGTATAGAGCAGATAGGGAGTAATTGCTTCCACTTGTAAAAGGAAAAGAAATGAGAGCATGGATTGAAAGTGTTATACAAAAGGAGCAAAGGTGTTGTGAGAAAATGCTTTTTTTTTCACACAGCCAGTAGTTAGAGTACCTGGAAATGTGGTGGACACAGTTTCAATGGAGGCATTTACGAGTGCTTATTCAGACTGAACTAATGTACAAGTTAACAGAGAAAAATCAGAAGACATGTACTAGGTGGTGATGCTTAGATGGCCCCATTCTGTGCCAGAACAGTTCCTGTGATTCTAAGGTGGAAGAAAGGGAGGAAAGGGAGGGGAAGGGAGAGAGGAGAGGAAGGGAGGAGGTGGAGGAAGTGGGAAAATGGAGGAGGGAAGGACGCGGGATGATTGCACAGCCTCAAAACGTGAGTTGGGACCATTCAACACCTACAGTAGGATAAGCTAACCTGGACGGTTCAAAGTATTTTGGCTGCAACGGAGGTTGAAACTGATTGGATGATAGCAGAAAACTTTCAGAAATACTTCAATGGGTAGGATAGCATGCCCATTCCCCCACTCCAACCTACCCTCCAGCTGTGCTGGAATTGTTGGTGCAAGAGATAGTCTAAGAGACAGACTGTCCTCCCTCAGGGGAGCTGGAATCCACCAGAAATCCTGTCAGGAAGCAATGGATGAAGCGGTGATGAATCTCACTAGCCTTGCAGGAAGCAAATGAATGTGGTGCAATAAATTGTCAGTGTTCAACGTCCATAAGCTGTCAACTGCAGCACTAGATACACACACTGTTACACATACCACTCCCTCATCCATATACCAGCAATCGATCTCAATCAAAACTTAACCCACATATTTATATCCACTAATCCTCATACATGTAGCAGTGCTAGAGGCTGCACAATCATAGGGGTGACACGGTGGCTTAGTGATTAGTACTGCTGCCTCACAGCACCAGGGACCTGCGTTCAATTCTAGCCTCTGGCGGCAGTCGATGTGGAGTTTGCACATTCCCCCCTTGTCTGCATGGGTTTCCTCCCACAATCCAAAGATGTGCAGGTCAGGTGAATTGGCAATGCTAAATTGCCCACTGTGTTCAGAGATGGGTCTTATTGGGTTACTCTTGGGAGGGTCGGTGTGGACATGTTAGGACAAGGGACACTGTAGGGATTCTATGATATTTCACAGTTTCTCCAAACAGTTAACTATTTCACTGTGGGAGGCATTTCAACCGACACATTGCATAGTGCTCACTGACCCACTTCCCTCTTTTTTGCAGGAAGAGCTTGTCCTTAATAGAGTATGGGAGCAGAAAACAGGGAAGGGAGGCCAAAGTGAGGTGTTGCACCCACTGGAGAAAATGGTGCTGAATTTGAACAGCTATCACTGTGGTCAATGGCATCACCGAAACTGTTTCTGTTCCTGCTTTATGCATTTTCTCAAATCTAACTTTAGTCACTTTCTGCCAGTTGTTATCAAGCACAAGTTGGAGAAGGTGTAACCACACAATTCCTGCTTTTTATTCCTTTGCCACAACCTTCCCTACTCCTTTTCTGTTTGCATATACCTGAGAAGGGCCACTTGAACAGCTGATGCTGCTAGGGGATGAAGACACAGAAAGAGATTACACCTTGAAGGGACAAGCACCATCATTGAACCTGACAGTCAAAAGCATCAGCTCAAATGGCTTAGTGGTTAGCACTGCTGCCTCATGACGCCAAGAACCCAGGTTCAATTCCCACCTTGGGTGACTGTGTGTGAAGTTTGCACATTCTCCCTGTGTCTGTGTGGGTTTCCTCCGTGTGCTCTGGTTTCCTCCCACAGTTGAAAATGTGTTGCTGGAAAAGCGCAGCAGGTCAGGCAGCATCCAAGGAGCAGGAGAATCGACGTTTCGGGCATCAGTCCAAAGATGTGCAGGTCAGGTGAATCGGCCAATCTAAATTGCCCAAACTGGTTGGTACATTAGTCAGGGTAAATATAGGTTAGGGCAATGGGTCTGGGTGCGTTACTCTTCAGAGGGTTAGCGTGGACTTGTTGGGCCAAATGACCTGCTTCCATATTGTAGGGAATCTAATCTAATAGAAAATGTAGTGACACTGCATGCAGTATAGGCAATAGTATTGAGATGGGAACTGTGTATGATTAGCTAACAGGCATGAGGGGTCTGCATCCAGACCAAGGGAAAGCAGCGTGTATTTGCCAGCTCTGTGAATGACAATGTCACATATAGGTTCTGCTACAGAGGATTCTGATGAGGACTCCAATGGCAAGTAGCCAGGAAATGGCTGAAGGACACCTACATTGAGATTCTCAATGCATTGACAAATCCTGTTGCTGCAGTCAATGTGAATGGAGGCATCTGGAAACATTTTGGCCAAGGATTGTGTACATTGAAGCCCATCCTTTTCAGTGCAGGAGTGTTGAAAATCTACATGACAGCACTTGTGACCTGAGCCTTGATGTAACATCAATGACCAATATCTCAATTTCCACAGCAAAACAAGTATTGGAGTATTGTGTGTAGTTTTAGGCCCCATATCTCAGGAAGGATGTACTGGCCCTGGAGCATGTTCAGAGGAGGTTCACAAGAATGGTCCCAGGAATGAAATACTTAATATATGAGGAACGTTTGAGGACTCTGGGTCTATCCTCGATGGATTAGAAGGATGAGGGGGTTCAAATTGAAACTTACAGAATACTGAATGGTCTGGACAGAGTAGATGTTGGGAAGAGGTTTCCAATGGTAGGAGAGACTAGGACCCGAAGGCATAACCTTAGAGAAAAGGGAAGACCTTTTGGAATGGAGATAAGGAGAAATTTCTTCAGCCAGAGAGTGGGGAAATCGATGGAATTCATTGCCACAGAAAGCTGTGGAAGTCAGGTCATTGAGTGTATTTAAAACTGAGATAGATTCTTGAGTTTCAAGGGGATCAAGAGTTATGGGGAGAAAGCGGAAGAATGGGGTTGAGAAACTTATCAGCCATGATTGAATGGCAGAGCAGACTCGATGGGCTGAATGGCCTAATTTCTGCTCCTATGTCTTATTCTCTTATGGTCTAAAGCCACCAAATGCCTCAGTGCTGCACAGAAAGCTCAGATTGTTCCCTGTCTCCAGATTCATGGCCATTCGTTGTATCCAGACATTCACGTGAGCTCACTCTTTGACAGCAGGATTTCAGCAACCACTTCAAGTGGAGAAGGAGTAGGAGGAAAAGAAGCAGAAAAAATGACAAAAATGACACACCATGGTTCGTGAACCATTCATCAGACTCTTGTTCATCACACCACTATTGCTCTACTCTTAGCCCACTTTTCCTCACCTCTATTTGGGAGTAACACAGCATTTTCTTGGCCATAAATAGAACATATAACGAAGAACCATTATGTGCGAAGATACTCCTCAGGCTGAAGACATAAATGTAGTCTAAGGGGCTTGTCGGGTCTCACAGCAGTCCAGAAAACTGTGCTGAAATAGATTACGAGGTTTGTTGCAATGCGACACTATAGTAACGGCTGTGGCTAATGGAGCAAGAACCTACTGTCTTCTTTCAGCAATGCAGCTTTCATGATCCGATCACTGTCATTCCACTAGTGTCTCTGCTGCTGCTGTTAGTCAGCCAGCCCAGAATGCTCAGAGATGTCCTGCAAGGCTATCTGCATTCTCCCATTGGAAGTCAACAGTTGCCAACTAGTTGTGTTGCAGGCACTGGGATAACACTGCAGACGTGCATTAAAGGAGAGGTGATGCCACTATTTAGGAAAGGTGGTAAGCAAAAGCCAGGGAACTGTAGCCCAAGTGAGACTGACATTGGTGGTGGGCAAGTTGTTGGAGGGAATCCTGAGGGACATGTATTTGGAAAGGCAAAGACTGATTAGGGATAGTCAACATGGCTTTGTGGGAAAACATGTCTCACAAACTTGATTGAGTTTTTTGAAGAAGTAACAAAGAGGATTGTTGAGGGCAGAGCAGTAGATGTGATCAATATGGACTTCAGTAAGGTGTGCAACAAGGTTCCCCAGGGGAGACTGATTAGCAAGGTTAGATCTCATGGAATACAGGGAGAACTAGCCATTTGGGTGTAGAACTGGCTCAAAGGTTGAAGACAGGGGGTGGTGGTGGAGGGTTGTTTTTCAGACTGGAGGCCTGTGACCAGTGGAGTGCCACAAGGATCGTCCTGGGTCCATTACTTTTCATAATTTATATGAATGATTTGGATGTGAACATAGGAGGCATAGTTAGTAAGTTTGCTGATGACACCAAAATTGTATAGCAAAGAAGGTTACCTCAGATTACAATGGGATATTGATCAGATGGGCCAATGGGCTAAGGAGTGGCAGATGGAGTTTAATTTAGAACATAGAACATAAAACATAGAGAAGTACAGCACAGAACAGGCCCTTCAGCCCACGATGTTGTGCCGAGCATTGATCCCCATGTAAGGTAAACCTAATGTATGAACCCTCAAATTTTTGTGACCATATGCATGTCCCGCAGTCTCTTAAATATCCCCAACGACCTCGCTTCCACAACTGCTGCTGGCAACGCATTCCATGCTCTCACAACTCTCTGCGTAAAGAACTTGCCTCTGACATCTCCTCTATACTTTCCGCCAAACAGCTTAACCTCGTGTTAACAGTTTCTGCCCTGGGAAAATGTCTCTGGCTATCAACTCTATCTATGCCTCTCATTATCTTGTACATCTCAATTAGGTCCCCTCTCTTCCTTCTTTTTTCCAATGAAAATGCCTGAGCTCAGTCAACCTCTTTTTGTAAGATAAGCCCTCCAGTCCAGACAGCATCCAGGTAAACCTCCTCTGAACCCTCTCCAAAGCATCCACATCTTTCCTATAATAGGGTGACCAGAACTGGACACAGTATTCCAAGTGCAGTCTAACCAAAGTTTTATAGAGCTGCAACAAGATCTCACGGCTCTTAAACTCAATCCCCCTGTTAATGAAAGCCAAAACACCATATGCTTCCTTAACAACCCTGTCCACTTGGGTGGCCATTTTAAGGGATCTATGTACCTGCACACTAAGATCCCTCTGTTCCTCCACACTGCCAAGAATCCTGTCTTTAATCCTGTACTCAGCTTTCAAGTTCGACCTTCCAAAATGCATCACTTCACATTTATCCAGGTTGAACTCCATCTGCCACCTCTCAGCCCATCTCTGCATCCTGTCAATGTCCCGCTGCAGCCTACAACAGTCCTCTATACTGTCAACGACACCTCCAACCTTTGTGTCGTCTGCAAACTTGCTGACCCATCCTTCAACCTCCTCATTCAAATCATTAATAAAAATTATCAAGAGTAGAGGCCCAAGAACAGACCCCTGTGGAACATCACTCACCACTGACTGCCAGGCAGAATACTTTCCTTCCACTACCACTCGCTGTCTTCTGTCAGCCAGCCAATTCTGTATCCAGACAGCTAAATTTCCCTGTATCCCATTCCTCCTGACCTTCTGAATGAGCCTACCATGGGGAACCTTATCAAATGCCTTGCTGAAGTCCATATACACTACATCCACCACTCGACCCTCATCAATTTGTCTAGTAACATCCTCAAAGAACTTAATAAGATTTGTGAGGCATGACCTGCCCCTTACAAAGCCGTGCTAACTGCCTTTAATCAAGCCATGCTCTTCCAAATAGTCATAAATCCTATCCCTCAGAATCCTTTCTAACACCTTGCAGACAACAGACATGAGACTGACTGGTCTGTAATTGCCAGGGATTTCCATATATCCTTTCTTGAAGAGAGGAATTACATTTTCCTCTCTCCAGTCCTCAGGTATGACTCCAGTGGAGAGCGAGGTGCAAAGATCTTCGCAAGTGGCAAAGCAATCACATTTCTCATTTCCCAAAGCAGCCGAAGACAAATCTGGTATGGCCCTGGCAACTTGTCAATCTTAATGTTTGTCAAAATTTTCAGCACATCAGCTTCCTCAATCTCTATCCGTTCCAGCATGTTTACCTGCTCCTCAATGGTTTCATTCACTACAAGGTCCTTTTCTTTAGGAAAGACAGAAGCAAAAAACTCATTTAGGGCTTCTCCTATCTCCTCAGACTCTATACACAAGTTCCCTATGCTATCCCTGATCGGCCCTACTCTTTCTTTGATCATTCTCTTATTCCTCACATAAGTGTAAAATGCCTTTGGATTCTCCCTAATCCTTCCTGTCAAGCCTTTTTCGTGGCCCCTCCAGGCTCTCCTCAGACCATTTTTGATCTCCTTCCTCGCCTGCCTGTAATCCTCTAGAGCTGAGCAAGACCCTTGCTTCCTCCACCTTACGTAAGCTGCCTTCTTTCTTTTGACAAGAATATCCACTGCTCTCGTCATCCAAGGTTCCTTTATCTTACCCCTTCTTGCCTGCATTACTCGCTAGAACTGTTCCTTAAACAGCCTCCACATATCTGTAGTGCCCTTTCCATGGAGCAATTGGTCCCAGTCCATGCTTCCCAACTCACGTCTGATAGCACCATAGTGTCCTTTTCCCCAATCAAATATCCTCCCTTTGTGCCTGCTTCTCTCCTTCTCCATAGCTATGTAGAATGTGAGGCAGTTGTGGTCACTATCACCAAAATGCTCTCCCACCGCAAGATCTGACACCTGCCCCGGCTCATTGCTGAGTACCAAATCCAAAATGGCCTCTCCCCTCGTCGGCCTGTCAATGTACTGAATTAGGAAACCCTCCTGAACAAACCTTACAAAAACAGCTCCTTCCAAACCATCTGCTCGAAGGAAGTCCCAATCAATATTGGGAATGTTAAAGTCACCCATTACAACAACCCTACTACATTCACATTTTTCCAAAATCTGTCGAGCTATGCTTTCTTCAATCTCCCTGCTGCTATTGGGAGCCTGTAGTAAACCCCTAATGAAGTGACTGCTCCCTTACTGTACTGTTAGATAAATACGAAGTACTGCATTTTGGAAAAGCAAATCTCAGCAGGACTTATACACTTAATGGTAAGGTCCTAGGCAGTGTTGCTGAATGAAGAGACCTTGGGAGTGCAGGTTCATAGTTCCTTGAAAGTAGAGGTGCAGGTAGAAAGGATAGTGAAGAAGGTGTTTGATACGCTTTCCTTTATTGGTCAGAGTATTGAGTATAGGAGTTGGGAGGTCATGTTGTTGCTGTCCAGGAAATTGGTTAAGCCACTTTTGGAATATTGTGTGCAATTCTGGTCTCCTTCCTATTAGAAGGATGTTTTGAAACTTGAAAGGGTTCAGAAAAGATTTACAAAGATGTTGCCACAGTTGGGGGATTTGAGCTTTAGGGAGAGGCTGAACAGGGTGGGACTGTTTTCCTTGGAGTGTCGGAGGCTGAGGGGTGACCTTATAGAGGTTTATAAAATCATGAGGGGTATGGATAGGATAAATAGACAAAGTCTCTTCCCTGGGGTGGGGGAGTCCAGAACTAGAGGGCATAGGTTTAAGGTGAGAGGGGAAAGATATAAAAGAGACGTAAGGGGAGACTTTTTCACGCATAAGCTGCCAGAGGAAGTGGTGGAGGCTGGTACAATTACTGCATTTAAAAGCCATCTGGATGGGTATATGAATAGGAAGGGTTTGGAGGGATATGAGCCAAGTGCTGGCAAATAGGACTAGATTCAGTTAGGATAACTGGTCGGCATGGACAAGTTGGACCAAAGGGTTTGTTTCCTTGCTGTGTGTCTCTATGATTCTATGACTAATTTGAATAGTTAGGTGCTCTGCACATCATTGGAAGTATTGTTGGACAGTGTGACTGGCAGTAGATTTTATGCTGATGCCTCTTATATTTAAACCATTCCTTTCATAGCTTCATTCTGATCTAACTTCAGAACTTCAAAATACACAGTACTGCACTAGCTCTGCAGCAACAAAAGATAGCCAAAAGAGTGCGAAGGGGAAGATGGTCGTCTTGTAGTATTGTTACTCAACTTGAAATCCAGAAATCCAGGTGGTGTTGCGGGGTTCCAGGTTCAAAACCCATCATGGATAATGGAACTTTAATTAATAAAAAACTTGGAATTAAGAGTATAATGATGACTTATGAAACCATTGCCGACTGTCAGGAAAAAGCCCATCTTGTTCACTAATGTCTCTGTGGGAAGGAAATTGCCATCCTTATCTGGCATGGCCTATAGGTGATTCCAGACCCACACCAATGTGATTGACTCTTCTGGGCAATTAGGGATGGCAATAAATGCCAGTGATCCACATCCCATAAAGCAATAAAAATGTTAAAAACTTTACTTGAAGGTTTAAGGTTAATTTCTTTAAATAGCATTGATGGGGGTTTCCTCATGTTGCTGATTGGATGTGCAGCTTGCTTAAGAGTGGGTGTTAGTATGGGCTGAGGTCCCAAGTGAGGTTTTGATGCAGAATGATTGCGTGATCTGACTACCTTTGCAACTTCAAAGCATCGGAGACACATCTTATCAACCTTCCAAATTCAGTAATCAGCTTGAGGTACCTAGGAAATCATTTTTTTACATTTTACATTACATTACAGTGTGGAAACAGGCCCTTCGGCCCAACAAGTCCACACCGACCCGCCAAAGCGTAACCCACCCATACCGCTACATTTACCCCTTACCTAACACTATGGGCAATTGAGCACGGCCAATTCACCTGACCTGCACATCTTTTGGACTGTGGGAGGAAACCGGAGCACCCGGAGGAAACCCACGCAGACACGGGGGGAATGTGCAAACTCCACACAGTCAGTCGCCTGAGGCGGGAAATGAACCCGGGTCTCTGGCGCTGTGAGGCAGTAGTGCTAACCACTGTGCCACCGTGCCGCCCATACAACTTACTTTATCATTGCCAGCAATTTCCACCAAAACAAAATCAGTTTTATTCAATTGTTGGTTCTGGTAGCATTGGAACCAGTGGCAGGGCAGAGGTGTGTTTGTGTCCAGACTCTCTTCGAGGACCTTCATAAGCAGGTTTTTAAAGCTATTTTTAAAGCCACTGACATAGATATTGTAATGAAGTATATGACATAAATATACATTCAGTTATCTATGTCTGTGACTGTATGGCTCAAGAACTGGAAACCATTGTTAAACTTCCTGTTAAACTTGAAACCACAATTAATATAAAGGAATAAATTATTTAAATTATGCTGCAAGATCATTATCAATATATCTCTTTTTCAATCTACAAAAATGACATTACACTTTCTATGATTTAAAAAAGATGTAAACTGGAAATCTATTCATTTGGAAAAAATATCATCACTAATGCTGTAAAGCATTATGTTTACAGATTGGTTCAATATTCTACATGTGTCTACATTAGAGTGGTGCTGGAAAAGCCCAGCAGGCCAGGCAGCATCCAAGGAGCAGGAAAATTGACGTTTCCTGATGAAGGGCTTTTCCTTCTCCCCGGATGCTGCCTAATCTGCTGGGCTTTTCCAGCCCCACTCAAATGTAGACACTGATCTCCAGCATCTGCAGTCCTCACCTGCGCCTCAATATTCTACATGCCTTACAAATTGCAAGTTCAATCTTTCTAGCATAGAAAATGAAATGCAACATCAGTTAGAATCAGTAGTAAGTTTTCACGTTGAGCAGAACTCCACAGAGATCTGACCTGAATAAGTGATAATCATGCTGCAATTATTTAGTGCTAATTTGGAATTTGGTTTGTGAAAAATTTGTATAATGAATAATGAACAAAGGCTCAACTGCAACACAATCTTTTTTAAACGAGCATCGGGTATTCTGCTTTGGAAGTTTACACTTGAACAATTATGGTAAATTGATCTCAAATGGTAATATTCTCCCATCACTATCCAAGTTAGACTACTCAATGTGCTCTTACAGATTAAAATATAATAGAGGGTAGTTTTGTTCTCATTCTGAAATATTGTTATATAAATTAAAATCATCTCCTACAGTACTTTATTGGCATATTAGCCGCACTAAACTTGATAAATACACTAATTATGTCATAATAATAAGCTTTTTGCAAGCAGGATAATAACTCGTGAATCTTAAGTTTCATTAAGGAACAGCCAGATTGAGGTCCATTGATCTTACTCATTTCAAACATGTTCTTATGTGGATAGATTCAGCATTCAATAAGTTCATTGCTCAGTGCATTAATTTTAGCTGCTTGCCAGTGTGAGGTTCTCTCAGTTGATAGCCATCAGAGCCTTTGAGTTAGAAGGCTGTAGTGTATACGCTCTACTCCAGACATTGAAGCAAAAAATCTAGGTTGATGTTTCAGTGTAATATTGAGAACGTGTGTCACTTTTAGAGGTGTTGTCTTAAACTGAGTCTCTATTCTGGATGTGGCACTATTCAAGAAAAGAACTGAGTATTCTCCCACGACATCCAAGCCAATATCTAGCTCTCATCTGACATCATTTAAAGATATGCTTGCTCACTTTGTGTAGTTTTGATATGGGCAAATCAGGTGCTATGTTTCTGATACAATATTCAAAATTTACAATACATTGAAATCAAATTTGCTGAGTGCATTGGGAAATTTTGAAAGGTGTTGAAAATTAAATGGCATACTTGGCTTTTTTCCTGGAGATATACTGTACAAAAGCAAAAAGTTATGCAAAATCTTTATAAAAATCATCTGGAAGATTGGGTTTCATTTTGCACATCAAATTTTAGGAAGAATGGCAAAATCTATGCAGCGTGCAAAAAACATTTATTAAAATGATACCAGGAGGAGGGAGTTAGGTTATGTGCAGAAGCTGGAGTATTGTTCATATGAATATGAACAATATTAAGAGAAGGTTTGATAGAGATGTTGAAAATCATTAAAGGCTTTGATTGGGTAAATGTGAGGAAATTATTTCTAATCCATTAGAAAAGTAATTGACCATTCCAAGTTTGGTTTAATGCTGGAGGCAACATGCAGGAAAAATATACACAATGATTTGTGATCTGAAGTGCATTGCCTGAGAGTGCTGTGTAAGTAACTTCAAAAGAGAATTGGATATATATTTGAGAGGAAATAAAGTTACAGAGTTACAAGGAATGAGTAGCATAGTGGAGCTAACTTAGCTTAAGCTTCTTTCAAGGAACAATAAAATGGAGTCTACTGTGCTATAGTCCACCATGATTCTGTAACTCGATGATATAAATACCTGGAACTCATTCTTCCTCACTATAAGTGCCAAGAAACCAATGGCTACCGGATGGGTGTCAAAATTCCTGATCAGGCTAAATCACACTCTGCTGGAAGTGGTTTGCAAGTTCACCTACCTAAGTCCATGGTCATGATTTGGAGATGCCGGTGTTGGACTGGGGTGTACAAAGTTAAAAATCACACAACATCAGGTTATAGTCCAACAGGTTTAATTGGAAACACTAGCTTTCGGAGCGATGCTCCTTCATCAGGTGGTAGTGGAGGGCTCAATCCTAACACACAGAATTTATAGCAAACATTTACAGTGTGATGTAACTGAAATTAGACATTGAAAAATTGATTGTTAAGTCTTTCATCTGTTAGAATACCGTGATAGTTTCACTTCTTTCATGTGTAAATCAGAAAACCCTTTTTTTAAGAGTTGCATTCTCGGGTTAGCTGTTAACAATGGTGATAGCTACACAATATGTTGAAGGTGTTGGCCCCCTGTGTCCTCTGTCTGTGCCATGACGTTTAGATTGATTCTAATCTAAAAAGTGAGATAACAGAGTTTTACATAAATTCATGCAGTTTTTGAGCTCAGAGCACTACATGAATGTATGCAGTTTTTGAGCAAAGTACAACGTAACCCTGCAAGTACAAATTCACCCCACAAAATATATGTGTGCATGTGGGTCTTTGTCTGTGTGTGTGTGTGTGTGTGTGTGTGTGTGTGTGAGTCTGTTTGGGTTGGGGGTTGTGAGTGTGAGTGATAGACAATCTGTTTCTTAATGCGAAATTTGCAATACAGAGTCATACAGCAAGGAAACAGACCCTTTGGACCAATGGGTCCATGCCAACCTTGTTCCCAAATCAAAGTAGTCCCGCCTGCCTGCTTTTGGCCCATTTCCCTCCAAACCTTTCCCATTCATGTACATATCTAAATGTCTTTTAAATGGGACCTCATCAGGTGTATTCTAGAACTCTGTGGGAAGCTAGGGCCCCTTGCTCTATCATTGATAGCCACAGGAAAGGTGCCGGAGAACTGGAAGGTGGGTCATGTTGTGCCATTAATTAAGTGAGATGGTAAGGAAAAGCCAGGGAACTATAGACTGATGACCCTGACACCAGTGGTGGGCAGGTTGTTGAAGGGCACCGTGAAGGACAGAATTTACATATATTTCGAAAGGCAAGGGATAATCAACATTCATGAGAAATCTTATCTCACTAACTTCATGGAATTTTTTGAAGAAGTACCAAAGAGGATTGACGAAGGCAGAGTAGTGGACCTGATCGATATGGACATCAGTAAGATGTTCAACAATATTCCTCATGGTAGACTGGTCACCGAGATTTGATGGCATGGAATACAGAGAGAACTAACCATTTGGAGACATAACTGGCTCAGAGGTAGAAAAAGTTGAAAATCACATGACACCAGATATTAGTCAACAGGTTTATTTGAAACCGCAAACTTTCAGAATCCCTACTCCTAGTGAGACAGAATACATTGGACACAGAATTTATAAGTAAAAGATCAAAGGGTCATACAATTTATGTGAAAGCATTGAACAAATCTAGATGGCTATTAAGTCTTTAATCAGCTAGAATAGAGGTGCAAGTTTCGATTGATTAATTTCTTTTAATTGATTACATTTCTTTCAAGTCACTGCCCCAGGATAACTTCAGGTTTTATCAGAATAAAGGCAGTAGGTCAGACAATGCATTTTAGGTGTGAGGCCATATTTCAAGTCTGTTTGTATCTCAGCCTGGAGTCAGACTGGTTTTATTTCCAAAGTAAGAATTTATAATGTGCTTCATTGACTGACTGTTGGCAGATCATGTGCTTTTTGAACAAAGTAGTATGTATTTGCAAATACAAGTCTGCAAGTGCAAATTCGTGTGTGTGTGAGAGAGAGAGAGAGTGAGAGTGTCTGACCTGAGGTTTCACCTTTATTCTGATAAAACCTGAAGAATTTCTTTCAAGTCACTTCCCCAAGATAAATCCAGGTTTTATCAGAATAACGGTGACTCCTCAGGTCAGACACCATCTCTCTTTCAATCTCTTTCTCTCTTTCACACATACCTCCCTCCCCCCCCCCCACACACACACACACACATAAATTTATGGGGTAAATTTGCATTTGCAGATTTGTATTTGCAAATACATTCTATTTTGTTCAAAAAGCACACAATCTGTGGACAGTCAGTCAGCGTAGCACATTATAAATTCCTAATTTGGAAATAAAACCTGTCTGTTCCAGTTTGAGATACAAACAGACTTGAAACATGGCCTCACACCTAAAATATATTGTCTGACCTGCTGCCTTTATTCTGATCAAACCTGAAGTTATCCTGGGGCAGTGACTTGAAAGAAATTCAATCAATTAAAAGAAATTAATCAATCAAAACCTGTACCTCCTTTCTAACTAATTAAAGATTTAATAGCCATCTAGGTTTGTTCAATACATTTGCATAAGTTGTATGACCCTTTGACCTTTTACTTATAAATTCTGTGTCCAATGTAGTCTCTCTCACAAGCTGCCTGAGGAAGGAGCAGGGACTGCAAAAGCTTGTGGTTTCAAATAAACCTATTGAAGTTTAACCTGGTGTTAAGTAATTTATGACTTTGTCTACCTCAGTCCAACACTGACACCTCCACATTGAAGGTAGAAGACAGAATGAGGACTGGAATTAGCTTTATTGTCATGTGTGCTCAAATGAGTACAAGCTGCCACTTATGGCACCATTTTAGGTACAAAGATCTCTAGGTATTACTTTTACAGTTACAATTCTTGAAAAACAGAGAAGTAAAAAAGTCCACAATTGTACATTTTAGGAATAAATTATAAAATGGAGGAAAAAAGTTCAGAACAACAAACTTCCGATACAGTCCATGCTGGCACCTAAGCTGCAGTCCGCACTGGATCTAGACTCCGGTCCCCACTGGGCCTAAACCCCAGTCCACACTGAGCCTAGACTCCGGACCACACTGGGCCTAAACTTCAGTCTGCACTGGGCCTAGACTCCAGTCCACACCGGGTCTAAAATCCAGTCTGCACTGGGCCTAGCCTCCGGTCTGCAGTGGGCCTAAACTCCAGTCCACACTGGGCCTAGACTCCGGTCTGCATCGGGCCTAAACTATAGTCCGCACTGGGCCTAGCTTCCGGTCCGCACTGGGCCTAAACTCCAGTCTGCACTGGGCCTAGACTCCAGTCCGCACTGGGCCTACACTCCAGTCCGCACCAGGCCTAAACGCCAGTCCGCACTGGGCCTAAACTCCAATCCGCACCAGGCCTAAACGCCAGTCCGCACTGGGCCTAAACTCCAATCCGCACCGGGCCTAAACTCCAGTCTGCATCGGGTCTAGACTCCAGTCCACACCGGGCTTAAACTCCAGTCCGAACTGGTCCTAGACTCCGGACCACACTGGGCCTAGACTCCGGACCATACTGGGCCTAGACTCCGGTCCACACCGGGCTTAAACTCCAGTCCGAACTGGTCCTAGACTGCGGACCACACTGGGCCTAGACTCCGGACCACACTGGGCCTAGACTCCAGACCACACTGGGCCTAGACTCCGGTCCACACTGGGCCTAGCCTCCGGTCTGCACTGGCCTAGACTCCGGTCCGCACTGGGTCTAGCCTCCGGTCTGCACCGGACCTAAACTCTAGTCCGCACTGGGCCGAGACTCCAGACCACACTGGGTCTAGCCTCCGGTCTACACCTGGCCTAAACTCCAGTCCGCACTGGGCTTAGACTCTGGTCCGCACTGGGTCTAACCTCCGGTCCGCACCAGACCTAAACCCCAGTCCACACTGGACCTAGACTCTAGTCTGCAGCGGTCCTAGCCTGCAGTCTGCACTGGGCCTAGCCGCCAGTCTACACCAGGTTGAGACCCCAATCCGCACCGGATGTAGATTCCAGTCCGTACTGGGCCTAGACTCCAGTCTGCACCGGGCCTAGCCTCTAGTCCACACTGGGTCAAGACTCTAGACTGTGCCAGGCATCACCTCATAGTTCATAAGGCCGGGAAATCAATCTTGTATCACCTCGAGACCGGAGGTCCATGCAGAGGACATGCCAGGCCAAAGTACCAACACGCATTGCCCAAAGACCACCAAGCTTGACTGTTGGGAGATCATCAGGCTAAGAGGACGCCACACCAGGCCGGTTGGACGCCATGCTGGCCTGGCAGACTGCCATGTGGGGCCAGAATGCCACCAAGTCGGGCCTGAGCTGAAGCTGGGAGTTCCAAGGCCAAGAGTTTGGACACAGTGAGGTCGGAAGTCAGGAAAACAGAGGCTGGGAGGTCAAAAGCTGGGAGTTCCAAGGACGCAAGGTCTGAATCCGCAAGGTCTGTGGTCGGAAGGAGAAAAAGGGATAAAAAAGACAGAAGAGAGAAAAAAAGAAAAGGAATGCATGATCTCTGGCTGAGGGTGCTGGTGGAAGGTTGTTTTTCAATCTGAAGGCCTGTAACCAGTGATATGCCATAAGGAATGGTGCTTGGTCCACTACTTTTCATCATTTATATAAATGATTTCATTGTGAAAATAAGAGGTATAGTCACTAAGCTTGGAGACGACACTAAAAGAGGAGGTGTAGTAGACAGTGAAGAAGGTTACCTCAGATTACAACGGGATCTTGATCAGATGGGCCAATGGGCTGAGGAGTGGCAGATGGAGTTTAATTTAGATAAATGTGAGGTGCTGCATTTTGGAAAGGCAAATCAGGGCAGCACTTATTCTCTTAATGGCAAGATCTTGGGGAGAGTCCATGAACAAAGAGACCTTGGAGTCCAGGTTCATAGTTCCTTCAAAGTGGACTAGATACTTTGGGACTATCTAACCTAGTCTAGTCCCAGGTATACAGGATACTGAAAAAGGTGTTTGGTATGCTTGCCTTTATTGGTCAGTGCATGGAGTACAGGAGTTGGGAGGTCATATTGCAGCTCTATAGGACTTTGGTTAGGCCATCTTTGGAATACTGTGTGGAATTCTGCTATTGAAAGAATGGCGTGAACCATGAAAAGATTCAGAAAAGATTTAAAAGAATGTTGTCAGGGTTAGAGGGTTTGAGCTATAGGGGGAGGCTGAAAATGGCTGGGGCTGTTTTCCCTGGAGTGTCCGAGGCTGAGGGGTGATGTTGTAGAGGTTTATAAAATCATGAAGGGCATGGATAAGGTGAATAGACAAAGTAATATCCCCAGGGTGGGGCAGTCCAGAAAAAGAGGGCAAAACTAGAAGGTTTAAGGTTGAAGGGAAAGATATCAATGAGACCTAAGGACCAACCTTTACACGCAGAGGGTGGTGCATGTATGGAATGAGCTGCCAGAGGAAGTGGTGGGGGCTGGTACAATTGCAACATTTAAAAGACATCTAGATGCATATATGAATAGGAAGAGTTTAGAGGGATATGGGCCAAATGCTGGCAAATGGGACTAGATAAGGTTAGGATATCTAATTGGCGAGGACCAAAGGGTCAGTTTCCATTTTATACAGCTCTATGACCCTATGTGTACCTGCATCCTCTGTCAGCTCATTCCACATGCAAACCACTGTGTTAAAAAAAAAATGCCCCCATGTCCTTTTTGAAACTTTGTCATCTTCCTGTAAAAATATGCCCCTTAGTTTTGAACTCCCCCACCCTCGGGTAAAAGACCCTTGATATTTACCTCATCTATGTCCTGCTGCAATCACATATAATTGACTCTCAAACCAGGCACGGAATAGCATCATGTTGGATCTTAGGACTGACATAGTTATTTATGAGGGATATATTCGTTGTAACTCATTGTATGGCCTTGCAATATTTATATCTTGCAGCTATCGGAAATGGAGGCTCAACAATTTTCTTATCTATGGTAGGGAAATTATTACAAAAGATTCTCAGGGACAAGGTCTATACACAAAGCAAGTGGACCTATTAGTGATAGCCAGGATGGTTTTAAGCAGGGGAGGTCATGCCTTACTAATTTTATTGAGTTTTTTGAGGAGGTGACAAAGATGATTGATGAGGGAAATGCAGTTGATGCTGTTTACATGGGCTTCAGTGAAGCCTTTGACCAGGTCCCTCATGGCAGACTGGTACAAAAGATGAAGTCACATGGTATCAGCGGTGAGCTGGCAAGATGGATACAGAACTGGCTTAGTCATAGGAGACAGAGGGTACTGGTGGAAGATGCTTTTCTGAATGGCAGGTTGTGACTAGTGGTGTTCCACAGGAACCAGTGCTGAGATCTCTGTTGTTCGTGATCTACACAAATGATTTGGGGGGAAAGCGTGGCTGGTCTAATTAGTAAGTTTGCAGACAGTACAAAGATTAGCGGAGTTGAGGATAGTGAGGAGGATTGGCAGAGGAGACAGCAGGATATAGATCAGTTGGAGGCATGGGCAGAAAAAAATGGAAGCAGGGAGCTTAATCTGGACAAATGTGAGGTGATGCATTTTGGAAGTCAAGCACTAGTGGAAATTGTAGTGAATGACAGAACTCTTCGGAGTATTGATATGCAGAGGGATCTGGGTGTGCAGGTCTGCTGATCACTGAGGGTGGCAATGCAGGTAGATAAGGTGGTACAAAAGGCCTATGTCATGCTTACCTTCACTGGAAGGGGCATTGAGTATAAAGGCAGACAAGTTGTGCTGCTGCTTTATTAAACTTTAGTTAAGCCACACCTGGAATATTGTGCAACAGTTTTGGTCACTACACTACCAGAAGGATGCAAATGGTTTGGAGAGAGTACGGAAAAGGTTTACCAGGATGTTGCCTGGTATGGGAATTTTAGCTATGAAGGAAGGTTGGGTTGACGGGGTTTGTTTTCACTGGAACGCAGGAGGTTGAGGGGTGACCTAATTGATATTTGTAAGATTGTGAATGGTATAGATAGAGTGGAGAGTATAAGGCATTTTCCCAGGGTGGAATCGTCAATTACTAGGGGACACAGGTTCAAGATGCTGGGGGTGGGGATGGGGGGGGGGGGGGGGGGGGGGAATGTTAGTGGTGGGAAGGTTTAAAAGAGATGTTTAAGGCAAGTTTTTCACACCAACGTTGCCAGAGATGGTGGCGGAAGCAGACACGATAGCTGCATGTAAGAAGCACCTGGACAAATACATGAATAGAATGGGAATAGAGGGATACAGATCCTGGAAGTGAAGACAGTTTTAATATGGAAAAGTAAAATGTGTCAGTGAAGTCTTGGAGGATCGAAGGGCCTGTTTCTGTGCTGCATTGTTTTTTGTTAAGAATTTGTTTATGGAGAATATACACATTTACTCAGTTCTTGGGAGCATTTCAGAATGACTATTTCTGACTCTGGGACACTGAACAAAAGCTTTCAAGTTCAGAAAATTTTGAACTTTTTAAATTTCCTATGTGTGATCGATTACTGTTCAAGTGATTGCAATTTATTTCAGGCCATTTAAAAAATAACCCTGGCCTACTTAATAACTCCACTATCATTTGTTTCTATAAATCACCAAACAGGAAAACTTCTGAGATGTAGCAAAACAGCAGTGATGGCTAATATTGCTTTTCAGATATAGTTTATTTGTCCATTAAACCTAGCCCGGAGAGAAAGGTTTTTTTCCTCATTATAACGTTGAGGAATGTGAATCATAAAATACTTTATGATATATAGAATTCTCTATTTCCCCTGAGTTCATTATCAAGGCATCCATTTTATTGATATATTATTATAATGTTTTAAACGGAAGGCTTGGCTTGGTCTTAACATGAATTTTGGAAAATAAAACCATAGTAATCCATGTATGATTGATGACTGTGAGGATTTTGATTTAGTCTGTTCAGAACAAAATCGTAACAGCTATGAATGGTAAATCATCCTCCCAAACACTGCAATCCAGAGCAAACCATGTACAGTTCTCTAACTCATTCCTGAAACCTTGAACATATCAACAGATTTTTTTTGTTGCATGATTTTTCTGCCTATTAACGGTAGAACACTGGACTTATTATAACATTTTATCAACCCACTGCACCAAATTCCTGGGTGCAGCTCACATTACAAAAGTCATGTTTCATTTAAGGGGGTTACATCACAGCATTTAATACACATTATCCCAGGTTATGTAGTTTGCAAACAACACAGAGGAGGATCGCAGTGAGATGGATATAGTAAAGGAATGCTTCACAAAGAAGGTGGGTCGGTTTTCTGCATCCTGCATCCATCTGTTCTCTCCCTATGGCATGAAGGTGATGTCTGTACTCAATGTTTATGATTCGATTTTGTTTGAAACAACACAATGGAACATCCATCATGATAAAGTCTGTAAGCTAATTGAAACTCTTTGGAGAACTGTTGGGCACGTTATCAAAGCTCAAACCGGGCTGTTCAACCTCAGAGTTGCTGGATTTCAAAAGTCTCCCCTACAGTCAAGCTTCTGCAGTCATCTTCGAGTGGAGTATCACTGTATCTGAAGCATGCTCTGAACTTCACAACTGTGTCTGCAGCCCTAGCTGGTTCAGAAGGAAAAGTGGCACAATGGCCTGAAATAAGAGGAGACAACTGCAAGGACTATCAAAGTGATTCTCTCATCATTGAGAAAACATAGAAACATTGCAGCCCACCAAGAGTCCATTCGGCACCCCGTGTCCTGCCAGCTTAAATAAGTGAAACAGTTTCATCCTACTTCTCAGCTCTTAACTCATAGGGCTGTGGTTTATATACTTCAAGTGAATATCCAAATCTTGTTTTAATATATTGAGGGTTTCTGTTTTAGCCGCACTTTCAGGTAATGGGTTTCTCTCTTTCTCACCATCAGCGCGAAAACATTTCCTGTTGAATCCTTTCACCAATTATGTTAAAGTCTGTGTCACATATTTATTGACCACTCTGTGAAGGGAAATAGATTTTATCTATCCACTCTATTGAGGGTAATCATAGTATTATACACTTAAATCTTACACTATTTGAACAAAACTATCTCAACATCTCCAATCCTTACTTGTATCTAACATTTTATATTCCTGGTAACCTATTTTGTAAATCTTCTCTGAATTTTCACTTCAACGCAATCATACCCTTCCTGCAATATCAGGAGCAAAAGACTAGATGAATCTTCTCTTCCCTTCCATTCAGCAGTCTTTTTTTGACTCCACAGTTTTACCTTTATCTTCCCACTTTCCAATAATTTTATTCACTTAATCCAGTGTTCACACTCCAACATGATAATACATTAGCCCTCTGCTCCTTTAAATGACCGTGTGGAAGCAAGCTGAGCTCTACCTCATTGAGTTCAAACTGACCCTCCAAGCATCCCACCCTGATCCACCCACCAATCCTCTCCCTGTAGTCCTGCATGTCCCATGGCCAATCCATCTAACCTGCACATCCTTGGATTGTGGGAGAAAACCAGAGCGCCCAGAGGAAACGCACACAGACATGGGGACAATGTGTAAACTCTACACAGACAGTAGCCCGAGGCTGCAATTGAACCAGGGTCCCTGGTGCTGTGAGGCAGCCTATGTCTAGATAATGTCTATGAACATAGACTGTTTACATACCTGAGGAGTCACAAATGGTGCTGAATATTTTAGAGTCATCAATGAACATCCGCACTTCTAACTTTACAATGTGGAAAGGCCACCGCTGAAGATGGTTTCACCTCAGGCACTAAGCTGAGGAGCTCAATTTTTGCACAAGTCCGACGTTGGTTGATATTGGGTATCTGTCTGGTTTCATTCCTTTCTTTAGACTTTGCAGTGATTTAATACAACTAAGTTGCTTGCAAGGCCATTTTAAAACATTAAGGAGCAGTGAGTTTCAATAAACTCGAGAGCTTGACAGCTCTACACACTTTATGCAGCTTTTACGTAGATTCGCTTCTACTCTTAAAAATCATTAGTCACTTACTGAAAAATATTGCCAAGTAAGTGGGATAATAGCTCTTCCATCTTCTAGATTCCCTCATGTGACCTCCCTTGTCAGCACTCCTTTCCACCGCAGTGAAAATAAGATCTGGCAGAAGTGTTACTACTGGAACTGGAGTCCCAGGTTCATGTTAGATTTGACACTGAATCTCCACAATATACGATAATCCAAGCCAAAAGTTCATGTCTTTTGTTAGAGCTCTTGAAAGAAATTTGCATGAGAAACAATTTATGAAATATCCATGGGGCATGGTAAGACTTGGATAGATTTAGGAAAACAAATGACTATTTAAATCAGGAATAACTAACTGAGACAATTTTTTCAATCTTATATACAATTTGTAGACCCCTCATTCAGAGTTACATTCAAATTACTGAATCATGCTAAGGTGTTGTGTATATATGGAGACAAAACTCAGCAGAAACACTGTATCTTTCAGGCTAAAGATTGTCTTGCTTCTAGTTGGAAGTGATTGCATTCACTGTGTGAGTAAATGCCTAACAGCTCCATCCATCAGGCTGGTTGTATGGAGCAGATGAAGTTCATTTATTTTATTAGTTGTGTGTGTATATTACTGACATGCAGTTTAGGGGTTATATCCCAAATGGAATAGAATTTCTCTTGAATATTAGTAAATAGGAGACATACTGGGCACCACGGTAGCACAGTGGTTAGCACTGCAGCCTCACAGCGCCAGAGACCTGGGTTCAATTCCCGCCTCGGGCAACAGTCGGTGTAGAGTTTGCACATTCTCCCTGTGTCTGCGTGGGTTTCCTCCCACAGTCCAAAGATGTGCAGGTTAGGTGAATTGGCCAGGCTAAATTGCCCATAGTGTTAGGTGAAGGGGTAAGTGTAGGGAATGGGTCTGGGTGGGTTGCGCTTTGGCGGGTCGGTGTGGACTTGTTGGGCCGAAGGGCCTGTTTCCACACTGTAACTAATCTAATCTAATCACAATCAAAATAATGATGCAGATTCTTGAATCATTTAAACTTCAGCCTTTTTACACAATCATTCAGAAGAAGAGAGAGAATCGCTGTTGGATCTTATATCTGCTTCTTGAAAATTGCCTACAGAAACAGGTCCTTCATGCAACCTTGGTAGAGCAAATCGGGCATTCCAAAATGACAAATAATAGACTGTCAGCTGTACTGAGCAAAGAAACCATGGAAAGCTCATCCAGTGACACCATAGAGGTAGAGCTCAGGAATAAGAAGGATGCAATTGAAGCTGATGGCCTCCTAAGAGATAGAACATATGTGTAGACAGATATATGGGAAAGTAAAAACAGTACGCATGTTGTGGTGGCTAATATTAATCTCCCTTATATTGAGTGGGATTTGCTTAGTGTCAGGGGTTTGGATGAGGGATAATTCGCTAGGTGTATCCAGGATTATTTTTTCTGAAACAGTATACAAATAGTCCAACTTGCGAAAGGGCCATATTATTCCTGGTGTTGGGGAAGGAGCCCAGCTAGATGATCAAAGTTTCAGTGGACAAGCGTTTTGGGAACAGTGACCATAATTCTGTCAGTTTTCAGTTAAGCATGGATAAAGATAAGCAGTCATTGGGTGAAAGTATGAAACTGGTGTAACGCTACTTACCACAATATTAGGCAAGAACCAGGGAAAATGGATTGGGAGTGGCTTGAGTATAAATCCATATTCAGCATATGGTAATCTATTAAAGCCCTGTTGATTAGAGTTGAGGACCAGGATATTCCTGTGAAAATGGAGGATAAGGATGGCAAGAGTCGGGAACCTTGGATGCCAAGAAAAATTGAGAGCTTATTCTACAAGTGTAGACATGGATACTACCATTATGCGTGGGGTCACCTCCCACCTTGTACATGGCACGTACTCATGTGACTCAGCCAACGTTGTCTATCTTATACGTTGCAGGCAAGGATGCCCGGAGGCATGGCACATTGGGGAAACAGAACAAAGGCTACGACAACGGATGAATGGGCACCGCACAACAATCAACAGACAGGAGGGTTCCCTCCCAGTTGGGGAACACTTCAGTGGTCCAGGACATTCAGCCTCGGACCTTCAGGTGACCATTCTCCAAAGTGGACTTCGGGACAGGGAGCAGCGAAAAGTGGCCGAGCAGAGGCTGATAGCTAAGTTCGGTACCCATTGGGAGGGCCTCAACCGGGACCTTGGGTTCATGTCACATTACAGGTGATCACCATTGCACTATATACACACAGATATTCCTACACACACACACACACAGGCACTCCTACACACACATACACACGGACACACATATACACAGACGCGCACACAGACACCCACACACACCCTTACAGACACACACACTCACACATGCACCCCCTCACAGACTTAAGACACTCTATACACACACACACACACACACACACACACACTTTCTCACACTCACAACCCTCACCCCAGACAGACACACACACAGACAAAGGCCCACATGCACACATATATTTTGTGGGGTGAATTTGTACTTGCAGAGTTACATTGTACCTTGCTCAAAAACTGCATGCATTCATGTAGAACTCTGAGCTCAAAAACTGCATGAATTTATGTAAAACTCTGTTATCTCACTTTTTAGATTAGAATCAATCTTAACGTCAGGTCATAGACAGAGAACACAGGGGGCCAACACCTTCAACATATTGTTTAGCTATCACTATTGTTAACAGCTAACCTGAGAATGTAACATTTTAAAAACAGGCTTTGTGATTTACACATGAAAGAAGTCAAACTATCATGATATTCAAACAGTTGAAAGACTCAACAGGTAATTAATTTTTCAATGTATAATTTCAGTTACATCACACTGTAACTTTTTGTTATAAATTCTGTGTGTTAGGATTGAGCCCTCCACTACCACCTGATGAAGGAGCGACACTCCAAAAGCTAGTGTGCTTCCAATTAAACCTGTTGGACTATAACCTGGTGTTGTGTGATTTTTAACTTTGTACACCCCAGTCCAACACCGGCATCTTCAAATCCATTCTAGAAGAAAAAGGAAGAGATTTAGGAAACTGAGACTACAAGGATAGAGAAAAGAACTCAAAGAAGACATTCGGAGGGCTAAAAGGAGTCATGAAATGTCTTTGGCATACAGAGTTAAGGAAAATCTCAAGGCATTTTGTACATATATAAGGAGCAAGAAGGTAGCAACGGAAAGGAGGGAATTTATAGATGAAACTGTATTTGTCTCAGTATTCACAAAGAAGAAAGACATGGTGAATCTTGGGAAGGGTATGTTGGTATTCTGGGCACATCAATATCAAAAAAGAGGAAGCATGATATGTTTCAAAAAGCATTAAGACTGACAAGCTCATAGGACCTGATAGGATCTATCTCAGAATGCTGAGCGAGGCAGTGAGGAAATTGCTTGAGTCTTGTATGAAATCTTTGTGCCCTCTTTAGTCATGAAAGGGGTTCCTGAGTACTGGAGAATAGCCAATGTTGTTCCTTTGTTGAAGAAGGGTGATGGGGATAATCAGGGAAATTACAGGTTGGTGAACTTTACCTCAGTGGTAGCACAATTAATCGTGAAGATTCTTAGAGATAGGATTTACTTATGTTTGGAAAAATAAGAACTTATTGGTGATAGGCAGCATGGTTTTGTGAAAGGAGGGTCATGTCTCACAAACGTGATTGAATTTTTTTGAGGAAGTAACAAAGATGACTGAGGACTGGGCGATGCACGTTGTCCATATAGACTTTAGCGAGGCCTTTGACAAGCTGCCTCATGGGAGACTGACACAAAAGATGAAGTCATATGGGATCAAGGTGAGCTGGTATGATCGATTCAAAACTGGCTTAGTTATAGAAGAGAGAGTAGTGGTGGGAGGGTGTTTTTCTGTTGGGAGATCTGTGAGCAGTGGTGTTCTGTAGGGTTGGGGTTCCTATTATTTGTAATATATATAAATGACTTGGAGAAGAATGTAGGTAGCCTGATTAATAAGTTTGCAGACAACATAAAGATCAGGTGAACTGCGGATAGTGAGATGGATTGCCAGTGGACACAGAAGTATGTGGATAGTTTGGATGTTTGGGTGAAGAAATGGAAGATGAAATTTAATCCAGACAAATGTGAAGTGATGGATTTTGGAAGATCAAATGCAGGAGGGAGGTGTACAGTAAGTGACAGAACCCTTAGTACTATCAATATTCAGAGGAATATAGGAACAGGTTCACAGTTCCCTGAAAGTGGTAAAATAAGTGGATAAGGGGGTTAAAAAGGCATATCGCTTGCTTGCCTTCATCATAGGGACATAGAGCATTAAAATTGGTAAGTCATGTTTCAGCAGTACAGTCAGTTATGATATAATGCAATAGTTCCATTTTCTCGCGGTTTCATTATAAGAAAATCGCACAATGGCCATGTCACTTAAAATAATGTGGCTGTAATCACGTTATAGCCAATACAGGAAAGGAAAGTTTGTGTTCTACAAATAACGGTCTAAATTCTTCAATCGTGTTCAAGCCAACTTGTGTTGAAGAAACATGTGTTGTAGCAGAACCATCTGTATAGAAACTTCCATTAGGCCACATTTGGAATATTGTGTGCAGTTCTGTTTGCCACACAACCAGGTGAGGAGAGGGCACAGAAATGGTTTACCAAGATGTTGCCTAGTTTGGAGGATATTACACAGGAGGGGAAACGAGACAAAACCGGTTCGTTTTAATTTGAACGCAGAAATTTGGGTTGGGGCTGGGGGAAGCGATCTGATAAAGTTAACAAAATTATGAAAAGTAAGGACAGAATGGATAGTTAGAGTCTTTTTCCCAGGGTACAAGTCAGGTGGATACAATAGCAACCTTCCACAGGCATCTTGACGAGGCATATGAATAGACATAGGATAAAGGGGTACGGGCTACGCAGAAGCAAAAGGTATTTATATCAGAAAGGCATCAGGGTGGGCTGAAGGCCCTGTTTCTGAGCGTATTGTTCTTTGTTCTCTGAAATGATCCAAATACTAAACATGCATGTCAGTATAGTTTAAAACTTCCAGACAGGCAAGAATCACTATGTTAATAGCTTCAGCAGACCTGGTTTATACGGAGGAAGACAGAACTGAAAGATCAATGAATTTGATGCAGCTTCATGTGTTACTGAAAGTACTATTATGCAATGAACTACATAAAGAGAACATAGGGAAAGGTAAGAGGTGCACGACATAGAAAATTCTGAAGCAAAAAGATGAAAATAATGACAAATATGGATTTCAATATTAGTTGGAGCAATCATAAGAAGTTTTATTGTGATAAATGTGATAGCGATGGATTCACTCAGCTTTGCTATGCTGGCTTGTGCTTACAGTCATACAGTCATAGTATCATAGAGATACACTAGACGGAAACAGACCTTTTGGTCCAACTCGTTCATGCACATTATATATATATAATTGTAGTTCCATTTGCCAGGATTTGGCCCTCTAACCCCTTCCTATTCATATACCCATCCAGATGCCTCTTAAATGTTGCAATTGTACCAGCCTCTACCACCTCTTCCGACAGCTCATTCCATACACATACTATCCTCTGCGTGAAAACGTTGCCCCTTACGTCTCTTTTATATCTTTCCCCTCTCACCATAACCTATGTCCTCTAGTTCTGGACTCCCCCACCTCACGGAAGAGACCTAATCAATTTATCCTAGCTATGCCTCATGATTTTATAAACCTCTATAAGGTCATCCCTCAGCTTCTGATGCTCCAGGGAAAATAGCTCCAGCGTATTCAGCGTCTCCTGATATCTCAAACCCTTCAACCCTGGCAACATCTTTGTAAGTATTTTCTGAATTCTTTCAAGTTTCAAGACATCCTTCCTATTGGAGGGAGACCAGAATTGCATGCAATACTCCAAAAGTTGCCCAACTAATGTCCTGTCCAGCCTCAATGTGACGTCCCAACTCCCATGCTCAATGCCCTGACCAAAGAATACCAGCTATCCTTAGTAGCCACACATGTGGATGAAAAGCAAAATGAGTTCGACTGGGACAACACTATTATTATAGGACAAGCCAAACAGAGAACAGCCAGGGAATTCCTAGAGGCATGGCACTCATCCACAGATTCTATCAACAAACACATCGACCTGGACCCAATATACCAGCCACTGCAGCGGACAGCTGGAACTGACAATCGGAAGCGGCAGATTCAAACCACTATAAATGCCAGAGGAAAGATCACAGAAGCGCTTCACAGGAGGCTCCCAAGCACTGAGGATGTCACCTAGACATGGGACAAAACATCTGCAACACAAATTCCCAGTACAGCGAACAGAACCACAACAAAGCATACCAAATGCCTTCTTCACTATCCTATCTACCTGCAACTCCACTTTCAAGGAACTGTAGCCCTGCACTCCAAGGTCTCTTTGATCAGCAATGAGCTAATTGGTTAAAATGTTATCCACTCAGTACAGAAGATAAATGCATGGTTAAGGATTATAAGCACTGCTTGTTTAAAGTTTGATGGTAACAGCACATTGAGCTGCAACGATGTACCCTCCAGTGAGCTACTTCTGCTGCTGAACACAATCTTCTTTGAAAATCACACGAATTAAATTTGACATTGTGAGCATGTTAAGCAATCATTGGCAACAGCATATCAATTGACTTTCCAATCAGGCCCATGCTGTATCACCCGAATAAAATGTGAGGTTTATTGTCAGTCACCTACACAAGCATTAATGACATCAAGTAATTAGAATCAGAGAGGAAAAGGGAAAATTGTCTTAAATTTACACTGATAATTTACTTTTATTGCTTATTAAAAGTCAAAAACCCTGCAAATGGCTAAATTAGAGATCAAGCTTAATTAGGTGATTTGGTTAAATTAACTGAGATAATATGTTGAGAGTATAAATTAAGAGTGCAAAAGCTCGTAAGCCCTCCAAACCATTATCACCACTCAGTGAGACAATGGTTGAACTTTGACTTCACCATTCTGTTTCACTATTTCTGTATCCCTTAATGTTTTTAATCAGTAGAAATTTATCTATTTCTTTCTTGAACATACTCAACCCCTGAGTTTCTACAGCCAGTTGGAATGGAAATTCCAAAAATTCAACAGCCTTTGCAAGGATAAATTTCTCCTCATCTGACTCCTAAATCCTCTGCCCCTCATTCTGATACTGTGTTCATTAAGTTCAAAACGTGGCCTATTTAATAGAAGTGACATACTGTTTGTGCACAGGAACCTATTAAGGATTGTATTCAAGCCTGGACCCATTTTTCAATCACTGGGAGTATGGGGAGCCAATCGTTCCCTGTTGTTTTCTCCATGTCAATGTCTCTATGGCTCATTGTTAACTTGTGAACCTATCTGTATTCTTTTATCCTGAAACAAAAAAACAGGAATTGTTGGAAAATCTCTGCAGATCTGGCAACATCTGTGGAAAGAAATCAGAGTTGGGGGGGGGTGGTCCAATGATCTTCCTTCAGAACTCAAGATATTTTTATCCTGAGTATAAATAGTTGTGTTCATTTGAAATGTTGCCTTCCTTCATTTGTTGTGTTGATTGCAAAACCAAATATTCAACAATATGTCTCCCTTTTTGGCAATATTTAAGGGCTGGACTGTCATGCAACGACTTATATGTTGAATGTTCAGGAGAATGGCCACAAAGTGTCATCCATCAAGTGGTAGAATGGAATGAAATAGCAGACAGTAAGAAAGTATGGTGAAAGCTCTGACAATGTTTTCTTACCTCCGACAACAATCATATGCAGGAGAAAGAGCCTCTGAGAGGGAAGTCTACAGTAGCAGTCCCAACAGAGGTTAAAGTGTGAATTGAAAGTGCACAATCATCACGACACGATGAAACGTGGGCGATCAAATTGTCTTGAAACTGAGCTCGAAGCAGAATCCTCGTGAAGTTTTATTGCCTTTAATAGAATTGATGATAAACTAATAAATGATTAAAAGTAGAGAGTTAGATCGTTGGAGAGAATTTGGAACTTATTCTGAGGTGCCAGCTTTCAGGCAACTTATGAACTGTTAATTACTTCTCATGGGCTAGTATTGTGGAATTTGAGAAATGTGTTTGTAATAAAATTAGAGTCCAATTTAAGAATGGTACACTTTTACTCGGTTGTTGAAATACTTAGTTTAAACATAGAGTCATAGAGATGTACAGCATGGGAACAGACTCTTCAGTCCAACCTGTCCAAACAGACCAGATATCCCAACCCAATCTAGTCCCACCTGCCAGCACCCGGCCCATAAACCTCCAAACCCTTGCTATTCATATACCCATCCAAATGCCTCTTAAATGTTGCAATTGTACCAGCCTCCACCACTTCCTCTGGCAGCTCATTCCATACACGTACTACCCTCTGCATGAAAACCTTGCCCCTTCGGTCTCTTTTATATCTTTCCCCTCTCACCCTAAACCTATGCCCTCTAGTTCTGGACTCCCCAACCCAGGGGGAAAAGACTTTATCTATTTATCCTATCCATGCCCCTCATAATTGTGTAAACCTCTATAAGGTCACCCCTCAGCCTCTGACACTCCAGGGAAAACAGCCCCAGTCTGTTCAGTCTCTCCCTGTAGCTCAAATCCTCCAACTCTGGCAACAGCCTTGTAAATCTTTTCTGAACCTTTTCAAGTTTCACAACATCTTTCCGATAGGAAGGAGACCAGAATTGCACGCAATATTCCAACAGTGGCCAAACCAATCTTCTGTACAGCCGCAACATGACCTCCCAACTCCTGTACTCAATACTCTGACCAATAAAGGAAAGCATACCAAATGCCTTCCTCACTATCCTATCTACCTGCAACTCCACTTTCAAGGAGCTATGAACTTGCACTCCAAGGTCTCTTTGTTCAGCAACACTTCCTAGGACCTGACCATTAAGCGTATAGATCCTGCTAAGATTTGCTTTCCCAAAATGCAGCACATCACATTTATCTGAATTAATCTCCATCTGCCACTTCTCAGCCCATTGGCCCATCTGGTAAAGATCCTGTTTACATCTGAGGTAACCCTCTTCGCTGTCCACTACCCCTCCAATTTTGGTATCATCTGCAAACTGACTAACTGTACCTCTTATGCTTGCATCCAAATCATTTATGTAAATGACAAAAAGTAGAGGACCCAGCACCGATCCTTGTGGCACTCCACTGGTCACAGGCCTCCAGTCTGAAAAACAACCCGCCATCACCACCCTCTGTCTTCTACCTTTGTGCCAGTTCTGTATCCAAATGGCTAGTTCTCCCTGTATTCCATGAGATCTAACCTTTCTAATCAGTCTCCCGTGGGGAATCTTGTCGGACGCCTTACTGAAGTCCATATAGATCACATCTACTGCTCTGCCCTCATCAATCCTCTTTGTTACTTCTTCAAAAAACTCAATCAAGTTTGTGAGACATGATTTCCCACGCATAAAGCCATGTTGACTATCCCTAATCAGTCCTTGCCTTTCCAAATACACGTACATCCTGTCCCTCAGGATTCCTTGCAACAACTTGCCTACCACCGAGGTCAGACTCACTGGTCTATAGTTCCCTGGCTTGTCTTTACCACCTTTCTTAAACAGGGGCATCACGTTTGCCAACTCCAGTCTTCCGGCATCTCACCTGTGACTATCGATGATGTAAATATCTCAGCAAGAGGCCCAGCAATCACTTCTCTGGCTTCCTAGAGTTCTCGGGTACACCTGATCAGGTTCTGCAAATTTATCCACCTTTAACCGTTTCAAGAAATCCAGCACTTACTCCTCTGTAATCTGGACATTTTGCAAGATGTCACCATCTATTTCCCTACAGTCTATGTCTTCCATATCCTTTTCTACAGTAAATACTGATGCAAAATATTCATTTAGTATCTCCCCCATTTTCTGTGGCTCCACACAAAGGCCACCTTGTTGATCTTTGAGGGGCTCTATTCTCTCCCAAGTTACCCTTTTGTCCTTAATATGTTTGTAAACACCCTTTGGATTCTTCTTAAATTATTTTCCAAAGCTATCTCATGTCCCCTTTTTGCCCTCCTGATTTCCCTCTTAAGTATACTCCTATTTCCTTTATACTCTTCTAAGGATTCACTCAATCTATCCTGTCTATGCCTGACATATGATTCCTTCTTTTTCTTAACCAAACCCCCAATGTCTTTAGTCATCCAGCATTCCCTAGACCTACCAGCCTTCCCTTTCACCCTGACAGGAATATACTTTCTTTGGATTCTTGTTATCTCATTTCTGAAGGCTTCCCATTTTCCTGCCGTCCCTTTACCTGCGAACATCTGCCCCCAATCAGCTTACTTACCTAATATCATCAAAATTTGCCTTTCTCCAATTTAGGACTTCAACTTTTAGATCTGGTCTATCCTTTTCCATCGCTATTTTAAAACGAATAGAATTATGGTCGCTGGCCCCAAAGTGCTCTCCCACTGACACCTCAGTCACCTGCCCTGCCTTATTTCCCAAGAGTAGGTCAAGTTTTGCACCTTCTCTAGTAGGTACATCCACATACTGAATCAGAAAATTGTCTTGTACGCACTGAAGAAATTCCTCTTCATCCAAACATTTAACACTCTGGCAATCCCAGTCTATGTTTGGAAAGTTAAAATTCCCTACCATTACTACCCTATTATTCTTACAGATAGCTGAGATCTCCTTACAAGTTTGTTTCTCAATTTCCCTCTGACTATAAGGGGTCTATAATACAATCCCAATAAGGTGATCATCCCTTTCTTATTTCTCAGTTCCACCCAAATAACTTCCCTGGATGTATTTCCAGGAATATCCTCCCTCAGTACAGCTGTAATGCTATCCCTTATTAAAATTGCCACTCCCCCTCCTCTCTTGCCTCCCTTTCTATCCTTCCTGTAACATTTGTATCCTGGAACATTAAGCTGCCAGTCCTGCCCATCCCTGAGCCATGTTTCTGTAATTGCTATGATATCCCAGTCCCATGTTCCTAACCATGCCCTGAGTTCATCTGCCTTCCCTGTTAGGCCCTTTGCATTGAAATAAATGCAGTTTAATTTATTAGTCCTACCTTGTCCCTGCCTGCCCTGACTGTTTGACTCGCTTCTGTTCTCAACTGTACCAGTCTCAGATTGATCTCTTTCCTCACTATCTCCCTGGGTCCCACCCCCCCCCCCCCCACCCCCACTCCCCCCCCCCCACCTTACCAGTTTAAATCCTCCCGAGCAGCTCCAGCAAATTTCCCTGCCATTATATTCGTCCCCTTCCAATTTAGGTGCAATCAGTCCTTCTTGTACAGGTCACTTTTACCCCAAAAGAGATTCCAATGATCCAAAATGTGAATCCTTCTCCCATACACCAGCTCCTCATCTGCTCTATCCTCCTATTCCTGCCCTCACTAGCTCGTAGCACTGGGAGTAATCCAGATATTACTACCCTTGAGGACCTCCTTTTTAAATTTCTGCCTAACTCTCTGTAATCTCCCTTCAGAGTCTCATCCTTTTTCCTTCCAATGTCGTTGGCTCCAATGTGGACAATGACTTCCTGCTGACCCCTCTCCCCCGTGAGAACATTCTGCACCCTCTCTGAGACATCCTTGATCCTGGCACCAGGGAAGCACCACACCATTCTGCTTTTTCTCTGCTGGCCACAGAAACGTCTGTCTGTACCTCGGACTACAGAATCCCCTAACACAATTGATCTCTTGGAAACCGATGTACCCCTCGTTGCATTACAGCCCGTCTCAATACCAGAAACTTAGCTGTTCGTGCTACGTTCCCCTGATAATCCATCACCCCCTACATTTTCCAAAACAGCATACCTGTTTGAAATGTGTACATCCACAAAAGACTCCTGCCCTAGGTGCCGACCTCTCTCACCCTTCGTGGAGTTAACCCATCTATGTGACTGTATCTGAGACATTCCCCTCTTCCTATAACTGCCACCCATCACATACTGTTGCTGTTGCAAATTCCTCATCGCTTCTATCTTTCTCTCCAACCGATCCATTCTACCTGATAAGATTTGCATCCAACAGCATTTATGGCAGATATAATCCACAGTAACCCTTAAACTCTCTTTAAACTCACACATCGGACAAGAAGTACATATCACTGCAAAGGCCATTTTTGCGCCTTCACAATCTACAGACCCAGAAAATTACACCGTCTTATCCCGCTACAAAACACTGCACCAGGTTAAATTAATAGTTATGGCTTATATTTTAAGTTTAATCAATAGACTTATCTCCAAAAGCATATAATCAAGAAAGAACCCACTATACTCACTACTGCAGCCTTTCTGTTGGACAGACTTAAAACAACAATTAACTTATCTGATTCTGTTGTGAATTTCACCCAACAGTTCCTCCAAGATTAGTTGTGAAATTCACTGTTTGTTAATTTTCCCAGACACACTCCTATGTCCAGCGATACATGAATTCAAAACCAGCAAAGGCAGTAACTGTGCAGGTTCTCTCTCTCTCTCTCTCTCTTTCTACTGCACTGCCCTCATGCAGAGGAGTTATGGAATAACTTTAAATCAACAAATCATATTTAGACCACACTCAGAACAGGAGAAAATGTGCACTGCAAATGCTGGAGATCAGAGTCGAAAGTGTGATGCTGGAAAAGCACAGCCAGTCAGGCAGCATCTGAGGAGCAGGAGAGTCGACGTTTCGGGCAAAAGCCCTTCATTATGCTCAGAACAATCTGGTTCATCATATTAAGTTATCACAAAAAGGTGAAGTTATATTTAAAGAAAAGACAGTCTAATGTGAAGCTGATTGGCCAAATTAGGTATTTGTGAGCTGAGAGTTGTGCATGTTTTATGAATAAATAAAACATTGAAAAAAAATAAACCTGGAGATGTGAGTTTATAACTTAGGTGACCAATTGAGCAAATAATTTCTAGTGTTCCTTAACATGTTGACACTTTGGCTGGTTGAATTTGAATGCTGCTGGTTTTATCACTGAGTGAAAAATGGTACAAGTTTGTGTTAACCTTAGAAAGCCAAGAAAATAAAAAAAGTTGTCAGAAGTAATTTCAGCCATGGAATCTGAGAGATTCAAAGATAGTTTATCCATTGAATTTTATTTGGTAATTATTCCATGTGGGATAATGCACACTCTAAGATGCGAGAGAGAGAAAATTTGACATATTGATGATGCCAGATTGAGACAAACACTGGAGGGAATGAAAATCTCTTAAAACAATTATGGATGACTCTCTTTTTTTTGTAAATATATTTATTAGCAAATTTTTTTTAACTTAACAAACATAAAATTATTGAAAAAAAAATCTATAGCAAATATCAGTATAATAAAAAGAAAAAAAACACAAATTACAATACAACTGCTATCTACTAACTACGAATCTACCCTATAATACAAAGCAGACCCTAACACTGTGCAAAGCAACACCAACAAAAAAGCGATAAAAAAAACCACAAAATACAGAACAGCTATGTTCGGCGCAAAGCTCCCAAACAAAGGAACGGGAGCATTGTATATATACCCGTACTAACTCGGGAGACCCTCTCCAGGGTCCAGGGCTTGACAAATCTAATCATCCTGGTTAACTATTTAAAAAAAAATGTTTGTATGGAGATGTAATTGGGGTTGTGGGGAAGCAGAGTCCCACAGTATAATGGTCTGACCAGAATATGAAAGATCTTTCTAATTTTGTTTTGCAATGCTTGAAATTACTCCTTCTTTATTGGATCCTCTTCCTTCTATTTAATTTCATATCAGTTGCATAGCTATATGTACATGATGGGCATTAACTAAGGTTTCAAAAATGAAACATTAGTTTGTGCAGCATACCACTTCTGAATATAAAAGTAGAAAAAGACATTGGTTCTTGTGGTGCGCTGGAAGAGTTTCTATCTCTGAGCCTGAGGCTGGATTCAAACCATAATCGCACCTGAGATTTGTCATATCATCTCTGAACAAATTGATTAAAAATACATGTACTGTGATCCTGAGAAGGTAACAAACATATAATAAAAGAGTAAGCAAGAATGTTTCCAATGTGTCTGAGTTGTGGGCTGGGGTTCCTTCAAATTCTACCCTACTTAAAATAAGTGTGCCACAGCAAACAAAACAAGAGGTGCCAGTGTTTTGTAGCACAGTGGTAGTGACCCTGCTGCTGGACCAGAAAACCTGGGTTCAAGTCCCTCCTGCTCCAGAGCTGTGTCATTGCATGTTTGAATGGTTTGATTTTAAAATAAAAAGAGACTTTGGGTTTTAGTGGCCCAGTGGTATGGTTCCTATCGCTAGGTCAGAAGATCTGGATTGAGACCAAACCTGGCATGAAGATCTATCATAAAATGTCCAACAAGATTGATTAAAACAACAGACATTAAGGTCTTGTGGTGCAGTGGTAGAATTCCTATGTTTGGGCAAAAAAGTCTGACTTCAAATGCTGCTTGAGGATACAATGGCCATGGAGGTATGTGACCTAGCATCTTGGTGACTTTCTTGAATAGAGTCCTGTGACTCTGTGGTGCTGTCCCTACTCCTGGGCTGAATGTCTGGATTCAAGTCCCAGCGGGTCTGCTGCATATGACAGGGCAATTTACCATAACCAATCCACCTTACCTGCACATCTTACCAGGTAAATTTACTCAATTTCAAGCACGTTCAGTGACAATTGATCAGCACTATGCTGTATAAATACTCAAATTAAGACAAAATACACAGAGACCCTATGTAAAAGAAATATTGATTATAGACATTTTTAAGTAATGGAATTTCAGTTTTACCAAATGCCGTACTGGGATTTGAACTCATGTCCCCAAATAGTTCCTGGATTACTGGGCCTTTGACATTGCCATCTATACCCCAACATTAATTGCGATTTTTAAAAGAAGGCTAATGTACAATTAAGTACAAAGTTAAAAATCACACACACCAGGTTATAGTCCAACAGGTTTAATTGGAAGCACACGAGCTTTCGGAGCGTCACTCCTTCATCAGGTGGTAGTGGAGGACATAATTGCAAGACACAGAATTTATAGCAAAAGTTTACAGTGTGATGTAACTGAAATTATACATTGAATAATACCTTGATTATTTGTTGAGTCTTTCATCTGTTCGAATACCATGATAGCTTCACTTCTTTCACAAGTAAATCACAAAACCTTTTGTTTTTAAAGTTGCATTCTCAGGTTAGCTGTAACAATTGGTGATAGCTAGACAATATGTTGAAGGTGTTAGCCCCCTGTGTTCTCTGTCTGTGCCACAATGTATAGTCTTGATGAAGGGCTTATACCTGAAACAGCGATTCACATTCCTGAAATGTCGATTCTCCTATTCCTCGGATGCTGTCTGACCTGCTGTGCTTTTTCAGCACCACACTCTTCGACTCTGACCTTATGTGCCAGCTCTGCTACTTGCTGGTCAAACTTGAACATTAGGAGATTGTGAGCATGAGGTGGATGTCAGCGCAAATCATGGATGTGCTGGTGAGGTAGATGTGCTGATATGACATGTCTGTGTAATGACAAAGGTACGCTGACTCCTGATAGCTCTAAGTGTGAGGTTACAGTGAAGTCAAAGATGGCATGCAGAGTGCAAGAGATTGTCAACCTCTTCTGAGCTGCATTCTGATTCTTTGAAGCTAACCCTGGGTGCTGACCCCATATGCAATATTTTTCTGAACTGAAAGGGACCTGCTGGGAAGATATTTTTCAGTCAACATTTGGGAAGAGGGGTTTTATTTTGACCCAAGGTCTTAAAGCACAATGTCTCGTAAGCATTGTTTAATTTTGGGATCAGTTGGAATCTCTGTGGAAGGGTGGATGTTACCAACTCAGCTTCCTCTGTTGCTCCTCCCATGCAGGAGTGAAATGGTACCTTAATCCTTTAAGTACAGGGCCAGAACAGATAACCCTGTTGCCAAGAGAGCTAGAACTAGATATAATCACAATGTTTAAGACACAAACAGGGAATAGAGGGGTACCGACCATGTGCAGGCAGGTGGGAGTAGTTTACAGTAGCAGGACAGTCAGTACAGACATGATGAGCTGAAGGGCCTGTTACTGTGTTCTAATGCTCTATCCTTTATGTATTCCCACATATCCCTGAGATTATTTCATCCCTTATCCATCTTTGCCCTTAAAAATATTTAAATATTCTGCATCCGCTGCCTTCTGAGAAAGGGAATTCCAAACACTTACAACTTTCAGTGAGAAATGTTTCCTCATCTCCTCCATTTTAGATGGATGCCCCCTTATTTTTCAACTATTACTGCAAGTTCTAGACTCTTTCAAAAGAAAACAAGCTTTCAAAATCCACCTGGTTACGTTCTCTCAGGATTTTAAATGTTTCAATTAAGTCACCTCTGGCTCTTCTGAACTCCCAGAGGATACAGGTCTGTCTATCCTTTCCTCATAGGCAATTTGCTCATTCCATGTTATCTTTACACATAACAGTATGATTCTGAATCTTGTTGGAATATAATTTAAATCAGCAGCAGAAAATAATGTAAATTTTGTGAGTTTTCAAGAAGAGGTTGGGATACCTGCAATAAGGCTTTAAAATATGCCTAACCTTTTAAAACCTGGAAATGTATACAAACAGTAACTGGGTTTCACTTAGTCATAGAGTCATAGAGATATACAGCATCAAAACAGACCCTTCAGTCCAACTCTTCCATGCCGATCAGATATCCTAACCTAATTCAGTCTCATTTGCCAGCTCTTGGCCCATATCCCTCCAAACCCTTCCTATTCATACACCCATCCAGATGCCTTTTTTAAATGTTGCAATTGTACCAGCCTCTACCACTTCCTCTGGCAACTCATTCCATACATGTACCACCCTCTGTGTGAAAAAGTTGCCACTTAAGCCCCTTTTAAATTTTTCCCCACTTACCTTAAACGTATGCCCTCTAGTTCTGGACTCCCCCACACCAGGGAAAAGGCTTTATCTATTTATCCTATCCATGACCCTCATGATTATATAAACCTCCATAAGGTCATCCTCAGCCTCAAACGCTCCACGGAAAACAGCCCCAGCCTGTTCAGCCTCTCTCTGTAGCTCAAATCCTCCAACCCTGGCAACATCCTTGTAAATCTTTTCTGAACCCTTTCAAGTTTCACAACATCTTTCCAATAGGAAGGAGACCAGAACTGCAAGCAATATTCCAACGGTGGCCTAACCAACATCCTGTATAGCCACAACATGACCTCCCAACTCCTATACTCAATACTCTACCAATAAAGAAAAACATACCAAACACCTTCTTCATTATTCTATCTACCTGCAACTCCACTTTCAAGGAGTTATGAACCTGCACTCCAAGGTCTCTTTGTTCAGCAACACTCCCAGGGACCTTACCATTAAGTGTATAAGTTCTGCTCTGATTTACCTTTCTAAAATTCAGCACCTCGATTTATCTAAATTAAACTCCATCTGCCACTCCTCAACCCATTGGCCCATCTGATCAAGATCCCATTGTACTCTGAGGTAAGCTTCTTCGCTGTCCACTACATCTCCAATTTTGTTGTCATCAGCAAACTTACTAACTATACCTCCTGTATTCACATCTTAATCATTTATATAAATGATGAAAAGTAGTGGACCCAGCACTAATTAATTCTTGAATTAATATTTACATTAATGCATTGGGATGCATAGCCAATTCAGCTAACCTGCCCATCTTTGGATTATGGGAGGAAACCAGAGCACCTGGAGGAAATCCACACAGACAAGGGTAGAATCCACACACACAGTCGCCTGAGGCTGGAATCGAACCCGGGTCCCTGGCGCTATGAGGCAGGAGTGCTTAACACTTGGGAACAGCATTACGAAGCAAAGAGTGGTTAAAGGTGCAGATTAACATGATTTAACTGAATACCAGAACAGATGCAAGGGACTCATCCTATGATGACAAAAGTAGGGATTGCAAATGCTGGAGATTAGAGTCGAGAGTGTGGTGCTGGAAAAGTACAGCAGGTCAGGCAGCATCCGAAGAGCAGGAAAATCAATATAATGTCGATTCTCCTGCTCCTTGGATGCTACCAGACCTGCTATGTTTTTCCAGCACCACACTCTCGACTCATCCTATGATGGTGGACTGCACTAAATAATGTGTGCAGAAGTGAGAAATGTTTCAACTCGTGCCAAAAGCTGAAATGTCCCTCATTAACAAACAGGTACAAATATCTGGAAAACTGAAGAAACTGATGCCAACTGGTATTGATTGATAACATCTGGATCTGTCTTTCCAAAGGCAAAAAAACTAACTCCAGAAGGACCAATGAGGTTCTAGCAAATAAACTGTTAAATTCATCAATGGTTTCCTCATTAAAAAGGAACAACTTGAGACTCTGTTTCATTATCTAGTGATTCTGAAACATATATAACCAGATAGGAAACTTCTATTGTATTTCTTGATAGCAACCATGAATGAATGGTTTTATTGTCATGTGTATTTTGCAATGAGAAAAACAGCTAAATACATCGAAAATCATTACCAATATTGCCATGATCAAATGTCATTTTGATTAACTTTAAGAATAAGTCTTTTTTTAAAAAAAGGAAGGATAATGCTTAAAGAGAGTCCATTAGTCCCGAGCCAGCTCATCATTAACAACACCTACACCAGTTTCCTCCCACAGTCCAAAGATGTGTGGGTTAAATGGATTGGCCATGTTACATTGCCCATGGTGCTCAGAACTGTGCAGACTAGGTGGGTTAGCCATGGGAAACGCAGGGTTACAGGGACAGGATAGGGCAGTGAGTCTGCATGGGATAGTCTTTGGAGGGTCGGTGCGCACTCGATGGGCTGAATGGCCTGCTTCCACATGGTAGGGATTCTAGCTTCTAACCACCATCTCTCCTCTACCTCCATGCCACAGTCTACACTGGATCAATTTTAAGGACATCTGCAGCAACCATAAGTGAGGGAATTACTGCAGCAAGTTTAAAATGAATGTACAATGTTAAGGCAGTCTGCCCTTACGTTGTTTGAACAAGACATTCGACACCTGGTTGCAAATTATAAATTAATGCAGATTTTGGATAGTCTGAAGCTGTCAAAGAATCATCATATCCACCTTAGAAAGGAAAATACAGCATAAGTTGGAAAGAATGATTTAGTCTTGAGATAAGTGACTTGCCATTGCTGAACAGAATAAAAGATGTTGAGCAGATATGTAACTTTTTCAATGTATGTATGATTGAAATATGGAGATTTCTTGAATCAACCTGCTCAGAGATGTTATGACACATATCTGGGAGATATGGAATCCAGAACATTTAACCCAGAAGCCAGGAAACTAAAAGCTCTATGACTAGAAGGGGTAGGTTTTCTCTAACTCTCTGACTGTACAAGCAAGTGGGACTTGAACTAGGCCTGGCTCAATGGGAGGGACACGATCACTCAGCCAAAAGAGTCACTAAACATTATTTCGATATTTTCTAACAAACTGTTCAGAAATATTACATATAGAGTCAAAGAGTCATAGAGATTAACAGCAAGAAAACAGACCCTTCGGTCCAACCTGTCCATGCCAACCAGATATCCCAACCCAACCTAGTTCAATTTGCCAGCACTTGGCCCATATCCCTCCAAACCCTTCCTATTCATATACCCATCCAGATGGCTTTTAAATGTTGCAATTGTACCAGCCTCCACAACTCCCTCTGGCAGCTCATTCCATACACGTGCCACCCTCTGCGTAAGAAAGCTGCCCTTTAGGTCTCTTTTATATCTTTCCTCTCTCATCCTAAACCTATGCCCTCTAGTTCTGGACTCCCCAACCCCAGGGAAAAGACTTTGTCTATTTACCCTATCCATGCCCCTCATAATTTTGTAAACCTCTATAAGGTCACCCCTCAGCCTCCGATGCTCCAGGGAAAAAGCCCCAGCCTGTTCAGCCTCTCCCTGTAGCTCAGATCCTCCAACCCTGGCAACATCCTTGTAAATCTTTTCTGAACCCTTTCACGTTTCACAACATCCATAGATGCAAATGGAACCCAGGAGCAAGGAAATTACCATGGCACATGAAAAACCTTGCGGCGGCACAGTAGCTCAGTAGTTAGCACTGTTGCCTCACACTGCCAGAGACCCGGGTTCAATCCCTGCCTCGGGTGACTGTCTGTGTGGAGTTTGCACATTCTCCCTGTGTCTGGGTGGGTTTCCCCCGGGTGCTCCAGTTTCCTCCCACAGTCAAAGATGTGCAGGTCAGGTGAATTGGCCATGCTAAATTGCCCGTAGTGTGAGGTACATTAGTCAGGGATAAATGTAGGGGAATGGGTCTGGGTGGGTTACTCTTCGGAGGGTCGGTATGGACATGTTGGGCTGAAGGGCCTGTTTTCACACTGTAGGTAATCTAAAAATTGGGTACATACATTCAAAGCAACCTGTTCAGAGATGCTGTTACACACTTCTGGCATATGTGAGACTGGAAACCAGGTCTTCTTGTTCAGGAATGGATACCACCACTGCACCATGAGCCCTCTAGACGAGAAGGAGTATTGTTAACAGCTGTATTTCTAAGAGGTGTATTGTTAAATAATACTTCTCCCCAAAGCTGGTAAAGATAATGTTTAATTTGGACTTTAAGTATTGTCTGGTTATTTCTTGTAATTCACAATTCTGAACAGTAAGGCTTTTGTCCGAAACATCGATTTTCCTGCTGTGCTTTTCCAGCACCAATATAATCTTGACTCTAATCTCCAGCATCTGCAGAACCCACTTTCACCTACTTGAACAGTACAATAGCCTGTTAGGGACAAATAAAAGCTTATACATTGTCAAAAGAACAAGAACCATTGGAAACATGCTGATATGTGCATTAAAAAATAGTGGTGCACCATTTGATCTTGAAATATAGTTTTATTTCCTTTTTTTTGGATTTGTCTGAACTTAATCTTTCATCAAGCACGCAGTATTAGAAATCTTCAAGTGGCAGGAAGTTAAAGTGGCTGTGCTATCTTACAAAGTTATTATGCAGTTTGAAATTGCTTGAAGTGATGATAATAAATTCACTGGGGCTCTATGATCACCTGAAGGTAACACACCATTACTGGTGACTGCACACTTAAAAAAAATGACAGCAAAGCCTGTGTAATTAGATCCTCTATATTTCAGAAGCCAAATTCTGTGAATTGCAGAGATGAAATTAAGCAGTTTAACAAATTTAAAGCATCCCCTGTTCCAAAGTGATTTCATCCATGTGGTTAGGAATCAAAATTAAATATTTTTTATATTTAGCTTAACAGGTTTCTATTAAACCAAACAATGCTATCAGCATGAAATGATGCTACTATAAGATTTCACTCACTGAGGTAGCTTTAGCCTGTTATTCACTGCTTGTTTGTACCAGTGGTGTGAATTGTGGAATTTATTTATTATTAAATGATGCGGGAGTTAATCAAACCAAATCTGCATGGAATTAGTCCACAATAACACCAGGGATATTGTGAAGAGGTGCACAATTTTTGTTGAACTTTAAGCCGAATCTTAGAGAGCTTCAGCATCCCTCAATCCGACAAACAAAATAAATAATATTTTCTCTGGCCTCCAGCCACAACTCTTTCTCCACTACATCAATGATATCATTGTTCTTCCTTCTCTCATCTGGAATTGGAAAGGTTAATCGATTTTTGGTCCAATTTCCACTATGCCCTCACTTGCACCTGGTCCACCTCTGACCCCTCCCTTCCCTTCCTTGACATCTCTGTTTCCATTTCTGGGGAAAGACTGGCTACTAACATTCACTATGAACCCACTGATTCCCACAGCTACCTGGCCTATAAATCCTCACATCCTGTTTTCTGTTAAGACTCCAGTCTATTCCCTCAGTTCCCATGTCTTCATTGCATATGTTCCAATGAGGCCAATTTTGAAAAGGGAACGTCCAAAATGTCTACCTTCTTCCTCAACCGAAGCACTGTTGTTGATAGGGCCCTCAAAAGGGTCCAATCAATCTCCCGCACTTCCACCCTCATCCCCTTTATTCCTGCCCATAACAGTGATAGGATTCCTCTTATCCTTACCTACCTCCCGACCAACATCCACATCCAGAAGATCATCAGTCACCATTTCCACCACCTCCAGTGAGATGCCACCACCTGACACGTATTCCCCTCCCCTCCCTTGTCCACCTTCCACAGGGACCGTTCTCTCCGTGACACCCTGGTCCACTCTTCCATCAATCCCAACACACCCTTCACATCCCCATGGCACCGTCGCCTGCAACCACCAAAAGTGTAACACCTGCCCATTTACCTCCTCCCTCCTCAGTGTCCAAGGGCCCAAACATACCATCCATACCTATCATCCTAACATTCACTGATTGCAACGTGGTCTCCCCTACCCTGGGGATACAAAGTGGAGACTGTGTGAGTGACCGCTTCGCAGAGTATCTACACTCTGCCTGCAAAACAAAAGACCCTGAGCTCCCAGTTGCCTGACACTTTAACACACTGTCCTGTTCCTTGGCCAACATCTCTCTCTCTCAGGCTTGCTGCAGTGCTCCAACAAAGCTCAGTGCGAGCTGGAAGAACAGCAACTCATTGTTCACTTGGGAACCCTGCAGCCCTCCGGACTTGATATCGAGTTCAATAATTTTAGGGTCTGAACTCCCCCATATTACACTCACTAGGCCTTGATATCTTGATATCACATTGTCTGCCATCATACAATTCCTAGCTACTCACCCTCCCAGCCAAATCATTATCAACTCTTTTCACTGTCCAACTCTCTCTCTTTGATCTCTATCCCCACCTATCATTTACCCCTTACCCCCTCCTCCCACCCTATCTTCTGCACATAAACTGGCACTTTTCCCAGCTACATCGGTTCTGAGGCAGGGCCACTGGACTCAAAATATTAACTTTGATTTCTCTCCACTGATGCTGCTAGACCTGCTGAGCTTTCCCAGCAACATCTGTTTTGGTTCTGATTTACAGCACCCACAGTTCTTTTGCTTTTGAAATAATGTTTTAACTTGGTACTTGACATTGTAGAAAATATAATTTGACATTCTACGCATAATGTGTGTTAGATACAATTGCAATTAGCAGAAAGCAGGTTAAATTTAAAGGCAATGGACTAATTTCACTGAAATTAGAAGTTTGCATACACAATAGGCCCAGACAGCATTGCAATTTTGAACGTGTGCTTGGAATAGTCATGTGTGAAGATGCTTTTGAACAAGACACCCCAGGAGCTGAATTTCATTAAAGAGTGTATAGATATGGTGCATGTATTACTTTTTCAATTCACTTAGTCATTATGAAGTTATTGTTTGTATTTCCCACCAAGCAGAACAAATAAATCCCCCAAAGCACAGCAGTAGACAAGGAAAGTTACTTTCCAACAGGCTGAGCTGAACTGAAAATATAAAGTCAGAGGCATTATAAATAGGAGCTTGACTAGACAGATATAATTGTGTGATTGTATCGATATCACCTTTGTACTCTATAATTAAGTGAATATGCCATGGATGAACTGAGACAGCCTGACTGGCTTTTCTTGGCTTGTAATTGCGGCTCAAAGTTTATTTTCCTCCTTTGGTAAGAGATACATTTGAATCATAAACACCGAATGTAATTATAATTTTGTATGTTACTTTTTAAATTAAATGTATTAAACAAATTCAACATTTATTAATACACTATTAATTCATAACTTTTATAAATGACTATATAAGTTCTCCCCGTGTTCTGTGTGGGTTTCCTCTGGGTGCTCCGGTTTCCTCCCACAGTCCAAAGATGTGCAGGTCAGGTGAATTGGCCATACTAAATTGCCCGTAGTGTTAGGTAAGGGGTAAATGTAGGGGGATGGGTGGGTTGCGCTTCGGCGGGTCGGTGGGCACTTGTTGGGCCGAAGGGCCTGTTTCCACACTTGCAATGTAATCTAATCTAATCTAAAGTCTACAGGAATTTTGCAAATTTACTTTGATTAAAATGCATTTTTAAAATTTGTTCATGACGTGTGGGCATTGTTTCTAAATGTAGTGTCCCTAATTGCGCTTATGAAGATAAACATGAACTGTCCTCATGGAGCTCCTTTCATTCCATCATCATAATCTCAAGCAATTTGAAAAACTGTGCAGCTTCTACTTTGCAAAATACCACAGTCACTTTCCACCAGCTAAAAGTTTCCAATGTTCCATTCTTGAAGTGTTGGGACATCCACAGTGATAATAGCAAGGCATCTTCTGACTGATTTTGCTCCAGTGACAGTGAAGATTAGATTCCCTACACTGTGGAAACAGGCCCTTCGGCCCAACAAGCCAACACCGACCCTCCGAAGAGTAACCCACCCAGACCCATTTCCCTCTGACTAATGTACCTAACACTACGGGCAATTTAGCATGGCCAATTCACCTGACCAGTGCATCTTTGGACTGTGGGAGGAAACCAGAGCACCCGAAGGAAACCCACGCAGACACAGGGAGAATGTGCAAGATCCACATAGACGGTTGCCCCAAGCTGGAATCGAAACTGGGACCGTGAGGCAGCACTGAGCCACCGCGCCGCCCGTGTGGCAAGGAGCAAGGACATAATTCGAAGTCATGATGGTAAGTGACTTGGAGGCAAACCTGCAGGCAGTAGTGTTCCCATGTTCTTCTTGAAGTTAAACATTTGGATGGTGCCTTTGCGGGAGCCTGACTGAGTTACTGATGTGCCACTTGTGGATGGCACACATTGCTGCCATTGGGCATTGGTGGCATGGGGAATAGGATGCCAGTTAAACAAGTTGCTTTGTTCTGAATGGTATCAAGCTTTTTGAGTCTTGTTAGAGTTGCACTCATCCAGGCATTCTGCTCATTCTATCACACTCGTGACCTGAGTCCTGTAGGATAAGGACAAGCTTTGGGGAAACAGAGGCGAGTTACTCACCACAGAATTCTTAGTGTCTGACCTGTATGTGTAGCCACAGTATTGATGCGGCTGAACCAGTTTGGTAGCATTCTCTTCAGTGAGTTTTGTATCTCTCAGAGATCAATCTTGCCAGTAGTGGCATTGTCCGTTGTTTTAGCGTGTAGAGTTAAAACGATCTCAAAACCTTTGGTGTCAGTGGAACTGTAATCCTTTTGCCACAAGTGTATTTTGTTTGAACCAACCTTCTTCAGCCTAGGAGAAAGTGAGGACTGCAGATGCCGGAGATCACAGTCAAGAGCGTGGTGCTAGAAAAGCACAACAGATCAAGCAGCATCTGAGGAGCAGGAGAATCGATGTTTCGGGCATAAGTCCTCCCATCAGGAATGAGCGTCACTCCTATCGCCTATTCACCTACTTGCAGAGCATTTCAGAAAACATCTCTGGGACACCTGTACCAATCAACCCCAACGCCCCGTGGCCGAACACTTTAACTCCCTCTCCCACTCTGCCAAGGACATGCAGATCCTGGTCCTCCTCCATCACCACTCCCGATGCCTGGAGGAAGAACGCCCCAACTTCCACCTTGGGACCCTCCAACCCCAGGGCATCAATGTGGACTTCACCAGTTTCCTCATTTCCCCTCCCCCCACCCAGTTACAACCTTCCAGCTCAGCACCGTCCTCATCACCCGTCCCATCTGTCAATCTTCATTCCCAACTATCCGTTCCATCCTTCTCTCCAACCTATTACCTCGATCCCCACCTACATCCACCTATTGCACTCTCAGCTACCTTCCCTCAAGCCCCACCCCCTCCCAATTAATGTTCTACCCCAGAGGCTCCCAGCCTCATTCCTGATGAAGGGGGCTTTTGCCTGAAACGTCGATTCTCCTGCTCCTCGGATGCTGCCTGACCTACTGTGCTTTTCCAGCGCCACACATTCTCTTCTTCGGCTTAACATTACACATGTTCTATTACAGGGACTCCCTAATACCTATCACCTTTCTTTCATCTGTTACCTTTTCTGTAGGTTTAACTTAAGTCCATAGAAGATGTCTTTTCTATGGTTACAGTGAAAAATAGTAAAGTGAGTAAGAGAAAAAGCTTTTGCAAATAAATTTTTCAAATTTACCTCGAAGGCATCAAGTTTGGGAATTAATGTGCAGATCTGGTCGCCCAGCTATCAGAAGGATATTATTAAATTGGAGAGGGTTCAGAAAAGATTGGGTAGGCTGGGAGATTTTTCACTGGAGCATGGGAGGTTGAGGGGTGACTTTCAAGGGGCATAGATAAGGTGAATATAATGAGGGTCTTTTCCCTAGGGCGGGGAAGGTCAAAACTAGGGGACGTATTTTTAAGATGAGGGGAGAAAGTTTAAAAATGACATGAGTGGCAACTTTCTTCACATAAAGAGTGGTCCATGTGTGGAATGAACTGCCAGATGGAATGGTCGATGCAGGTACACTTCCAACATTTAAAAGACATTTGGATAAGTACATGAGTAGGAAAGGTTTAGTGGGTTATGGACCAAACACAGGCAAGTAGGGCTAGTTTAGCTTGGGAGAATGATCAGTGTGGACTAGTTGGACCAAAGGGTCTGTTTCCATGCTGTATGACTGTATGACTCAAAATAATTCTCATAATCTTGATAATTAGGCATTCAGTGATTGTAATGTCATGATATATCAACAGAGGAATATAAGAAATTGGAGCAACAATAGGCCATTCAGCCCCTCAAGCCAACCCTGTCATTCAACAAGGTGATTGGCCTCAGGCCTCAACACCTCTGTGGCAAAACTGAGGACTGCAGATGCTGGAGTCAAGTGGAGTCAAGGGGTATGGAGATAAGGCTGGAACAGGATACTGATTAGGAATGATCAGCCATGATCATATTGAATGGCGGTGCAGGCTCGAAGGGCAGAATGGCCTACTCCTGCATCTATTGTCTATTGTCTATTGTCTATAAATCAGAGTCTAGATTAGAGTGGTGCTGGAAAAGCACAGCAGGTCAGTCAGCATCAAAGGAGCAGGAAAATCGACGTTTCGGGCAGGACCCCTTCATCAGTCCTGATTTTCCTGCTCCTCGGATGCTGCCTGACCTGCTGTGCTTTTTCAACGCCACTCCTTTCAACTGATCTCCAGCCCCCACCTTTTTCTGAGCGCCAAGGGAAGCAAGGTGAGGTAAAGTGAAGCCAGCAGCCAGGAGATGTAAGTGTAGGGGAAGGAAAGCCAGAAAGGTCAGGGTCAGGGGAAGGGAAGCAAGGCCTGAGAATCTGGGCCAGGAGAAATGAGACTGGGAATAACGGAACCAAGGAAAACATGACCTGGGAAGTGGAGGTCATAAAGCCGGGGAAGTGGGTTTGGAGGAAATGGATCCAGAAAATGTGAGGTTAGAAGAAGTAGGGCGGGAGGCATAGTGCAACAGAAGACATGAACAAGAGAGGACAGAGTCAGAAGAAGCTTGGGTTAGAAAGGCAGGACCGAGTGAGGTGTGACCAAAGGACGGAGGGAAGCAAGGCGAGAGGAAACAGAACCAAAGAAAGCAGGGCAGGATGACATGGGGCTGATGGATGTGGAGTTGATGGAAGCAAGACCTGAGGAGGCAGGGTGGAAGCAGTGAGGCCAGAGGATATGCAGCTGGAGGAGATGAGGCTGGAGGATGCAGGTCTGAGAAAAGTGGGGCCATAGGGAAACAACGCAGGAGAAGGTGAAACGACCACACTGCGAGAAGCAGGGCTGGAGAAAACAGGGCAAGGGCTGTGAAGGCAGGGGCTAAAAAGGCCAGAGGTTGGGGAAAGGAGGAAGTGAGGTTGAAGACTCGAGGAGGAAGTGAGGTTGCAAAAGGGGACAGAGGAGGGAGATGGGCTGAAACGTATGAGGGATTTGCAAAAGTGAGCATGACTGCAGAGGAGGAAGAAAGGCTGGACAGGGGAGTGAAGGAGAACAAAGAGAGAAACACTGCAAAGCTGATGGTGACCTGCCAATTAGAAGTGAAGAGTTTCACAGTTTGAATGAAGTGCTGCAAATATGAGCGAGGAGCTGCAAAAGAGGGAGTGGTGATCTACAAATGGGAGAATGCAGTTTAAAGATTTGAACAATGGAATGCTCAGCAAACTGCAAAACATGAAAACATGAAATCACTGAGGTAATGAATTATTTGCAAATCAATGTGGATTCTCTTGCTTAAGGGTGGCTAATTTCAGGAGTTATTTTATCAGGGAGAATGTAGTGACTCCATTGTAATAAATGCTTTGTCAATTGAATAACTTAATCATTTTTTTTAGTTCCATGACAACTTTCATTAATGTGTAATCACATTTCACACTGTGGATAGTCTGTCAGTTATTGGAGCTTCAGTGATTATGTTGGATATAAACTAATACCTTTTAACTGTGACCTCACCATCCACTAGAAGTACTCCACTGATGTTGCCGTTTTTGCACAGAAATGTAAGTCAGTTGTTACTTCTTAAAACAAACTTTTGATGTGAAAATTTTTAGTTGTTATGTGCCAATTTTAAGTTATGTTATTGTAAAGGCAATTAATAGATTTCTGGTGTGTTGTGTTTAGCCTTTAATAGAGTGATGATTATTGAGGATATTGAAGATTTTTTCTAATTCTACTTTGTGTGAGTCCAAATATCTCATATACCAACACAAAAATAGAGAAGGTAATATATCCACGTCACTTAACAAATGAGTTCGTGAGAATGAGATTATTGCTTCTGAAAAGAATAAAGGTACTTTAAGGAAAATCACAAATAGTCCTCAAGAAGATCTTAGGTACAGCCCTTGAAAATCAAAATATTCTTTTTCCTAACCCAACATATGACCTGACCGTCCCCTCTACTCTGACTTGACATCTGATCTGAACCCTCAATCTGACCCCAACCCACTTTATTCATCTGCCATCCTTCTCCCTTATCCAGCTCCAACAATGTTCTCCCTCAACACAGTCATCTGGTACTCAACCAGCTCATACACCTGGCACCCTAACCCATAACTGACCTGCCACTTAACCACTAATGTCATCCTGCTCACTTGGCATCCTACACCTAGTAGTTTAAAACCTATGAGTTTAATCCAGACAAATGTGTGGTGATGCATTTTGGAAGGTCAAGTATGGGTGGAAATTATGCAGTGAATGACAGAAACTTTTGGAGTATTGATATGCGGAGGAATCTGGGTGCGTAGGTCCCCACAGATCACTGAAGATGCAGCATAGGTAAATAACGTGGTTAAAAAAAGGTCTTCATTGGAAGGGGCATTTAGATAAGGACAGACAAGTTATGCTGCAGCTTTATAGAACTTTAGTCAGGCTACTTGGAATATTGTGTTAAAAAATCACACAACACCAGGTTAAAGTCCAACAGGTTTAATTGGAAGCACACTAGCTTTCGGAGCGACGCTCCTTCACCAGGTGATTTCCTGAATACTGTTCCTGTTGCTTCTTGACTTTTCTTTTGGAAGAAATCAGTCGATCTACTCTTCTGACCCAATGTGGAAAAAACCCCTGTTTTAGTTGTTTGAAATCACTGATATGCAAGCTAGGGTATGTAAGTAAGACAAAGGAGTGGGAGCAAGATCGCACAATGTCAACTGTGGTGGTATATTGGCTCAGTGGTTAGCTCTACTACCTCACAGTACCAGGGCATCCGGTTCAATTCTGGCCTTGGGTGACTGTCTGTGTGGAGTTTGCACATTCTCCCTGTGTCTGTGTGGGTTTCAGTCCAAAGATGTGCAGGTTAGGTGAATTGGCTGTGCTAAATTGCCCATTACATTCGGAGGGTTGTTGTGGACTGGTTGGGCCGAAGGGCCTCTTTTCACACTGTAGGGAATCTAGTCTTTTAAAACAAAATCAACGATGGGCTGTCACATTACAGGAAGAACAAGGATGAACACTAGAGGCAAGCCTGCAGACAAGTCTTGTGATGAACAGAAGCTGAAAAAGTCAGAAAAATGTATGGGGTGGAGCAGTTTAAAGAAAAGGAGCTATATTGCAACTAAATTTTTCCCCGACCTGATAGTTTTGAGCAAATAACATGGTTGAAGATATCACATGGCTAACACGAACCATTGAACAGTACTAGAGACACCACAGTAGAAATGATACATAGAAGCAGTTACTTAATAATACACATGGATGCTTGCTACCAATATTGTTCAGAGATAATTGCTTTTCCTCCATGTTTTGATAAAGACAGCACAATTCAGGAAAGTTGCGTGAGTCCAGGTTTTAGCACTTATTTTGATTACATTTCCTCAGAGCCAAAAAGGCTTTGTTCTCTCTGAAATTAAAATGTTTTTAATATTTCATGGAAGGATTAGTTGACTGTTAACCATCTTTGTGATAAAGCCTTGAAATTAAATTACAGTCGAAACGACCTTTAAGGGAATGTTGGGATTAATTAAGGGGTAGAAATTATGTGATGTCTGATAAAAATCCAGGATGTTTATGTTCTTTCTGTTAATTTTGAGAAGTCTTCATCCAGTCACAAAGACATATAATTACATGCTAATTAAAGTCTGACACTCAAAATAATTGTATAATTATTGTAGATTGCATGAGCAGGATAAATGGAAATTGTCTGCAGGAATATCTTTCTAAAATAAAATAATTATGGAATTAAACAAATTAGGCCATGAAAGGAATAATGTGGAGATGTATTTAATTTTAGAAAGCTAGATATTGGGTGCTTAACTATTCATCTTAAAAAGCATGTTGCTTTTATCTTACAACTGTATATAACCAAGCAAAATAAATTCAATCTTGAAGTGATCAATTTGATAATGTCTTAATTCAAACATGAGATTGTGACTGTTTTATACTGTTTTAAAAAAAGAGATGTGTGAAAAGTTTTCGATTTTTACTCATCAGGACAGAAACACAAAAATATAAAATCACAAAGGGAACAACAATTTATACTGAAAAGAGGGTGCTGACTGAATACCAAGTGAACTCAGAATGTAGAGTAATTATAGAGTCATAGAGTCATAGAGATGTACAGCATGGAAACCGACCCTTCGGTCCAACCCGTCCATGCAGACCATTATCCCAACCCAATCTAGCCCCACCTGCCAGCACCGGGCCCATATCCCCTCCAAACCCTTCCTATTCATATACCCATACAAATGCCTCTTAAATGTTGCAATTGTACCAGCCTCCACCACATCCTTTGGCAGCTTATTCCATACACGTACCACCCTCTGTGTGAAAACGTTGCTCCTTAGGTGTCTTTTATATCTTTCCCCTCTCACCCTAAACCTATGCCCTCTAGTTCTGGACTCCCCAACCCCAGGGAAAAGACTTTGCCTATTTATCCTATCCATGCCCCTCATAATTTTGTAAACCTCCATAAGGTCACCCCTCAGCCTCCGATGCTCCAGGGAAAACAGCCCCAGCCTATTCAGCCTCTCCTTGTAGCTCAGATCCTCCAACCCTGGCAACATCCTTGTAAATCTTTTCTGAACCCTTTCAAGTTTCACAACATCTTTCCAATAGGAAGGATAGGAATTGAACTGTTGCCATGGAGAACGGGGAGTAGTTAACTGCAAAATATTTAAAAGACTACAGAGTCAATTTTGTTTGGTCAAGGCAATGCCATGGGGAAAGCCTGAATACACGTTTTCGCAATTGAGGAACGTGTAATGTGTGGGCAGGTGCTCTCTGCTTTCTCCCTCATGGTAAAACCACCAGCATTGGTTTCACCACTCCACTGAGATCAACCAACATCTGGTGTCTGCATATCTGGAGAAAACCATGAAATCCAAAATTTTCTACCTTTGATTCTATGCTTCTCCAGACAAAGTGCTCTGACTGCAGACTGAAATCAATGGAAAGCAACTGAACTAATGAAAAATTCCATTTTATCTGAACTGTTTTGACACAAAAACACTTTCAGAAGTTCACACCTTTTCACTGATATGTACCCTGGTTTTTAAAGGAGTAATAATTTAGCATTTACTGTCAAACACATTTTGGTTTTGAAAAGCTTATTTTTATATTGGTGGAGTGTCAAATCGCACCAGCATAAACAAGTCTGCATATTTTAACATAATCTGTTTTAAAATGTTCATTTTTATCTTGGCTTCTATCTCAATGTTCTTTTGCAATCTGAAAATTGAAAGTCGAAGCGAAGCGTTTGTAATTCTTTGTCTCGCTGTGTATGAATTCTGCTTGTGGTAAGGGTAATTGGAGGAATGGGGAAATTGCTGGAGCATGTTTGGAACAAAATCAAACAGAATGGTGGAGCTGGCTCTCGGGGGTGAATTGCCTGCTTCTGCCATGAGTTTTTTATGTTTGAAAGGGAGAGTCACGAAATACAATCATAGCATGAAATGTTGAGAAGCATGAGATTCAGTGGAAGAAACAAGATGAAATTGCAAGTGCTCTATTTCCCCTTTGCATTCCAAATGCAGCCTTCACACATTAGTGTTCCCTTGACAACTTGCTCCAAATTATGGTCAGATCTTCAGTAAACTCCTTGAAACATACCATTTATATTTATTTATACTGGGCCTGGTAGCATTGGAACCTAAAACTTGCTGTGTTTGTGTTCTCAACATGAGAGATAAGCATAGAACCCCTCCAGTGTGGAAACAGACTATCCGGCCCAGCCAGTCCCCACTGATCCTCCGAAGAGTAACCCACCCGCACCCATTCCCCTACCCCATCACCTATATTTATCCCTGGCTAATGCATCTAACCTACACATCCCTGAACACTACGGGTAACTTAGCGTGGCCAATCCACCTAACCCGCACATCTTTGGACTGTGGGAGGAAACCCACGCAGACACGGGGAGAATGTGCAAACTCCACACAGACAGTCGCCTGAGGCTGGAATCAAACCTGGGTCCCTGGCGCTGTGAGGCAGCAGTGCGAACAACTGTGCCACCGTGCCACCCTATGAGGGGCATGAGAAGCATCCAAGGCTATACCTTTCTTCTCCAAAGAGAAACTCAAAACACCAACAGGAGAACAGTTACCAATTGTTAGGCTGCCTAATAGGGAGAGTGTGGTGCTGTAAATACACAGCAGGTCAGGCAGCAGCCGAGGAGCAGGAGAATTGACGTTTTGGGCATAAGCCCTTTATCAGGAATGAGGCTGCTGTGCCAAGTGGGCTGAGATAAAAGGTAGGAGGGAGGAAATTTGGGGGAGGGGCACTGGGAATATGATAGGTGGAAGGAGGGGAGGGTGATAGGCCGGAGAGGGGGTGGGGGCGGAGAGGTTGGGAAGAAGATTGCAGGTCAAAAGGGCGGTGCTGAATCCGAGGGTTGGGACTGAGATAAGGTGGGGGAAGGGGAACTGAGGAAGCTGGAGAAATCTACATTCATCCCATGTGGTTGGAGGGTTCCGAGGCGGAAGATGAGGCACTCTTCCTCCAGGCATTGTGTGGCCAGGGTTTAGTGATGGAGGAGGCCTAGGATCTGCATGTCCTTGGCAGAGTGGGAGGGGGAGTTAAAGTGTTCAGCCATGGGGTGGTTGGGTTGGTTGGTGCGGGTGTCCCAGAGGTGTTTCCTGAAACGTTTCGCAAATAGACGGCCTGTCTCCCCAATGTAGAGGAGACCACATCGGATGCAGCGGATGCAGTAAATGATGTGTGTGGAGGTGCAGGTGAATTTGTGACGGATATAGAAGGATCCCTTGGGGCCTTGGAAGGAGGTGAGGGGAGAGGTGTGGGCGCAAGTTTTGCACTTCTTGCGGTTGCAGGGGAAGGTGCCGGGAGTGGAGGTTGGGTTGGTGGGGGATGTGGATCTGACAAGGGAGTCGCGGAGGGAGTGGTCTTTCTGGAACGCTGATAGGGGTGGGGAGGGAAATATATCCCTGGTGGTGGGGTCCGTTTGGAGGTGGCGGAAATGACGGAGGATGATACGGTGTATATGGAGGTTGGTGGGGTGGAAGGTGAGGACCAGTGGGGTTCTGTCCTGGTGGCGATTGGAGGGGCGGGGTTCAATGGCGGAGGTGCAGGAAGTGGAGGTGATGCAGTGGAGAGCATCGTCGACCATGTCAGAGGGGAAATTGTGGTCTTTGAAGAAAGAGGCCATTTGGGTTGTTCGGTACTAGAATTGGTCCTCCTGGGAGCAGATACGGTGGAGGCGAAGGAATTAGGAATATAGGATGGTGTTTTTACAGGGGCAGGGTGGGAGGAGGTGTAATCTAGGTAGCTGTGGGAGTCGGTTGGTTTGTAGGAAAGACTCCCACAGCTACCTGGTCTCCAGCATCTGCAGTCCTCACTTTCTCCTGCTTAATAGGAAGAGCCATGATGTGGCTGAGGTGTTGGAC